>NC_089793.1:52317365-52669865 GCF_040412425.1 Macrobrachium rosenbergii
GAGCTAATGAGGCCAAAAACCACTAGGGAATTTGGTCAATCTCCTCCTTCTTAAGAAACGCCACCTCCTTAACATCGGAGGCCTAAGGCCACACCCTCATGTTTTTGTATATATACCATTGTAACTTTCCACCTGTCCATATTCTACCAGTGAACAGGGGCACAGAAACAAGTGCCCTGAAATATATGGTTTCAACGTTTAAATAGTGTTTTATGGGCCTTCTTATTTTCATATTACACTGTAGTATTACAGGAAAAGACATTCATATATATATATATATATATATATATATATATATATATATATATATATATATATATATATACATATATATGTGTGTGTGTATGCACGTATATACAAACACTCACACACACACACACATATATATATAATCAAAAGAAACTCGAAGAAGATATATCAGGCATTTACATCGTTTTATTGCTGACATTTCAAGCCCAGCCTCATTGTCGAGGCTGTAAAAATATCCACACACATGAAAATATTAAAAAATAACATCCTAAAAACAATAACAAAATAGTATATATGCACAAAGTGTCAGGAGAAAGGTCCTACCGTGTCCAGACGAGAGGTGGAGGCAGTTGGACTACTTCTGTCATAAGAACAGACTCGAGGATTGCCAAGTGTTGAGGAGTAAGAGCCCTTGACGAAATTTCAAAATGATGACATTCAATGTTGATTTTGCACTTTTTCGCATATGCCCACAAACATTTGAAAGTTCAGGATTGGATGACTGGACGCCAGTGCGATAGCTGACACGCCTCTGTAACAATCGATCCCTTTCCCCTAATGCATTTCATAAATTTGAGCCTGTCTCTGGTGTGCAGTGAATGCTTATATTAGTAAAAATGCAAAGTTTCTAAATGAATTAAGCCTTGTACTGTACGGCTGAAGCAATCATATTTTGCTTCAGTAAAGCCTTCAACAAATGAACGTGGAAGCCTGCGTGGTGAGTCTTTTGATATGTAATCAACATCTCTTTTCAAACAACAGAAAGGACTATCACACAGAACGTAACAGCATGCAATCAGCTGCACTTCACCTTCCAACTACCAGCTGCCTCCCATTCCGCCCTAATTCCATCTCATTTATCCATTTCATCACAAAGACCTGACCTGGAAAACTGCAACTTTTGCGACGGGAGCCGTGGCCATCCTCTTTCTTGCGGCGACGCTGTCTCTGGCTGTCTGTATTCTCCTTCAGAAGCAAAACACCAGGAGCTCAAGAGGTAAGGTAACCTTTTGGTTGAGCAGGAAGACAAAAATTGCAAGTACATTTCGGTTACAAGGTTTTAAGGAAATTTATCAGCAGTGCCCAGTCGTTAACATTCAGGTACTTATCGCTTTGTCCTCTAGAATGTTAAAATTTTACAAAAGTCATGTGTTTTTTTTTTTTGGCACTTGTCCTCTCTGCGAATTATTGGAGATACACGCTGGAAATGGGGCTGCATTTTCTGCTCTAATGTCATTCATTGTTTTTAGGTCAAGAAACCGTGGAGGACACACATCTAGAAATGCCAAATAACTACGAAACGCCCAATGCCACCTACAGGGAGACAGAGAACGCTCTCTATGACAATCCTGGGGTTCTGTGGGACGTTGGGGGGAGCACATCAAACATCTTCAGGGGCAACCGGGCCCTGGGGACGAACCAGCGAAGCCCCACAGGGGACAGCGAGTTATATGATTACCCGCAGTGGACGCCAAAGGGTAGAGAGACCTTTTATGAAAATGTCACAGACAGGGCGCAGAACAGCGACAATATGTATGTAAACCTCCCAGTCACAAGATCCTATGAAGAATACCTGAATGAGTAGAGGGTCTTGCCTGTCAAATCACGGATGGTTGGAATCAACACCAGGATGTTTCCTGAGAGAGTTTGTTTTTCTTTCTGTAGCGATGGAGGTATTTTAGAAGCAATGTGCTATTCTCGTGAGGCCCGAGACGTTATGCTATGTTATTACTTGAGTGGGCAATGCCAGTCAGAGAGCTCTGAGCGTCTCTCTCGACAGTCCAGAGGCATTTTGAATATCACAAACAGTAACTTTTTCATACTACTTCTACCGTGACTAACTGGAGGGGGGTACCACCGAGCCCCTCTCATTGCTGCGATTTCGTGCTGGTTCTCAGAAGACTGACTCTGACATGTCTACAGTAGGTAAACTGTCGTGACCTATAATAGTGACTGCAGAAGCAGTTGCAGCGTTCATTTATATTATTCTCTCTTAAAAGGAAGAAGACCATTCGTTACCTACCAGGTTTGCAAAGTACAAATAAGAGCATTCTTTCAGGCCATCCGCATTTCAAGCCGAGGGGACATTTGAATTCAGTCGAGCGCCTTGAAATGGAGACAACAACTCTAACCATTATGTTTATACTTCTGTGATTTCTTTTTAATCTCTTTTTGGGAACTGATTACATTGTTGTGTGTTAAGATTTTGCGTTAATATGAATCTCTCAAGGCAGTTCTGTATTCAGCACTGATGTTGCAACTGGCCTCCTTCCCTTCAAAGGTCGAAATGACTGACTTCTTAATTATTCAGCTTTTTAGATGAGTGCTGTGTGTGTGTGTGTGTGTGTGTGTGTGTGTGTGTGTGTGTGTGTGTGTGTGTGCGCGCGCATGGACTCAGAAGCAGTGAATACTCTTATTTAAACTTTGTTACAATTTTGAGCAATTTGAGTACCATTGATGTATGAACTCCCATTTAAGCGATTCATTTTGGTTTACTTTGAATACAACTACCATTTCTGATATGTTAACTTTCAGTTAATGAGTAAGGTGTTAGTTTAAAGTTCACAAGGCATTTCATTTATCCTTTAACTTTGACTCAGAAGCAGACATACAGGTCAGGATACAAGACTGGGCTACATCCACACAGGCTGAACTGATGGTTTTGCTATTCATTGACGCATGTCAGTCTGGGTGTAATAATTCTCTGGTAGTCAGTGACAGTATGTCTCGGGATGCTTAATAATGAGCTGATTGAAGAGGTTCTTCCAAAGACGTCATTGCCCACTGTACAAGCTTCGTTCATCAATAAAGCATATAAAAAAAGGAACAGGAATATCAGGCGTTGGAAACTTTCACACACTGGAAGATGGATCACCATTCAACCTGATCACTTCAGTTCCGTAAAAAAAGCATGCAATGCATAGGCCTACTATACGTATTTATGGAAAGAGAGGAGTTAGCAGACATAATGAGTTGGCAAATGCTAGATTAAGTTAGGATACAGCAATCCATGACATGTTATGGGAATCAAAGAAGGTATATAAAGGTGTGCAATGAAACTGATAAGCCTGCCCTTAATTCTTGGGTTGTGACTTCCCTCAGCCTCAGGAATTTTGGGACGATAATCTCTCAACTTTCGAGGACCAAGTAATTCATCTACCCCCCAGGGGAGGGGTAATTGATAATATGTGACAAATTTTAATAACTTTGAAACGCCAAAATAGACTTTCACTGTGGCCGAGAAAAGCATCCTAGGTGAAAGTTATATGGTAATTGTTATATATTATGTTCACACAAGTCGCGTCCTTTCGGCTTCTTAATGGTATAATTAAAATAACAATAAAAGATGAAACTATAAAATCTATCCACAACTTGGACACAGTGATTTCACTTTAATTTGAACTAAACTCGTGCAAGTGGTCTAGTGGAGGTTCTGCACTCTCTATAACGGCCCCTCAATCTCGGCTGCCCGCTAAAATAAATTCTCTCTCTCTCTCTCTCTCTCTCTCTCTCTCTCTCTCTCTCTCTCTCTCTCTCTCTCTCTCTCTCTCTCTCTCTCTCTCTAACTTCTTGTATGTTTCATATTTTTTCACGTTCATTGATTTAAACATCAGATAAGCCTTTCTCGAGTGGAAATACCACCAAACTGAAAGATTTTAACAGATTACAAGATAGAATCTTACAAACTGCCCAGCCATTTTGTGTCAGAGGTTTTCTTGTCCATAGTGTCTCAGTCTCTGCTGATGCACATACATACACCCGTTATGTGTGCCGTACACGTGCGCATCATGTTGAGTTAAAATACAGTATGTATAAAATAAAGTATGCACTCATTGTATATGTATTGTATGTAAAAATTTACTAGTCCTGACTTGTCCGAAACACATCATAAATGATCTTATGCACTCACCCATCACTGGTTGAAACTTTGGATAAACGTAACCTTATTTTATTAGAGAGAGAGAGAGAGAGAGTTGTATCAAGCAGAGAGACATTAATATTATTGCTTACGTAAGTGCAAAATAAATGTGACGATTTAACTTGACCGTAGGACTTAATCATTAAAATAAGATCGCGTTTAGGGGTAATGGGCACTGCGTGTTCATACGAGTTCAAGACACGAAAAACGGCTAGGGAACATTTAAGTCTTGTTTGTTCTTCGCTTAGTTGTAACCCTTTCAAATCTGGTTCTCTCTCTCTCTCTCTCTCTCTCTCTCTCAATCACACCAGTCCTCACTGGTCGATTTTCAGAACTGAAGAGATCTCCGCTTGTATCACATGTATCCCCTTTGTCACTCGAAATAGCTCGTATTCAAAATATGAAGCCGATATGCGGTGCATGATAAAGTCAGCACCCTTTAATGAAACTGGTAATCAGTAAATATAGTACATTGTATAGTTACTGAAGGCTTCAAACAATGATTGACGACAGCCTAAGGTTGTAATATCTGGAGATGCGTGTCGAATGGCGCGGAGCTTTCGTAAATTTTTGTACGCCATAAAAAAATAAATAACATTGCCCTGCACACGAACATTCAGAGTTGAATGAATGTTTGTCAGATTTTCAATGTGAGGGTACCAAAATACGATGGAAAATGGTAGCTTCTTGTTCAGTATAAAATCGGAATGTGTACATTTATATGTTTGTGTGTTGCTATGCGTTTGAGGAGTTACGACTTTTACTCAGCTTCGACTCTGGCCCAGTCAGTGACTGCCTGGGGACCTGGCCGATGCCTGGTAAGGTAGGCTACCTACTTTACCGGTTGAGGTCATCAGCTTGATATGGGACCAGGGGTCTTGTGGGCACCCCTTGACCCCTACATGCCTTGGGATTATCTCCGGACGTGGAGACTGATGTGTTGAGGAGATCACGGCGTTAAAAATGTCCTTATTTATAGAAATTAATTTAGAGTGCAATTCGTTAGACTATCCTCTCCTGCTCTCTGGGCGCCCCTCTCAGCACAAGTGTGTTGTTTTCTTTCATTAATAGTGTAAGTGTGTTTCTGTTTATAATACCTAAGGGTATTTGTGTTTTTGGATTCTCATGGTGTTTATGCATTAATATTAAGCGGTTTTTCTCAAGTGTTTGTTCCCCTTGAATCAGCTTTCACACTGGCATTGGTCTGAACGATTCCACCCATTGTGGGCTTCGTTGCAGTTTAGGTGAACTTTGAGACTGGAACTTTTGCTACATCAATTAGTGTAGTGGAAAGGTGTCCATTATACAGTAACACATTTATGGGTAATTATGGTCGAGTTACAGTACTATGGCAGTTAAACGCATTTCAACGAGAAAAGGGGGCGGGTGGGGAAGGGTGGAGGGGAGTTCAGAGGCAAGGCAGGGGCCAGTGGATGAAGCGGGCTTAAAGGATGACCACAGATGGGAAACACGGCAAATGAGGGAGTGAGAAAAAGAGAATAAACAACAATTCGTTGCACAGGAAATTAAGAGAAAATGAAAAATATGAGACTAACAAAAAGCAGAGGTTTGTGTTTATAGTAGAAAGAACTGATATAAAAGAATGAATACATGAACAGCAAATAACAATGCAAAATATCTAAGAAAACAATGTTCAGAGAAGACATGAATGATTTTTTCTAAAGCATGACCCCCACTATGTTAGTAGTTTGGTGGCGTGATTAAACCACCCACGGAAAGATAAATATACGAAGTTTATCCACAAACCAAAACACAAAGATTTTCACTATGGCCAATCGCAACTCACAGACATGGCTTGACGCTAGTTGCCATGAAGTGGGGTGGCCCACTTTTCCTTAGTATAGGAAAGACCCAAACACACACACACACACTCACACAGTCCTGTTTCAGACAGAGATATCGAACAAAAGCAGAAACGAGTCTGAGATAAAACGACTTCGTCAGTCATTGAGGCTTAAAAACTACTGAGGCTAGAGGGCTATAAATTGGTATGTTGATCATCCACCCTCCAATCATCAAACATACCAAATTGCAGCCCTCTAGCCTCAGTAGGTTTCATTTGATTTAAGGTTAAAGTTGGACATGATCGTGCGTCTGGCATCGTTATAGGTGCCAACAACACAGGCCACCTCCGGACCGTGGCTGAGTTTCAAGGGCTAAGGCTAAGAGTTTCATGGGCCATGGCTGAGGCCACCACCGGACCGTGGCTGAGTTTTTAGGGTCGAGGCTAAGAGTTTCATGGGCCGTGGGTGAAAGTTTCATACAGCATTATAGGCTGTACAGAAAACTCTCTCTCTCTCACTGTTCCAACTACTTTTTTTTTATACTTCATCTGAACAGCATTTAACAGCGCTTTCGAACAGCATTTTAACAGGATTTTTTCGCATTCTAACAGCATTTTCGAACAGCATCTTTTAACCCCATTCTCGAACGGCATGTTTAACATTTTCGAATAGGATTTTTACAGCATTACAGAACAGCATTTTAACAGCCACAGCCCTGTAAATATTGCTTACGAAGCTTTATCTAGTACTGTAGTGCCTGACAATGCAGTGGTTTTCATAGGTGTTGGATTCGTGTTCAGAAGCCATAAGACCAGAGGTACTGTATGTAAATGAGAGTATTCCCGTTGCTGTGCATTGATCTTAATACACGGCTAGATTTTCGTTTAATATAAAGTGGTATAATTATACGTAAAATTAAGCACAATTACGTAAATGAAAAAGTTCGCCCTTTTCAGGTACAACAGCCACCACTGAATTATGCGAGACTGCCAATTTGAACGTGCCAAATAAATTTAATTTTAGACCTCAGCCTTAAAACTGGAAGCCCCGCAGGTGTTCACTGCCGTCAGTGCATCTCACGTGGTACACTGTAGGCATTACTAAAAGACGTTTGCAGCGTCCATTTGGCCCCTACCAGCTGCACCCACTTTCTAGCCTTTTACTCTACCTCCATTACCAGCTCATATCTTCTTCTTGCAACTGTGGGGTTCTGTCCAGCCCCACCTTGAGTTCCTCTTATTTCATATCCTTTATTTTCCGGATTTCTTTACAAACTCCGTCTTTTCAGTCTTGAGTGCTGAATGGCCGAAAGTGCTCCTCACTCATAAATCAATCATAAGTCAAAACTGAAAGTTTGCCGGAAGAATTCAATGTACTGAATTTTTTTTTTTATATACAAAACAGGCTCCTGTGTGGACCCTGACATTGTAAAACTGTATCGAAGGATTTTCCACGACCCAAAACTACCAAATGAACCGCATGAAATGGTCCACTTGAGTTCTCAGTTGGTTTATCTATGGCAGCTCCAAGATTCAAAATACCTGTGACTCCAGGTCGCAGGGATGAGAGACGTTATGACGTCATTGTTATGGCTGGGTGACGATATTTAGCCCACGTTTTGTGCGTAGCAGGTGTTTATTTGTTTATTTATTTACCTGTTTACGCGTTTATTTATCGTAAACACAAACTTATCGAATGATAGATAGTTTCAATCACGTCTATTCTTGACTGAGAGAGCCACTGTTTGGTACTACCGGAAGTTGCCAGCAGGCATTGCATGAACCATTAGAACGCTTCTATAATAAAATTAACCACAAGAAACGTATAAAACACACTGAGCTGAAACTTGAGGGTATTTTTAATTCAATGCACACTCTCTCGCCCCCCAAGTAATGATACAAAAAAGGTTAATGAATGAAATGACGAGAATAAAACTCACGAGTGGCAACTCGCTCCAATCAGGTTGTTTACAAATGGCTTCGGGAGAGGAGCCGGTGAAGAGTAGCCATTGCCACTTTGTTATTCACTATTATAGATTGTGTTTTTGTTCGTCAGGGGAGAGGGGAGACCGCGACTGGATCGTCATTTGATTCACGGTAATTATTAGTGTTAAGCGTCTTTAGAAACTAAAGAATATATAGGGGACCTTCGGGCAGTTTCCGTCCCAAGCAAGGGGACAGGCCTGCCCTTGGTCAGGTATCGAAGATTTTTTCGGAGATATTTTGGCCCCACGGTGTTATTTCAAGGCAGAGATTGCATAACGTCAGTAATGAAGTCTGTGGGGGCACTGGTATCCACATTAACATGGCATATCCTGAGGTTACCCGGTATTAAGCCTGTAAATGTATCCACCTTTGTCAAAGTCCAGGGTCAACTCATGCTGATGGCCGCGCGAAGATGTCGTTTTTTTTAATAATAATTTGTCGAGTGTCGACCACACGGATGACCTAAACCACACCTACAGTAAGCCCAGAGCCATAGCCTGCGAGGGGGGTATTGTAGGTATAGCCTTACTCGTAATTAACACCAGTCTCAATCCACCCTAGGCAATATACTGTAGGTATATCATACCCTCGAGTAGAACTGTGTGTCACACTTTGGTAGGTTATGAAGTATATTGAATTATTTTCTTGCCAACTGTTGTCAGTTAGGTATGGAACATGCCAACTGTTGAACTGTCTCAATTATGCATGGAACATTGCATTATGTATGGGGTTAAAAGATTTGCTTTAAGATATTGTCATTTTCCCATTAATATCACAGCATCAGATTTCCCCTTTATGGGGTTGAATGTGAGATGATACTCTCTCTCTCTCTCTCTCTCTCTCTCTCTCTCTCTCTCTCTCTCTCTCTCTCTCTCTCTCTCATCACCATGGTTTCTGAGCCATTCCAGTGGTCTTTATCCCATTTCCAAACCTGGTACTTCGTTGATTGTTCCTGGTTTTGTCGCGAACCAGAATTATTATAATTTCCATTCGTGAATTCTTTTAGCCGTTCATTATCCAGCTTCAGGTCGGCGGTCGCTGTATGGCCAGTGCGTTACAGCCCTGAAACAGCCATTTGTAATCACAACTGAACAAGATTTGGTGCTGCAGTTTTTATCAAGCAAAAAGTCCGAAATTTGAATAAATCGACTGCGTGCCATTTAAAGAACTAACCTTACAATATTTATTATAAACGTTGCGACGTTGTACAAGAGACACTCATGCTCTGAAGATCGGGTTCCCCGTATAGGTAATGTAGTGCCGGCAGTGCAACTCGTGCGGTGCACCGTAGGCATTACCTAAGGTTCTTTGCAGCGTCCCCTCGGCTCATAGCTGCAACCCCTTTCGTTCCTTTTACTGTACCTCCGTTCTTATTCGCTTTCTTCCATCTCACTTTCCTCAACCCTCACCTAACAAATGGTTCACAGTGCAAAACTGTCAATTTCCGTTTCAGCGCTGGATGACCTCACAAGTCCCAGCGCTTGGCGTTTGGCCTAAATTCTATATTCTGTTCTGATCTAATCTCATACCAATGTGGCAGTGGGGAGGAATGGAGAAATGCAGACGTTGTGTTCTTTTTCTTTAGAGCAGTTGCGCAGTGAACTAATGCTGTCATTGTACCAGTATTTTCTTCCATCGCGTGAATACCCGAGAGAGAGAGAGAGAGAGAGAGAGAGAGAGAGAGAGAGAGAGAGAGAGAGAGAGAGAGAAATCTGCTCTCCAACCACGCGAGCAAAATAACGTTGGTGTTCAGTGTGGGATCGTGGAAGTCCACCTGGGTGCGTTTGCCAATTAGCGGTTTTTTTTTTTTTTTTTTTTAGGCAAAAGGTCTGGTACAATTCGGGTACGGAATATAGTTGTCGTGATGAAAAAAAAAAGTAAAAAAACATAGTCGTGCTTTACTCACGTAATGGTGCAAGCCATAAGTGCCAGTATTTCCGAGTGTAAATTCCCTCATTCTGAGAAGGGTGGCCATCATTTAACCAACTTTGACAGGCGCTCTTGATTATCAAAACTCAGTTCTGACAGACATGCTTCCAATTTATCATTTACGTCCAAAATGCTGGAACAGACGGTGAATCATTCACCTCCAAGGAGCCAATGCTTTGCTTGGACAGTCAGTCAGCTTCTAGACAGTCGTTTTGTGCCAGCACTGGTGTATGTTCTGTTACAAATGATTTATGGGAAATGATGACGACTGATTGTTGATGAGGCATTCTGGCCTTCCTCGATCTAATGCAGCTTTAGGAACCGTTGGTGACTAGTGACGAGGTTCTGCAGAGGCTGGTCACTTACAAAACGGGAAATCACAGGCTCCGACTCCTCAGGAAATCCCTGTAGTGGGATAGTCCCCAGTGCACCACGTGAGGTGCACTGTTGACGTTACTAAAGTGTGTTTGCAGTGTCCCTTGTGACCGGCCGCTTACTTTATCTCCATTCCTCTTTCTTTCCTTCATTCTTGCTGTCCAGCACCTCTAACTGCTGTTTCGTAGTCCGGTTATTGAGATTTCTACCGGTTCCACGTTCAGATCTGTAGACAGCTTCTCCTTTAACCCCGTAGGGGGGGTATAGCCGTCAGTGGACCTCACGCGGTAGGCCTACACTGTCGGCATTACTTAAAGTTTTTTGCAGCGTGCCTTCCTAAGGGCGCTAGCTGCAACCCCTTTCGTTTCTTTTACTGTACCTCCTTTCATATTCTCTTTCTTCCAGCTTACTTGCCACCCTCTCCTATAACAATTGATTCATAGTGCTTCAAGTGCTTTGAGGTTTTTCTCCTGTTGCTTAACCTTTCAGACCTTTCACTGTCAGCTTCCCTTTCAGCACTTTATGGGGCTGAATGTGAGATGACTCTCTCTCTCTCTCTCTCTCTCTCTCTCTCTCTCTCTCTCTCTCTCCACCCAATTCTCAGCTGGCCCTCCTACTCTCAGTGTCCCCTTACAGCGCTGAATGACTTTATAGGTCCCAGCGCTTGGCCTCTGGCCTAAATTCTAGGTTCAGTTCAGTTCGTCTCCTTTATTTTCTGGATCTATTTTTATCTCGCTGTCCAACTCCTCCAACTCCCCCTTTTCACAAGAGGAAAACCTCAGAGCAGTCGCACTACGAAGCGAGTGTTCGGAGAGGGTGGAGAGCGAGATGGAATGGAGAATATGAACGGAGGCACAGTAAAAGGAATGCAAGGGGTTGCACCTAGGGGGACGAGGGGACGCTGCAAAGAACCTTAGTTGATGCCTACAGCTCACCGGGGGTTTATAGTTTATCATAATAATAATAATAATAATAATAATAATAATAATAATAATAATAATAATCTCCTGAGGATTTAGCCGTTGCCTTGTGAAGCCTCACTGACACCATTTTATATGATATCGAACGAGGTCATTAACAGTCAAAGTGACGAAACGGGGCAGGCCCTGGGGAGGGCAGTGAAGCACTTTGGCAGCTAAAAAGTTTGAGACGCAACGAATTTTCTGATGGGGTTGTCACGTCAACTAGATTCATCGGCTTCTCATTTCGTGTGCTGTAATTGTCACTGCTGGCCTGGGCAGTCTTGCAGTTGTTCACTAATGCACAATGTACGTTGAGATTGCTGTTCAACACTGTGCAGTTTCCGGTTGTCACACTCGTCCTAAAGTGCTTGTGGAGCGTCGCGTTTTCTGCGAAAGTTATTTTGGGTAGACGCAGCTGTTCAATTCGTAGATGAATGCAGCCATTTCCGTCTGAAACTTTGCCAAGAGACACTCACGAACATTTGCATGTGAAGCCTATACTCTCAACCGGAAACGTAATCAATTTGAAAAAAATACAAAAAAGCATCTGGTCTAACACAGATGCAATAGTTTTCCCCTCATTGTTCATGATATTTTTCACCTTATTTGTTATTCGACAGTTAATGTGTGCAATGTTATGCTCTCGATTATAGGAGGCCACTGATCCGCAACTTGACTAAAGTTGAAGAAGGTGGCCTGCTGATTCATGTACACACATGAATCGTGAATTCGCAAAGGCCCAGTAACCCGCCCCCTTTCTGAAAAAAATAACAGAACCCAATTCTTCATCCAACAATTTAAGATGCGAGTCAGAACAAAAGAATAAAACGCTCCGACGGGACAGACGGGCCTTCAGAAAACTTGGAAGCCATTGTTTGAATAGAGCTGGAGAAGGAACAGCAGATGGCTTTCCCAAAAGTGAAAAATGCTCTCTGGAATGGCGCCCAGGACTTGAAATGAGCTGCGTTCATTTAAAGGAACATTATCAAGGAAAAGAGCTGGGTGGTGGGTGTGTGTGTGTGTGTGTGGGAATCTCTGATGAGAGACTCTGCTGCAGCCACAGTCCCATGCAGTCAGGAGATGGGAACGAGGCAAAAAGAGTAGAATCACCTGTACAGTGAATAAGCCCGTTTTCTGTACCAGGAAGCATAATTATCATGTACATGTAATGGTAGTGGTAATGAATTTTAAAACTAGAGCTTCATGAGGAACACAAAAGTAGCACAGAGAATAAGACCAGAATACTTTTCAAGACCTAAATTTCATAATCAATCAGTCAGTCTATACTAAAACACCGGATATTGAAAGACTGGTGTTTTTATCGAGCTGACAGGCAATGATGCTGTTCCAAAATTGTTTTCCGATTTTAAAACCACAAACTGGAGGCTTGTGAAAGTTAACAGTCCGAAATGACACTCATTTCTCAACGGAGGTCATTGAAGAAACTCGGTTCATTGTATGTCATCTGTGGTCATTTACATAACGACATCGTTCAATGCTATAACTTGGGAATTGTTGAATGAAACACTTGAAATTAACATCCATAATGATTTATTAGTCTTCAACAGTATAATGCAACCATTTATTACGTTATATCATGGAAATGTTTAGTATAAATAGATGAAAGAGCAAAGAATTTGCATACAGTGTTAATATAGTGTTAATCAGAAAACGTCTTAAATTCTCCCAAGAAAAAGATCAAAGCAATTTTTTTTCTTTTCTGCGCAATTCATGGGACGATTGGATTATATTCAGAGATGTTTAGTTCAGTCGTACAGTAACACAACAGATTAGTGCCTATTAGTGTCTCTGGTTTAGGAATTCACCACACACACACACACACAAACACAAACATACACTCTATAGTCTTCAGCTAATCATCATGTGATTTGTTTGCTAGACATGACAAACATTTCTCATTTATTTGCTTGTCTATGAATTCTGTTTGGTTAGAATGCTAGCGGGTTTACCACTACAAGTATACCTACTCATATGGCAAGGATAAGATGAGACAGAAATTGATTTAACCTGTTACATATCTGATTGATTTCCAAGTGGCATACCAGCAGCGGGCACAAGTCCTGATCAAGAGCGGAACCTGGACAGCACAAAGAAGGGTCACTGAAATACCAAATGTCGAGTCGTAACCGGGTATGAGGAGGTGAAGGTGGCCTGATAATTTGTTGGTGAAGGACCGGGGAAATATCCAAATGACCTGTTGTCCTTGAATTTTGACTGGGGCGAGTTTTCTCTGCCTACAAATACTTCCAACGCAATCCGTTGAACTGTCTTTGAACTTCCCGGACCCAGTTTGAAGAATGGGCTGGAGCAGCCAGCAGGCTCAGAACTCTCAAACTCTTTTACTCTTCTGGGATACTCGGATCATTAGTGGGTCCTAATGTTGCTGCGCCAAAGGTTAACTCGGGCTTCTTCTTCTTCTTCTTCTTCTTCTTCTTCTTCTTCTTCTTCTTCTTCTTCTTCTTCTTCTTCACACAGCAGTCCACGGCTTCAGCCACCTTAGTTTTCTGACAGTGAGCTGACATGTGCGCGTCGAAGGAAGGACGCCATTCCAAATGACTGCAAGATCCGCAACAGATCTTAGGAGATCGAATGGCGGTGCTTGGGACAGCCCAAGAGCTCTCTTGGAAAGCTCCAAGCAACCCAGGTACGTGAAAACAGAGCTCTGTGGTGTTCAGGCAAGCGCCTTCCTTTTACCGGAACTTCCAACAACTGTCGGCTGGTGTAGCGACGCTTTTGTCTCCAACAGTCGTCTCCCTCATCGAATTGTTGGAAGTACTGAGATCGCTGCGCCATGCTAACTGCTTTCAGATGACCAACATAATATTCTTCCGAAGCTGGAATTTCAAGTCAAAGGCCGCTGTGGGGTTCTTCCATATGAGTAGGGTTCATCTTCTGAATAATAATAATAATAATAATAATAATAATAATAATAATAATAATAATAATAAATACTGCATCTGTGAATGTAAAAGAAAAAAGTGAATGCAACACTAAATATCCACAGATCTATTTTTCACTTTGAGTAATTCTTTCCTTTTCAAAACCTCGTACCCATGGTATCGGCTGATTCATAAAAATTCTCAAGGACAATTATTATTATTATTATTATTATTATTATTATTATTATTATTATTATTATTATTAAACTGGTTTGGTTAGTCAGACACTTTAGCAAATGACTTTAGCTTCGCAACAAAGTGTGAATGAACGCAAACGTATATATATATATATATATATATATATATATATATATATATATATATATATATATATATATATATATATATGTAAAGGCTCATGAAGGTGACCTTTGAAAAGTTGGGTCAGCTATTCGCAGGGTCCATTTTCACTACACGCAGCCGATAGGAAACTGCTGAAACATTCGCATACCACAAGGGTCGAAGAAACCACCTTGGTGACAAGACACGGGCTGGCAAATGCGTTTTCAGCAAAGAACGTTCTAGAAGCTGAACCAGTTACAAAATCCGGTTTTGAAGGATGCTTCTTAATCATGTATGGTGTGTACGTGTACTTCGTGACGCCTCGAAGTACAGAGGCGTGTCTTGCCGATCTTTGACCTCGAATGATGTCATACAAAAGTACGTTCGTTCGTGCGTTACATAGTGAATATAATGGGAGGAACTGTTGTTCGAATTGGACTTGGGAGATCCGATTCATGTGTGTCTGAAGATGTGAGTGATTTTTCACATGGAGGAGACTGTCCCAGAGGACTTGTGGAGTGAGTAAGAATTCATATACGTTTTTAGACTTTGTTTTTCAGAACTGTGAACACACGGTATCTCCTGTGACAGTGGAAGATGTATTTCTGCAATTTTTTACATTTTATGATTTTTAATGTGACGATTCTTCTTTCACAGGTATTTCTGTTCCACTCCATTCCTATTCATTTTTCTTCTCTCACTCCTACGAGGATGAGAGTGGTATGACATGTGAGATGACCTGTTTCAATTGATTGACGTGTTCATGTTTTGACAGATGAGTTATTTTCTGTAATTGGGGGTTTATGATTTTGGAGCATTATTTCCTTAGAAGATTTTCTGATAGTTATGTGAAACATTGGATTTCATTCTTCGTAATTTTTAAGAGGTTATTTTTCGTTGATTTTGTCAATAAAGGATTTTAGTTTTGTACTTAGTATCTCATTCCAGTAGCCCTTAGACTTTAGTTTTAGGGAAAGATATAACTTGTGGTGCCGGCTCACGTTACTGCTATCACATGATGTCTCGGGATAAGCGAGACCAAACCTCTGTTCATAAAACAGAGACTTAAATCAAGTATAGGCTCAGAAATGGTTGTTACATATATATATATATATATATATATATATATATATATATATATATATATATATATATATATATATATATATATATATATGTGTGTGTGTGTGTGTGTGTGTGTGTGTGTGTGTGTGTGTGTGTGTGTGTGTGTGTGTCCTTTCGCTATTTAGCTGATTTCCAAATGGCATAGCTGCGACATGCAGACGTCCGCAAAGACACTGTTATCAGGCAGACACACTGACTTATCACTCAGTCGCCGAATGACGAAATGATGGCCTTCAGTGGGGCCCGGAACTCGAAAATGATCTTCTGGCCCACTTGCGAAGGACCGGGAAAGGACCCGAACAAGCTGTAATTCTTGAAGTCTGATTCAGGCAGGTCTTCGGTGCCGGAGAGGACCTGTACGTTGTATATATTCTGAGCGGTGGATGTGTACTGCAACACGAGCATCACCCGCTGGACAGGCCCCACGCTTCCCAGATCCACTCTGAAGGTAGGGTCGTACCAGTCGTCGAGCTTGTAGCACTCGTCCGTCGCCAAGGTGAATATCCCGTCGAGCAAGTTCTCTTTGACCCTTCTGGGATTGAACGGACTGGCCTGCGGTCCTGTGACTGTCGCCCCGCACGTCAGATCGGGCTTCCTCGTCTTCCTGTAGCAGGACATGGCGTCAGCGAGGTTCTTCTCCTGGTAGCAAGCGGACAGGTACATGTTGAAGAAAAGGCACGTGTGGTCAGAGTTCAGATCCGCGCACCACAGCTGACACCATTCCAGAGAATTGCAGGATGTGAAACAGGCGTGTGCAGGTTTAATGGCCGTGCTTGGTACTGTCAGAGAGCTCTTTTGGAGGGGTCCGAGCATCGCCCGGGATTTTGACAACCTCAATGGCGAATACAGGACGCCGCTGATGCCAGAAGCCAGATCGAGAACATTCGTGGCCAAGTACAACAGGAGGAGAAACGTCAGGGGTCTTTCACGGCGCATTTTTCGGAACTGCTGACGATGTTCTGCGAGTGTCAAGAACCGTGTGTATCTGCCGCAGGCACCAGTTGCTTAGCCTACGTAGCACAAGTTGTCCCGCGTGGCCCGACGCCGTCGTCCTCACTGAGGGCTTCTGTGTCAAAATCATTACTCCAAGAGAGCAATTCTAATTCAATCAACTCCGAGCATGCGAACAGGAGAGTAATCAGAGAAGAACGACAAATGCTGCGTGGCTAAAACTTTGCATGCCTTGCCGTTACTTTCTGATTTTTTTATTATAAAAGATGATGGGACATTGGTTTATTTTTAAAAAATGTCCAAGGACCGTTATTATTATTGATGATATTGAAGACAAAATGGGACCCTTTTCTTGTGTGTAAATATTAACATATTTAAAAATACATTGAAAAACCTTTATCTTTACGAGGGCTAATGCTATTATCTTTGTAAGGGAAGAAACTAGGTTAAAATGTCTACAGATCTATATATATATATATATATATATATATATATATATATATATATATATATATATATATATATATATATATATATATATATATATATATATATATATATATATATGTATGTATGTATAAAAGTGAATGTTTGTATATAAGTTTGGCTTCTATAGAAATTTGTATATAAGTTTGGCTTCTATAGAAATCCGAACCGCTCGACAGACCCCGACAAAATTTTGCACGCAGCCTCTGTCACCCCAGAAAGGTTTTTAACTCAAAATCAAACCCCTACACCGTGACAGACATACAAACACAGACAAAACAAATGAAATTTTCGTTTTTACATCACCTTTTCAGTTTTCTGGTTTATTCTCATTTTCCACCTGACGCTTCACCTTTTCTTCTGGCGCTGCCAGAGTTATGATAACCTAGAACAATAAATCCCCTATGACATAAATTTTTTATCAGAATTTAAGTGAATTTTGATCATAATTTATGATGATAATTAATATAATTCTTTATTACCTCGAATATAATCTACATTGAAAACCTAAATTGATAATTTCTTTCAGTAGTAAGTGAAGCCGAGCCTGTGCATGTGTAGTAGTGGCTTAATGCAACAATTTCAGCCAGTAGACACCACGCCTGTTCATACGTTATGATATAATAAATAAATAAACACATTCCCTTTTTGCATACGATATTAAAATGGTCCTACACACGATCCTATGTCATTTATTACATGATCACTAACATCGTTGTTGGCTATGCAGGAATAATCGAAATATCACCTTGGACACTCCAGTGGATGAAATTAATTATCGTGCAAATTGGCAAAACACTTCACTGCATAAGGAAGATAAGTTTCTTTTCACATTGCTTGGTACTGATTACCTGGAAGATAATGACTGAAAATTCCAGATTAAAACTGTACAGGAATGTCGATCATTACATTTGGAAATCTTTTCCGAGAGGCACTTGGAGGGTGAATGTATTAGGTGCAAATAGGGATTTGAGAAATGGCAACTACTGCATTTCGAGTAACTCGAAGTGCTCACAGCTTACACAACACGTCAATTCATACCTTTTGCTGGTGTAATCATACACAGTAAGGAATAGTATTCCCGTCATTTAGGAAAATAAAATTATTGTTTATTGTTATATATTAGAATGATATATATTCATTTTTATCTTTTATCTACGTGTTTTTATTCAAAACAATAAATACCGATTCCCTAACATTCCTCCAAGAAGACCCCCTCGATGTGGGACCACCTGGACGTGGTGAGGGGGCTCTTGAACCCCAGGAATTTGTTCCCAGGGTTTGAGCCCAAGAGTCTCATATACCATTGTATATTTCTTTGGATTAATTTTTGGTGGAATTTTCCACTTTTGCTAAAATTTATTGGACCTGATAAATAGGAAAAGATATTATAGCTCGGAATGGGTTTATATCTAAAGCTAAATAGTGGGAACTATTGATATCTCAAAGGCGGAACTATTCTGCAGGGCTGGACCATGGGTTCCAGGGTGTCTGGTTCTGGGGATAGGATCTCGGCATTCTATCCGGTTTGCCCATAAATTGATTAGGGTGGGGATGATTGTATTCTTGTAATACTCTCAGTCTTCGCAAGCGGGTTTGGCTTACACTGGGCCACTCTAATCATGTTGTGCCATCCCCTGTGGGGTAGGGTAGGGGGCAGACATTTGGGAGTCAGTTCTCACTTGTGCCATTGGTGGAAGAATAAACCCCATGAAAGGCTGATGATATCTTTTTGAGGTTTTCAGGTGTATTTCTTTATTTATTTTTCATATACTTTAATATTTACGAATAGTAGTTGTAAGTTAAGTATACCTTAGTTTAACCAGACCGCTGAGCTGATTAACAGCTCTCCTAGGGCTGGCCCGAAGGTTGTAAGGATTCGAGTACCCCTTCGATGGCACCGTCCCGGCGCAGTTGGTGACCAATGCTCCAGTGCAGAGCAAATCTGGCAAGGAAATGGACAATTCTCTGAATGATCCAGATAATTAAAATCAGGGTGGTTTTAAAACTCTGATACTGTTTAAAACATCCAAAAAGACTAAATATCGACATGACCCAACCTTGACTCACTTCGACTCCCTCTTCGGGAGTGGAAGTTGGTTAAGGTTTCTAACCGTGGAAACAGAACGACAAATTTCAGCCTTAAAGTTGTAAAACTACTTATTAAAAAGACATTCAACAGCAGGAATATCATTCAGACAAATAAAAGAAAGGAGATTGCTTATAGAAGCCACAACAAAAAACCAATCTGAAGACTATTTGTGCCTTAAAAGTATCGATAATGGACTGTAAATGTAATTATAAAAAAACATGACTCTATGAACAGCATTGAGGGTACTATTGCACTTCCTGAAAATAATAACAAACCAGTTGAGAAGAATAAGCTATTGGACTCTCTTAAAATGAGATATCCCAAAGTCCAAGATTGTGAGATATATATAATACCAAGTAAACAGAATAATGAAATATTGAGATTTGCAAATATAAAATTTGAAGGTCAAGACCTACCTCAAAAAATAAAAAAATTGGGCCAAAATAGAGAACTGAGACCTTACGTCCCAAAACCACTACAATGTCAAAATTGTAGTAAATATGGGCACACGAAGAAAAACTGTCGAAATGAGCGTATATGTGCTTACTGTGGTTCTGACGAACGTGCCACAAAATGGAAATGTAGGAGGCCAAAGTGTGTAAACTATGGGCAAGATCATCACTCAAGGTCCAAAGAATGCAAGTTTTATATGTACAGTACAGAAAGGACTGGGATGTCTATAAAGGAAGCTAAAATTGGAACTGAAAGTGAGAGGAATTCAAGGTCCGTCTAAGAAACATATTCTTCAGTAACAAAGTAATGAAAAACGCTTACAGATAGAAGTAACGGAGCACAGAAATAAAAAAACCAAGAAGAAATGCCTTACAAACAAAAACTAAATTGGTAACTGTCATGGGTAGATGTAATAATGTTGAAGAAATATATTGAAAAAGAAATATCTCTTTTCCAAGAAGTGACTGCTTCCTGTGTTTGCTCGAAGATGTCATCACCAGTGAGTTACTGTTGTCAACCTCATGAACAATAAGCGATTCGATGAAAACCCTTTCTTGTGGAAACGACAACATGGGGTATCTCATGCCATGCCTTTGTAACATGGCGCAATATTCGATCCACATTGCATCAGAAAATTTGTTCTGGAAGCTTCTATGGCGTGACCTGAAAGGGGCGGTTATTGAGGAACCAAGTCAGCATGTAGGAAATAAAAAAAATTCTTATATGGGAATGACGATTATCTGTCGTTACTAGCTCCATCCATACAGTGGTATATAAGCTTCCAGAAGAGACTTCCCGAGACAGAGATGTAGACAGACAGGGACAGAGAGGGCAATCAGAGATCGGACAAAGCAAGATTCCGACGGAGTATTCCCTTCGGACGACTCTTGTTCTTCTCCATAAAATCTTGAAGAGAAGCAGCCGTCCCTTCCTGCTTGTGATGAGAAGTCCCTAAGCCCTACATGTTCGAGACGAGGTGAAGCATCGAACCCTACGTACCAGTGATGAAGAAAAGTAGTCAGCCCTTCCTGCTTGTATGGAGGAGAAGTCGCTAAGCCCTTCCTGCCCGTGACAACGTGAAGTAGTCAGCCCTTCCTGCCTGTAGCGAGGATGAGTCACCAGCCCATCCTGCCCTCCATTTGCACAATCTGTGGATTCTTGGAGAAACAGCATTTGCTGCCTCATCCTGAAGACATCCCTTTTGTGACTTCTACGAGCCCTTGGTCATTGTACCAGCAACATCCCTGTTGAGTTTCCAGCCGCCCTTCTGTGACGTCTTCAAGCCCGAGGTCATCGTGCCAGTGTCATCTCTTCAGCTGAAACCCCATTTAAGTCTTAAGATTGCTCTTCAGCTGGAACCCCATTCAAGCCCGAGGTCATCGTGCCAGCATCCTCTCTTCACCTGAAAACCCATTTAAGTATTAAGATTGCTCTTCAGCTGGAACCCCATTCAAGCCCGAGGTCATCGTGCCAGCATCATCTCTTCAGCTGAAACCCCATTTAAGTATTAAGATTGCTCTTCAGCTGGAACCCCATTCAAGCCCGAGGTCATCGTGCCAGCATCATCTCTTCACCTGAAAACCCATTTAAGTATTAAGATTGCTCTACCTTGTAACCTTTTCCCCTGTCTATAACTGCTTGGATTTATTTTTAGTGTTACGTTGAATGAGAACGAAGGGGAAACAACATTTTGTTTTCTTTGTAAATAAGGTTGTGAATAAATGTGTTGTAGTGTTGTGAGAGCTTCTTTTCACATTCATTTCGCATATTTCAGTTGCTGGTGTTGAAACATTATTGTTTAGAGTTTGAAAGAACCTGGAACGATTCTCGGACATGACACATTTACCAAATTGCCTGTATCACATAGAAATATTGTTTTAGATTTTTATTGTATGATTTGGACTCATAATGGCCTACAAATAGCTTTGAAGGGTCTAACAGTGGAATGAATAAGACTATACATAATTTATTCATATTCTGATCAGAGCGTCTGAGATGCTTCCCAGATGAAATACAACAAACTGTCAGGAAATTGGTGCTAACCTGTCCACCCGTGCAATTACCTGTCAGTCGGTCAGATGATATTTAGGTAATACCATCAGTTCATCCGTTCTGGTGAGTGGATTGTCTCCGCCCACAAACTGTTGTCTACACATAAGTTTTAACGGCAGCTTCGATGAACTGACAGAAGAAATGACAGGTAAACTTGGGGGTGTTAGGGAGGAGAAAGCAGAAGAGAGAGAGAGAGAGATAGTTCATCAATTGTCATTCAGAGTTTTCCCGGGCAGCGCCAGGTTGGTAAGCTAGTACAGATTATTTATAACAGGTTCATGCTTGATCCTGCCTCTGCTTGGGTGTTCTGTCCTAAATAGTGGTAGGGCGAGGGGAGGAAGGGAGGAGGGGAGGGGAAGGGAGGGAGGGGAGGGAAGGGCATTAATCCTGGGTGTGGGTCATGAAGGTCATGTCTTTGGCTTTCCATCAGTCCAAGGACTCATTCAGGATTATTGGTTTCCCTGACAAATCAGGCGAGGTTAGTTTCACTACGGTCTTTCAAGCACGCTAAGATGGCGAGGTGGGGCGAGTAGGAATTCGTGCGGTGTCAAATGTCTCATTGTTACGATTGAAATTTTGCTTTGTTAGAGCCTGATCAAATGATATAAAAAAAATACTATTCATTTAAAGGTAAAATATCGGAAACATATTTGACCTCACATATTTTCTGTATAACCTCATTTATTTTCATCAAAACAAAGAGATATGGCACCATTTTTGGCCGCTGCTGCCAAACCTCGGTTTCGCTGACACGTGGTCAGCAAGGGCATTCCAGAACCGGCCCAGGTCGATCAAAAACAACACCAGTGTTCACCTCGAGCAGCCATTGTCACTGGACAGCACTGTACGGATAGCCAAAGCTGAACAAATCTCCCCACCACCAGCATCTTCGCTCTCAGGCCAGGGAAATTGTCTGAAACGCATAAAAATACTTTATTTTACAGAAACGACAAGGGGCCCTGTAATTAATGGTAAATTATTTTTCTCTCCTAAATGAAGAATTGAACCAGCAAAGGTACTGAAAATATCTAATCACGTAACAATAAATAACAGCTAAAATGGTATAAAGAAATGGCTTGAAAAGCTTCGAGGAGGTCATGACAAGTGACGGAACAGCTGTGGTGTTGTTCTTAGCAAATGGAACAAAGAATTAATCTTCATTTTTTTGTCCATCAGCTGAATTTGGGAGAACGGAGAAGATTTTCAGAAAATATTGGCAAACTAAATAGAAGTTGATCAACAACGAAAAAGCTATAGAATTCAACGAAATTTGCATACAAGGAAAACTTTGCCCCAAAAGCAGAATCCCGACAGAAAACACTTTTTGTTTTCTTAAATGATTTTTTTAGTTAAGCAAAATAACGATGGTATTAAATATATAATCAAAATGTAGGTTCACACCTAAATGAAGGATCAGCTGTAAATGTATAATTACAAGCGTTTAAGAGTTTATTGTAACAATTGTTAAAAGAATGACGAAATTGATTGAAGAGATGAATTGTGCGCTATTCCACGAAGATAATCTAAAACGTGTTGAAGCTCACGTCCACTCATCACCTTAGTGATCCTTCCTCACGAATCATTTTCTTCTTTCCTTTTCGTAACTCTTCAGTTATGCTATAAAGCCCAGTAGCTAAAAGCCAAGATCTATAGCACAGTGATAAGACTGTAGGCCCTGTCCACACTAGCGTGCACTGCCCGACGGGCAAACACTGTTCCCATAACCGTTCCGCTATACTGACCGACCGAGTATGGAGCCACGACGATGCGATTGTGTGGTAACACTGCTTCGGAAGCGAGAGAAAATATAAACAGCTGGAAGTGCCCGACGGGCATGCCTGGTAGTGTGGACAGGGCCTAAGGATGGGATTGAGTGACATACTGACTGGGTGCTGTCTAGTTTATTGGTGGTTCCTTAATGAATGAATGTACAGAGTCTTCGAAGTTGTTGTTGGCTGGTGCGAGCCGCAAAGTAGTTTCTACACACAGAGCAGAACAGAGATTATGTTTCGGACATCTGTGCTTGTCGACAGACAAACAGATGGCGATTGTGAGAGACATGATAAACGTACAATGATAAAACATATGTCAGTGGAAAGGCCAGGGAATTCCACATATGGCCAATTGCATGAGATTCGAGACAGATTAATGCATACAATGCAGTAGCATAATATATGTGAAATGGCGAGACGTTTGCCGTCTTCACAAACAGATACATACATACAGTTTGATACAGAAGAATCGGTGGAACATTATGAGCGCGTGATTGGAATGCTTGCATGGCAGTGCAAGCAGTGGTGATTGTACATGAATCGAGACAACAATGGTTAGGGAGAAACAGTCGGAAATATTGTATGGCAGAAGTTGCGCTCCTTGAGAGAGAGAAAACGGGATGCTGTTGACTTGTTTCCTCCGATGGACGACACACCGAGAGACCGCCAAATGCCGTCTCTTACAAGACCAGTGTCAACGTATGGATCAGAAACATGGGCTCTAAGAACGGAGATGAGAATGCTGAGGTGGATTATGGGAATATTGCTGCTTGAGAGATTGGGAAAATGATGAAATAAGAAGAGGAATAGCAGGCTTAGTAAAGATGTGACAAGAGTGTAAAAGTCACCACACGCCAGGAGCGCCATTAATTAAGTCTCTAAATGAGCTTGTTTTCTTTGGTGACTTCCCATTTTCTTCAACCTCAATTAGACTAAAACGTGCCAGGTCACGCATTTTAATCATTTTTACGTATTTATACAAATGTCACACAATCACATGTTTCTTCATTGGCATCAAGACTGTATCCATAAGAGCTCTGTATGTTTTGTATTGATTTGTACTCGTTCACTGTAGGTATTGTTTATTGTTTGACCTCAGGTCACAGAGATAACTGCCTGGATCTGTAATAAAGTTTATTATCTCACAGACTCATCATCAACATATAAGAAGAAGCAAGAGCCCGTGCTGGCACAAGGCCAGCTTCTAAAACAACAAAACAACAGTAATAAAGATAGTAACTTTTACCTGCTCGTTTCTTTGACACCTTACCAGAGAGTCACGATTGAGATGACATGGGCAAGTGTTAGGGATGGATGACGAGGAGGGAGTGAAGAGGGCTCGGGAAGATCGAGAGGGAGACAGAGAATTAGGTGGCGAGATAAAGTGAAGGAAGACATGGAGAGAGAGAAGAGGTTTGGTGGAGGATGATGCCTTTGATAGAAGGCAGTGGAGGAGAAGGCGCATCAGGCAACCGACCCCTTAACGTAGGGATGATGGTGGGAGAGAAGAAGAAGAAGAAGAAGAGGTCTTTCAATGACGTTTTCCCATCTCCTGCGCCATGCTGCCACTCCATTTTGCGTGCGTGGAAATCCTAACTGCATGGAGTCGTCTACTGACCGCATAAATAATAGGGGAAATCATGGTGTGTCACGGAGGACGACAGCGCCATCACAAGTTAAGTATACCTTCGTTTTACCAGACCACTGAGCTGAGCAAAAATGCCTTCATGTTCGTCCGAGTATAGTTATTTTCAAACCATATAACAAACTCGTCCGCTATTTCTGGCAAATAAGGTTTTAAAACTTCCAAAGTTTCGGGAATTTCATTCGATGGAAGAAACGCCAAGGCCAATAAACGTCGTATCAATAAACTAAAGCTTTCATCATTGCTGTAGCGAATTGATAATCCAGCTGACTGAATTCTTGGCCTAAGCGCTGTCAGGGACGTTCCTAGAGATTTTGGGGTCCGGGGGGCACAGTCCCATTTGGGGCCCTTCTTATGGGGTGGGAGGCGAGCCAAAGCAGGGGGGGGTGGGGATTTTTAGAATATGAGCAATTGTAGGATCATTTTAAAGGCACTTGTAAATGCAAATTTCAGAAATTTTATTTCTTAAAACTAGGTGTACGTTGAATAATTGAAGATCCACTTAATTCATTGAGTCATTTGAATTTGAAGGTGTATTATCTGGGCAACTGGGACCATTATGGGGGCTCTCAGAGGTAAATAGGACCCCTATAAGCAGTAATCAATTGCCTTAAATCGGCCCTGCCCTTACCCCAATCAACGCTACCCACCCTCCTCCTATCCGTATGAGAAGGTCTATAATGGGCTGTACGATGGGGGGAGGGTGGCAGGTGGGTGTGGAGTCCTGGAGAGCCTATTTCTTTTACATAACATTTTTGTTACATTTTGTTCACAAAATTGGAGATTGGGGCCCTTTAGTGGGCCCCAAACTTTCGGGTCCAAATATAAATGGGGCCCCTTGACCATTTCGGGGCCACTGAATTTAGCTTGTCCTGTCATAGCAGCAATGGTTAAATTTCGCATTTTGGAGCCCCCCCTCACTTTGGGGCCCGGGGGGCGATTTCAAACAGTCGCCCCCCTCCCTCCGGAACGCCACTGAGCACTGTCCTCAATGGAAAAAACAGTTTGCTATTGGCGTTAGGGAACTCGCTTTTAGAAGCTTGAATTGCACCCAGTTCCAAATCTGATATTATGGACTGTAGAACAGTTCCATTTTCATCAGCGATGTCGGTCAGATCTTGAAAGAAGCGTTTGTTTACACATGACATCCCACAGGTGCACGAATTGTGTACAGCTGGTAAAATAACGTAGGAGCTGTCTCAAAAGTACCATCCACGATCCAATATCGAGCTTCTGATCATCTCTTCAAATCTGCGGCCGTGGTGAACCTCTTGCCAAAAATAGGTATCGCCATTTCATGTAAGATTTAGTTCTGGCGGAATGCTGATTTCTTCTCCTAACGACCTCGGTTCGGATGGACGCTCGCTGCTCCTAACCCGCTTGATAGTCTCTCTTAGCGCATTTGTGGAAGGGAGAAGACATGGTACAATATTCTGAGGGGCAGAGATGGCACTTGATTGAATACCTGCACACGGTCGATCTCTTGTTGATTTTGCTTGTATTTTCACCTCGTGCAGGATTTTTGCAACACTAGCAGCACAAGGGGAGTGATTGCGTTCAGCAAATTCTGTCAGTGAATGCTTTCCAGTTACTAATTTAGTAACTCCTCTCTCAGCACTTAAGCGATTGCCTTCAGCAAATTTTGTCAGTGAATGCTTTCCATTTACTAATTTCTCTCTCTCTCTCTCTCTCTCTCTCTCTCTCTCTCTCTCTCTCTCTCTCTCTCTCTCTCTCTCTCTCTCTGCCTTTACACTTATACCAGATTTACGAAATTCACAGCTCCGGCAATAAGAGTCGATTCGGTTTTGATCCTTCACCATCAAATATCCACGTAAGTTGATTTCATCTTTTTCTTCTCGTGAGGAAATCGTTTCACAGGCTTCTGTCACTCGTAGAGGAGGTTTAGAAATCAAAGTACACAGACGGGACTACATAAATATGCAGTGTTATGAAGTGTGGGGAGTTCAGAATGACAGCGCTAGGGAACACGATAAAATCATTAACATTTTAATATATAATAGTAGGTATATGGTCATGGTTAAAGGGAGGTTAAATAAAAGTCAGGGTGGGCTAAAAGAGGGGCGATTGGTCCTTGACTTTTCGAACACAAACGTGTTGTTAACATACCGTTGATTAATACTTGTTTGTCTGTTAAGAATCACCATCTTAACTAAACAAATGTTCGATACACACACACAAAAACAAGCATATATATATATATATATATATATATATATATATATATATATATATATATATATATATATATATATATATATATATATATATATATATATATATATATATATATATATATATTGATATACATATATTATTATATATATATATATATATTGATATATATATATTAATATATATATGTATATATATATAAGGTTGTGTGTACTAATATATATATATATATATATATATATATATATATATATATATATATATATATATATATATATATATATATATATATATATATATATATATATATATATATATAGTCTAAACGTTATCAATAACCACTCAGCGTGAACGGTCGCTTAAAGACCGATGTACTTTAAATTCCCTCTCGTCCCACGTCCTGCCATCTATAACGGGTTGAACCCGAAAGCCAATTTGCTTTTTTTTCACCCTTTTATTCAGCTTCTGCAACAGACGTACGTCATGAAATAAAGGAAATGGAACGTAAGTTCCTGAGGTTAAAGATCCGTCAAACTAAATGGGGTGTTGGAGGGGGAGGGGGAGGTCTATTAAAACATCAGGTGGGTCTTGCATCTGCCAAACTCGTTACGGGAAATAATTGGTTTGGCAGTCCAATTACTTCCTCACGCTCCTTCCGCCCGAGCGTTGCTGACCAGATCATTGCCTGACCTGAGTTAGTTCCGGCCTTGACCCAACCGTTGATTGAGTGATTTTTATACGCTGGCGACACACACGCACTCAACTTCAAAGCGTGATTACATATAGTCTTCGGAAATAGCCTCGGGGTGCAGAATCAAATGACGTTTGAGGCATTAATTCGACCGCGTTGATTACCTGTTTATGATTCATTTGATTCAGGTCGATTCTATAGATCCCGTCAGTGCACCTCACAGGGTGAACTGTAGGCATGCCTTAAGGTTCTTTGCTGTGTCCCTTCGGCCCCTAGCTGCAACCCCTCTCCTTCCTTTTACTGCACCTCCTCTCATATTCCATTTCTTCCACCTCACTTTCCACCCTCTCCTGACAACAGTTTCATGGTGCTTTGAGGTTTTCCTCCTGTTGCACCTTTCCATCTTTCCTTACTCCTAGTTTTCCTTTCAGCGCTGAATGACCTCACAGGTCCCAGTGCTTGGCCTTTGGCCTAAATTCTATATTCCATTCTATTCTACTCTTGCCCTCAGAGCACCAAAATTCCTCAAGGTTAGGAAGTTATATCAAACAGCACATGGCATCACACGAATTACATTAAGTAGATTAAGTAGTTTCAGTCGGGTTCAGTTTTCTTACAGTGAGGAAAACAGATATCATTCAAAGAAGTTATTATTATTATTATTATTATTATTATTATTATTATTATTATTATTATTATTATTATTATTATTATTCAGAAGACGAACCCCTATTCATATGGAACAACCCCACCGAGGAGCCATTGACTTCAAATTCAAGCCTCCAAGAAATATGGCATTCACTTGGAAGAAGTAACAGACGGTAACATGAAATACAGAAAGAAGAGATCAGTTACTAGAAGAGAATAACAAATAAACGAAAAATATTAATAAATATAACTAGATAAAACTCTAAGCAACTCATTCAAATACAGGGAGAATTGTTTAGGGGGAACAATGCGTTGCATCTTTGCTTGGACTTCTTGAGGTTCCAATTGCACGATGTCGTCCTCTGGGATATTCATAGCAGTCACTGACAAGACACAGCTTTCCCAGACGTAGTCGATCCCAGCTACGTAACCTCGGGTCATCCTCCAAGATGACCGTCGGTCATAATGGTCAGCAGTCGTAGATCTCCTCCAAGTAAACTTAGTTCCCGGTTGCCGCGCCGCTTCTCTTGATCAAAACGTCCTCGCGTTCAGTTGAATTTCATCGATTGGGCGCGGAATTATTCCAGCGTCCTGGTTCTCCGGTCGGTTAGAAGATGTGTTCCTGTTAGTTTCTTCATAAACGTGGATGCTGCTGATAAGACTCTGTTAGAAAGCGGATTTCTTCTCGTCTCCATTCCATGGCGGTACAGTCAACTACAGTACTACAACCAACTCCCCGTAGTGGGGGTTTAGTGCCGTCAGTGCACCTCCTGCGGTGCAATGTGGGCATCGCTTGAGGTTCTTTGTGGCGTGACTTCGGTCCCTAGCTGCAACATTTTCCGTTCCTTTTACTGTACCCCCTTTCATATAAATATAAATATATAAATAAATTATATATATACACACATATATATATATATATATATAATTATAATCTATCCGTGTATGTATGGACGTATAAATATAAATATACATAATATATACATACATATATATGTGTGTGTGTGTGTATAACTGAATCACAAAGGTATGGAACGTGATGGATATATATAAATAAAGACAAAATCCACGAAGGAAAGGCAAAAGTGCTGAAACACTGTTTCTCTTTAATTGTGGATTTTGTCTTTATATATATATATATATATATATATATATATATATATATATATATATATATATATATATATATATATATATATATATATATATATATATATATATATATATATATATATATATATATATATATATATATATATATATATATATATATATATATATATATATATATATATATATATATATAGATAAATAGATATAGATAAAAGACTCCAATTGTCTCTTACGGGACTGATATACACTTTGAAGAATCTCCTGAAGACAGTCCTGGAAAAGAAGCTCTGAAGCCCATGTGGTATATAGGCAGAGTCATGAAGACTTGGCTCCGCCAGAAGGACTGTAGGATAGTCTCCGGATTCCTTGGAAAACTCCAGGAATTTTTGGGAATCCCAGACATTTTTTTAGTGGCAGATTTTGAAACTATGCTACGAGCAAGACGCCAGTCAAATCACAACTTTTAACAATGAGCGCATTCGTTATAGTTTGTGCTTTAGGAGCGATGCTGTTGAACCATATTTTTTCCTCGGCGTTCGACGCCCTTTGGACGTCACTTGTTGCCGGGGGACCTAAATACGGAGCCGATTTTGATTTGAAAACCTTATATGATGATTGCGCCTACGAAGCGAACCTCAGGCCTTCACCGATGGTGATAGGAATTGCTGTCACCGGCTTTGTTGTTGGTGGTTGTCTGACCTGGTTCGGTTGCAGGAGACGCAGTCGTCGAGGACAACGAATTGTGGAACTGGACGAAGACCTGGACCTGGACAAGAAGGAGGAGAATGAGGAAACGCGGTTGTCTCTCGAACAGCAGGGACAACCAGGAGGTGAAATGGAAAATTCAGAAGGTGACATGGAAGACTCTGAATCAGCAAACATCTTGGAAATCGGTGCGAGATCAAAAGAGCCACTGGTCCTCGCCGGTGGAGCCCTTCTGCTCGGTCAAACACATCGTCCTCTGACAATTGTTTCTCTCAGATCTTCTCAAACTACATCCGTCCACCTTACCTTTGGTCTTCCTCTTGCTCTCCCACCAGGCACCTCCACCTGCATCACTCTCCTCCCTACTTATATCTCATCCCTTCTCATCACATGGCCATACCACTGCAGTCTTCTTCCTGAGCCGTCTTTGATAGTTCTACGACTTTAGTAGTTAATATTATTCTTTCATTTTTGATTCCTGTCCATTTTTGTTACTCCACACATCCACCTCAGCATTTCTTCTCTTGCACTCTCTTTACCGTCCATGTTTCTGCTCCATTCATCAAAGCTGGTCTCGCTACTGTCTTATACACTCTTCCTTTAACCTTTATATTCATTCTGCGGTTGCACAAGACACCTGACATCTTTCTCCGATTTTTCCATCCAGCCTGCACTGTGTGTGTTATTTCTGCATCCAAACTTCCATCATCAGCCACTGTTGAAGCAAGATACTCAAATTTTTCTACTCGGTTCAACCTTGTCCCTTCCATACTAATTTCAGAGTCTTGATCCTCATTAAAACTTAGCTATTCAGTCTTCTTTAAACCTCTGTCTTCCAGTACCTTCCTCCGTTGCTCTAGTTCTGACTCCACTACCCATCTGTTGGTGCTGCATAACGCGATGTCATCAGCAAACAGCATGCACCAGGGGGATTGATCTCTTATTCCTTGAGATAGCACACCCATTATCAGGTCAGAAAGATATGGACTTAAAGCAGATCCCTGATGTAAACCAACTCATAATGGTATTCATTCAGTTAACCCAACACTGCTTCTAACCTGCATTTTTGCTCCTTCATACATACCTTGGACCAACCTCACATACTTCTCCAGTGTTCCCTTAACTCGCATGTACCTCCAAACTTCTTGGCGTGGTACTCTATCGTACGTCTTTTCCAGATCTATGAATACTATGCGCGGTCCTTTGTGCTTTTCCCGATGTTTTTCCATCATCTGTCGTAGGGCAAACACTGCATCTGTCGTTCCTCTTCCTGGCATGAAAACAAACTGTTCTTCACTTACAGATGTTTCTTCTGTAATTCTTTGATACATTCTTCTTTCCCAGATTTTCATGGTGTGAGACAGATTTATTTCTCTGTAATTTGCACAATCCTGGATGTCACCCTTCTCTTTATAGATAGGAACAATAAAGCTTTCTCTCCAATCTTTTGGTATCTTTTCCTGACTGTATATCTTCTTTGCTAGGTCCCACAGCATGTCTATTCCTCCTTCTCCCAGACTCTTCCACATTCTGCAGGAATTCCGTCTGGTCCTATTGCTTTACCATTTTTCATCTTCTTTAGTGCCTTCTTTACTTCCTTCCTGCTAATAGTATGTGTCACACCAAGGTTCTGGAATCCACCTTCAAAGATTGCACAGAATAGATGCACCTGAAATCAACTGCTTCGGAGTTTTCTTCATCAAGACAAAATCCCATACGGTTTTACAGCCAACATACCTCAGCTTAAAGCTTCTTTCCAAGGTTCCTTGGAAACGTTTGACTAATGACCTAGTCTCACAAATGTTTGGCTTATGACCTTGTCTCACAAATGTTTGATTTGTGACCTTGTCTCACAAATGTTTGGCTTATGACCTTGTCTCACGAATGTTTGGCTTATGACCTTGTTTCACAAATGTCTGGCTTATGACCTTGTCTTACACATGTCTGGCTTATGACCTTGTCTCACAGATCTTTCACAAATGTTTGGCTTATGACCTTGTCTCACAAATGTTTGGCTTATGACCTTGTCTCACAAATGTTTGATTTGTGACCTTGTCTCACAAATGTTTGGCTTATGACCTTGTCTCACGAATATTTGGCTTATGACCTTGTTTCACAAATGTTTGGCTTATGACCTTGTCTCACGAATGTTTGGCTTATGAACTTGTTTCACAAATGTTTGGCTTATTACCTTGTCTCACAAATGTCTGGCTTATGACCTTGTCTCACAAATGTTTGGCTTATGACCTTGTCTCACAAATGTTTGATTTGTGACCTTGTCTCACAAATGTCTGGCTTATGACCTTGTCTCACGAATGTTTGGCTTATGACCTTGTTTCACATATGTTTGGCTTATGACCTTGTCTCACAAATGTGACCTTGTCTCACAAATGTTTGATGACCTTGTCTCACAAATGTTTGGCTTATGACCTTTGTCTCATGAATGTTTGGCTTATTGACCTTGTTTCACAAATGTTTGGCTTATGACCTTGTTTCACAAATGTTTGGCTTATGACCTTGTCTCACAAATGTTTGGCTTATGACCTTGTCTCACAAATGTTTGGCTTATGACCTTGTCTCACAAATGTTTGATTTGTGACCTTGTCTCACAAATGTTTGGCTTATGACCTTTCCTCACAAATGTTTGGCTTATGATCTGGCTATAAAAGTGTTTGACTTATGACCTAGCCTCAGAAATGTTGAAGTCTCAACCATAACCTTTGAAATGCCTGTGAAATATTTGACTTATGATTCACCCTTGGAGGTGTTTAACTTGTGACCCAGCCTAGGAGATATTCGATTGACAGTGCAGCCTGTGATCCAGTTTGATCGGCTACTGCTTGCTGGAAACCTCTGAATTGGTGCGAATTTTGTCCAAAGCGTTGCTCGGTTGCAAAACTCGATTAATTCAAGTCACGACATTAGGATAAAAAAGAAGTCTCGGTACTGTTGATTGAGTTCTTATTCGGCTCTTTCCTCTTTGCTTAAGTTTTTTTTCGTCTTTCGGTACGTTTCGTTGAAAATAAGTATTAGTAAAGAAAGGCTAAAACGAGAGCAACGTATTACTGGTGGTAACTCCACTTCTGTCGAAGCCATACTCATTCTAAGGATACCTTTGGGCTTTTGTACCAGGATAGTTTTTTTTTTTTTTTTCGTTTTAGTGCTGTGTAAAGAGAAGCACTGAATTTCCTTTGCTATTTTTACTCGGAGGAGGAGAAAAACAGCACTCTTCATTCAACCATTCTAACGACGGAAAGCCTTCAAACAAAATCAAATCTTGGAGATTATACAACTGAGAAAGTTGAGTTTGAATATGAGCATTTACCAACATATCTACAATACGCCACGTATAGATGAATATCCGAATGTGACGAGGCTACACCATAGATATAGAAATGTTCTATTTAAATTCCCAATTTCAGTTTTGAAAATAATAGAATGCAACAAACATTATTGCCCCGGGACCATCTTTCAAGTTCCTTGAGGTTTGCATTCACGACCGATGACAATTTTATAAGATGATCTTTGTTTCAGGGAAGAATGAGATTTTATTTATCTGCACGAATTGGGACCAATGACTTCCTCACACGAGAATGATGATATTGCCTATTTATTCCAAATATTAAGCGCAGCTTCACGATTCTTGTAACGTTTCAAAGATTCAAACGTTGGCTGTTCTGACGGGCAAATACTGCAAGGAGGGTGCCTTCGTGTCACGCCGGTGTCACCAGTGTGAGGATGGTATTGAGTGACATACTGGTTGGGTGTTGACTGGTTTATTGGTGGTTCCTTACTGAATGAATGTACATGTTGTTGTTTCAGATTTAGCTGGCCTTGTGCCAGCACGGGCCCTTGCTCTGAGAGCAGCCGGTAACTCTACGTTGATGATGAGTCTGTGAGGTGGGTAGGTTAGAAGAAAACTTTATTATGATGCATGAAAGTGATGTTGGTGGGGATGAATGTACATGTTGTTGTTTTAGATTTAGCTGGCCTTGTGCCAGCACGGGCTCTTGCTCCTAGAGCAGCCCGTAAATTCGTAGATGTTATTGACCTGTGCGAGCCGCAAAGTAGCATCTACACACTGAGCAGAACAGAGGTAATGCTTCGGATATCTGTGTTTGTCAGCAGACACACAGATGGCGATTGTGAGAGACATAATAAACGTACAGTGGTAAAGGATATATCAATGGAAAGGCCAGGAAATTCTACATATGGCCAATTGCATGAGATTCGAGACAGATTAATGAATACAATGCAGTAGCACAATATATGTGAAATGGCGAGACGTTTGGCGTCTTCACAAACAGAAACATACGTACAGTTTGATACAGAAGATTCGTTGGAACATTATGAGTACATGATCAGAACAAAGTCTATAGTGCTACTTCGATCTCCTCTGCTCCAGGAATCTCCCCTTTGCAGATGGGATCTCCATATTTCCCCATCACGGTCAAGGTTTTGCTTCCCTATGAAACCTAAATACCCACTGAAGTCCCCAAGGAGGACAGGTCTGTAGTCTTCTCTAACGCTTTGTGTAAGGCGCTCATTGATTGCTTATTTCTTTCCTTATCACTGGTTGACATGTAAATTGGGATTGGGTTGACTCTTGCTGGTCCATAATTACCCTCCACTGGCAGAATGTCTGCGTTGTTATTTTTTTTTTCAGCTGGAGATCTCCTTTGGATCTATACATTATTAATAGACCTCCTACTCCTTTAGTGTCCCGTCTCTTACTGAGTCTACCACACCAATACCTGTTGGGGTAGCAATTTTTGCTGTTTCAGTACTGCACATAATTGTATTTTTCGTGTTAAATCTATTAGTTGAGCCATCGTCAGCCCTTGGGTGTTTATGAGCCTCACTTTAAAAATCCTTTAATGCATCTTCTGCGCTGTTCACTATCTGACCATTTCCCTTGGTGTATTTCTAAAAGTGCTTCTGCCACCTAACCTTTTATTCATCAGGTGCGAACTACTGATTCTCCTAAGCCTAGTATACTAGCCTATGCTTGTTACTAAAATGACTTCCTTATCTGCCCAAAGACGCCGGGGGAAGAAGTAGTAGGAACAGTGGATTTGCCTTTGGAATGGCTCCATTGCAACATCTATTCCTCCTTTACGCTTGTGTTTGTTCAAGTTCATTATTTCTGTAATACCATATATCTTTTTATCAATTCATTCCCATTTTCATCTTTTCTTCCAATTGGTCTGCAGACAGCGGGATGTTAGCCATCCATTCCTTTTTATTTTCCCAAAGGGAAGTGGTGACTAGGAGTAGTAGTCGAGAGGTGGCGCTGTAAAGGCTCCCCAGCTCATTCTGTGACGGCGTGCCTGCCTTTATTCTCGTTTCTCTATGGCCCCCAATAATCCTCCTGAGAAATTCGTCCGTCCCAATTTCCGAGAGACCTGTGGAAAAATGTTGGCTACCAGTTCATCTTCATCTTCACAGTGTGGATGGATGCTGTCAGTATTGCGAAATGGTGTGCAACAGAGTAAGAAATGCTCTAGATTGTCATTTACTTGTGCACACGGTGACAAGCTGGTTCGTTAAACTTCAAATCTTTTCATATTACTGTATTTACTTCTAAAGTTAATCTTATTCCCAAATCAAATCGTCATTTACTTCTCTCTTCATTTTCGTCTCGATGACTTGCTCACGTTTTTCACATAGTCACTAACCTGCATCACCCAAGACCACCTTCCAGTGCTTTCGTGCCGGTTCCTGGTCACCTGCTGAAGAAGTTGACTTCTGGTAGGCTGCTCGTGGGACCATGCTTCAGAAAAAGTTGCATGTTTTTTTTCATATCCCTTTAGTAACTAGGATGGACTCTCAGATCTAGGACAAATCATGCTGGATATCTTTTACGCCATAGCTTTTATTTCTCGTGTGAGCTCAAAAGACTTCGTATGTAACCGTAACGTCATGCATCCACTTACGTGTAAGGAATGGGAGTGGCTGTTCCTAACTGGTTAACTTTATACCTTTACTATCGCCACAGAACATAAAAATCTTTGGTATTACTAATTCCTTCAAGTATTATTGCCTACGTCAACTTATGATGGAGTAAGTCTGCATTTACATGAAATAAAGCAGCGTTCCTAAACCATTCTCTCAAGTGCTGACGGTAACTCCCACGTATTTAATTTACTTCAGTGTTTTCATGTCAACTTCATCTCACCAGTAAAAGACATCAGGTATCATACTGCTTTTTATTTTATTTATTAGAACTCCTCTATCTCAGTTTTTTTTAAGAATGAACCAGACTCAGTCTGTCATCTGCTCTGAATAGTATCAGAATTCTATAAAATACAGAATCCTTCTATTTCTTGAAATATAATTCTTCGACTGATGCCTTTAATTCCTTCACTGCCTTGCTCGGGATCATTCAGTCTTACTGAATGGGTTTCCTGTAATGTGTAAAAGTCATTCAAAATGTCTCGCATTTCTCGCAGTAGTAAACCCAGCGTGTTTGTGTTCTCACAATTCGCGGATTTCTCTATGGAGCGTATATATTCATTATTCGCGGAAAATTCGCCTATTCGCGGTATTTTTCACTGAGAAATGTTCACTGATTACAGTATTTTCATATTTTCACGACTAAGTGCACTTTTTGTGATAAAACTATTAAAATACTTGGGTATAAGCATTTTTAGAGTTTTTTTGGGGTTTGAACTATCAAAATAGGCAGTTCTAAGTGTTTTAGAGGGGGTTTCAAGTATTCCCAGATTTTAGCTATTCGCAGGGTTGGGGGACCTGTTAAGTTTTACTATATGTTTAACCTGGTAGTATGACATAAGCAGTGGTCCTGTCTGCTCACTGAGTAGCAAAGCCTTTGTTATCATAAAGTCTTCTGGCAACACCTTTGCATCTTGTGCATCCATTCTTGTTCCCCTTTCAAAAGGGACAGCTCCGAACCTCTTCTTCAGGAGATCCAATTTCCTCTTCAAATAATTTTAGTCAATGATTGCTGTGATGTTTACATCTTTTGATGCAGTTATCATTGCCTTTTATGTTACAGTTAGGTAACAGTTTTTGATTCACACACACTACAGATTTTTCCCCTTTTAAAGGAGATACTTTTTGTCGTTTGTACTGGAACGGTGGTCTATGCAAGCAGTTCATCTATATATTATGTATCTAATGTGCAGCTTAAACAGAATAATGCATTACAGAGCAGGAATACAGTTTGTCCACTGTGTCCACTGGGCTAATACGAAGCGTTGGGATTTATTAATGCTGTGTCGCATTCTTTGCAGAATATTAAAAGAGAGAACATATCAAAAAGTGACCAAATAAAACTGCACCTGATTTTCATTGATGTTTAATGAAAAAAATCAATCTTTTTTATTTCCACTAAGAGTAACATTTCACGGGGATTTTCAAGCTTACAACTACACATACAATGACAAAACTAATTTTTAATTTAGAAATATAAAAAGTACATGGGAACAAGAAAACTGAAGTAGATAAAAGAACATTTCTTAACCTAGTGCTGAACAGTGTTCATTGAGTATAATTATAAAATAAAAAGACTAAAAATAATTTATTTTACCTTTTTAAAAAAAGGTTACACAACCATTTCACATCAAATTCACTATGGTCAAGACATTCTGGTTCTGCCCGGGCTTCTAAGAAAGGATCTGTAAGTATAAAGCCTTCATCTGTGCTTTCATCAGATCCCCTCCAAATTCTCCTTCTCTTCTCTGATTAACAACAATGATAATGATTATTTTTCAGCTGCCATTTTCGCAGGATGTTCTATGTGCAATACCGAACCCTACTTGGGATCTGATGAAATTTTCCTTCGTTTGGAATGCTCAGAAAAAATATGAGTAAAAAATGCTCTCAATAGCACCATCTATAACACAGAATCAGGATTTCTGTAAAAATTAATTGGATCCTAAAAATATAAACAGGGTTTTTTCTTTTATAGTCCCTTAGGTTGCCATTTTTTTTTTTTTTTTAGATTTTGCAGATAAGTTCACAATAATGATCTCCACATCCAGTGCAACTTACTTTGGGGTGCAAAAAATTAACAAATCTGTCAGTGCAACTGAACATCATCTCTGATGAATGACTTTGTTTGTGCATTTTGACACTTGACAACACTATTTTGGCATTCAGAACCAATGACTGTGATTTGAAGAATACAAGACGAAAAATTTACGTATACCTTAGTTTTACCAGACCACCGAGCTGCTCCTAGGGCTGGGCCGAAGGATTAGACTTATTTTACGTGGCTAAGAACCAATTGGTCACTTAGCAACGGGACCTACAGCTTATTGTGGAATCCGAACCACATTATAGCGAGAAAGAAATTTTTCTATCACCAGAAATAAATTCCTCTAATTCTTCATTAGCCGGCCGGAGACTCGAATTCGGGCCTAGCGAGTGCTAGCCCACAACTCTACCGACTTTCCCAACGAGGAACTTATACAAGACAAAAATAGAACATGCAGTGTAAAAGAATATCTATCTACCCTCCACGAGGTCTCACATATGTTATGAATCTACAAGAGAAAAACTGTCTTAACACTATAAAAGAATGACATCTTTCTTCCGAGTTAATGCATTCATTCTAAGAAGGACCTAATGAAAAAAAAAAAATTCTTGGGAACCAAGTGCATATACAGTATATGACTTCTTTTTTTAGTATGAGTTTTATATGACTTCTTTTTTAGTATGAGTTTTCAAACACCTTTTGAGACACCTTGGTATTCATGAGACGTGAATGGCTTCTCTCCAATATGGGTTCTCATAATGTTTTTTTAGAGCAGAGGTATAATAACAACCTTTTTGGCATTCAATACATTTCATTGCTCTCTAAATATTATGAATTTTCATGAGTAATCTCGAAGCATTTGAAATTGTCCAACATTTTTCACATTAGGACTGGAGAATGTCCTCTCTCTTTAATGACTTCTAATATGAACTTTGAGAATTTCAGAATTAGCAAAACTACTCGCACAAAGATCAAGTATACAGTTTCTGTCTAGTATGAATCCTCATGTATTTTGAGATGACCTGAAGCAGAGAAACTTCTTCGACAGAGAGAGCAAGTTTATGGTTTCTCTCTTATGTGAGTACTCATGTGTCTTGTGAGATGACTCTGATGAGAAAAACCCTTTTGACATACGGAGCATATATATGGTTTCTCTCCTGTGTGAGTTCTCATGTGTGTCTTGAGATAATTTTGACAGAGAAAACTTTTCTGACATATAGAGCAAGTGTATGGTTTCTCTCCCGTGTGATTTCTCATGTGTGTCTGGAGATGACTCTGACGGGAAAAACTTCTTTGACACGTAGAGCAAGTGTATGGTTTCTCTCCTGTATGAGTTCTCAGGTGTCTTTTGAGATCACTTTGGTGAGAAAAACTTTTCTGACACAGGGCGCATGTATACGGCTTCTCTCCTGTGTGCGTTCTCATGTGTCTTTTGAGATGACTCTGGTGAGAAAAACCTTTCTGACATATGGCGCAAGTATATGGCTTCTCTCCTGTAAGGGTTCTCAAGTGGGATTTCAGGCTGCACAGCTGGGAAAATGCCCTTTGGTATTCAGGACATATTTGCTTCCCTGCTGCGTTGCTTCTCTCTGAAAATAGCTCTGTTTTACCCAAATGTCTATCGTCCTCTACAATGAAGACCTTGACGCTTTCGCTGTCACAGCTTGGAGAGCTGTCCTCATACTTAATAGACTGGGATGGACAGTCCACACCTTCACTATGGGTAAAAACTTCTGGTTCTGCCTTGACTTCTAAGGGATCTGCTGGTAAAGAGTCTTCATCTGTGTTTTCAGAAAGCTCCTCCTCCGAATTCTTCTCTTCTTTGATTACCAGCATTTCCACAGGATGTTCCATTTACAGTACTCGCTCCTAGTTAGGATCGGTTGAAATTTTCCTCTCTTTGGAATACTCTGAAATAAAATAAAAAAAATTCTGAAAAAAAAACATGTTCCGAATATTAAGCACCGTTCATAACAAACACAGAATGAGAAATTCAAAATAATTTCATGTTTTCCAGTATGTGCTTTTTTCAACTATAAAATAAGCATCCTCTGGGAAAACAAACATCACAATGCAATGATCATTTGGACACTATGTTTCAAAAGAAATAAAACAGCATCCTTGGATTCTGTTTGGAATCAACAATTTTATCCAGGCCAAAGTTGGTTGACAATTCAACCAGATTTTGCCTTTTACCAAAATTATCAACTTACTCTAATTCTGACAATCAAATAAATAGCATCTTTCCTTCATGACTTGGGAGTATTATATGTCTACTTACAGAAGAATGGCCTTTTGCTTATACGAACTGCATGTTCATTTTGAGGTGGTGCTAATGAAAAGGCTACTTGGACACCCAGTGCATATCAATAGGTTCTATCTAGTATGAGTTTTCATGTGCCTTTTGAGAACATGGGATGGAACTGAATTGAATTAATATCCATCAAGCAAAAGGTCATGCAGACCATATGGTGCTATGTTATGCTATTTATAGATAAAGTATGATCAAAGTTAGTGATTGATAGTTCATATTTGATGAAGAATGTTTATTTGTCGGAGGAAGTAGATTACACCTTCTATGGGAGTGTGTTAGATTTGTATTACTGATATGTAGTTGGGCAAGAGCTGTTTCCCATCGTCTTGGTGGGTTTAACTGTGCAGATCTTGTTATTCAAGATATTAGTCCAGAAAGACTGCCAGCGACTTAGTAGGTAGTTATGGAAAAATTGGAAATAGTCTGAATATGGGATGGTTTTGAAATGCGGGCATCTTGACAAGATTGCAGGGTGAGCCAATGAGTCCACTACCTCATTACCTAGGATACCCACGTGGCTCAGTTCAGCAGAAGCAGATTAGCTTTTCCGCATTGAAATGCGAAAAAGCCAATCTTGAATTTCACGGACTATAGGATATGTGCAGGATAACAGATTTGATAAGGGTTAAAGAGTTAGCTGAATCTGTGAAAACAATGAAGGATGCTGAGGGGTAGATTAAGAGTTGTTTTAATGCAGACAGAATGGCATATTGCTCTGCCATTCCTTTAGGGGACTTGGAGCCGTCTGTGTAGATCGGGGTGCTAGCGTCATGTATCGATATGTGCTCTAAGAAATGAGGACGTAGAATAGGGGAGGGGTTTTAAGTTTTGAAAAATGATTTCATATAGATGAGCAGACTGAGGGAATGGGAATAGCCAAGGTGGGAAAGTGTGAATATAGTACAGAAGGACTGCCAACTGTGGGGATGAAGAATGAGAAAGGGTGGGGTCGGTTGGGACTGTTAGTAAATTTGGCAAGAAGGGGCTCAGGTATAGTTAGCTTCAGGGTGGAGAATTGGTGAAATCTGGCATAGTACCTAAGATTGAGGAAGGCATGTCGGTGCTTAAGCGATGGTAGTCCTGATTTGGCATAGACTTTCTATTGGTAGTGAGCGGAAGGCCCCAGGGCCACTCTTAGTCCGAAGTGGTGCACCGGGTGTAGGAGATCAAGAAGGGAGGAGGAACCTGAAGAGTAAACATGGGATCCATAATCCAGAACACACAGACTCAAGAGCTTCATGTAGGCGCAGAAGCGTTCTGCGGTCAGCACCCCAAGTAACGTGGGATAAAGTTTGAAGGAGGCGAAGACGTTGGAGAGCAGTTTTTTTAACTGATGGGATATGTTCCTTCCAGGTAAGGCAAGATTCAAAATGAAACAGGAATTTACCACTAGTACAGTACTGTATGGGTGTGAATTGTGGAACAAAAGTGGCAAAGGAGAAAACGTCTGAGAGTGAGAGAAAAGAATGGAAAATGTTTTATTAGTGGAAAAGAGAAATCCATGTCTAGTAGCCCAAGAAGAGGCAGCTAGAATGGCAGACTGTATAAGTGAGTGGAGCTTAGGGATTGAAGAACTGGCAGCATAAATTGCAAGATCTTCGACGTAAAGGGAGGACCTAACTCCCACTGGCAGGGATGCTATAATACCATTGACTGCTATGAGAAACAGGGTAGTGCTAAGAACACTGCCTTGGGGAACTCCTTCACGTTGAATGAAGGGTAAAGAAATGGAGGGGTTTATGCATACATGGAAGGTTCAGTTGTTAGGGAACGCTGGATGAAAACGCCCATATTACCTTTTATGTCAAGTAGTAGTAGTTGATGTAAGATGTGGTATTTTCAGGTGGTATCATACACTTTTTCTAAGTCAAAGAAAACTGTGAGGACTGATTGTTTAGAAGCAAAGGCTGTGTGGATGTAAGATTCCATGTGTGCAAGAGGGTTGGCTGTACTCCTGCCTTGTCTGTACCAAAATAATTTGCCTTTTGTCCATATTCTGTTCAATAATGACAGGAGAGAGGTCATGGAATTTGCCGAAAGGTGTCGAAGCATTTGACTGTAGATACTGTCAGGTCCTTCGCATGTGTTCTGGCAAAATTTGAGTGTGAGATAAGTTCTGTTATGGAAAGAGGAACACTATATGATTCCGTGGAGGATAATGTACAGTTGATTGGGTTTATGTTTGTAAATTGGGAGGGGAGATGTTCTGTTCTAATGCGGCTAAAATATTGGCCTAGTATATTAGTATACTGGCTAATTCTGTTGTGTCAGCAATAAGATTATGATTTATGTTAAGTAGCAGGGCTTTATGAGGTGGGTATCCTCCTTAGACAGCTGAACTTGGGAGGAGGAAGTTAATGAGGAGACAGCCCTCCAACTTGTGACCTGAAGCATGTACAGTGTGTTTCAAAGAAGCCGTGGCTTTTTAAAAAATTACAAGGCAGTAAAGTGTCCAGGAGAGTTTCTTTTTCGTTTAAAGCTACGCCAAGCAGCGCATTTTATGTGCAGAGCTCTGGTTGCAGTCTTTGTTCCACCAGGGTACACATTTTGAAGGAATGCCTGCTAATGCAGCACTTAGAATAGTGATGGAGAAGACTGTAAGCATGTCCAGGGTTGATGAAAAGGATGAGGGAGGTATAGACATGTCTGAGAGTGTAGAAAAAAGAGCGTCAAACACCTTTATCGAAGCTCCAGCGTGGAGGATTAGGAGTTGAGACATAAAAAGTAGGTGAAAGAAGGTTAGGGAAATGGTCACTAGTTACGAAGTGGTCTAATACTGACCAATGAGAGTCTAGTTGGATCGCAGGACAGCACAGTGCTAGATCTAGAAGAGAAAGCTTATTATCTATTAAAAACTGCTCGAGGGCGCGTCCCCAGGAGTTAGTAACTGAGTCGCCCCATAATGTATGTCGGCAGTTGAAGTCACCTATCACAAGTAAAAGGGTTGGTCATTGGGAAAGGAGGTCTTGGAAGGCAGTGAAGTCATTAGGGTAGGAGGGAGACAGGTAGACTGATACTATGGTAATCCAACGTTGTAAGAAATCTCGTGTATTAGTACAAGGAAAGATTGTTGTAATGTTTACAGGTGAGCATGGTATTTTGTGATGGGTTAAAATAGAAGAGGCAGAAATGGAGTGTTTCTGTGAGGAGAAAAGTGGACATGGTAATTGGGAATAGGTTTCGGTGGTTGGGTAAGGAAAGTTTCTTGAAGGCATATTACTTTATGTTCATATTGCGATAGGAGATATCTGAGATCGTGTCTGTGAGGTCAGAAACCTTGAATGTTCCACTAGAGTAAGGCCATTAAAAGGAGTGGGGTATACTGTAACTTGTTGGTAAGACAAGGTCAAGTACAGTATACTTTTCCTCTGTTCAGAAGTCTAAGTGAGAAGTTGGACAGGCAAGGAGATAGGTAGGGGGGAAGGTGAGGAGGTTTGAGATTCTATAGAGGTTGGCAGGGGCGTAGGGGGAAGGATAGCAGGAGGGTTACGAACCTCGGCAGTGATATGAGAGACGGCAGCGTATTTACTGTGAGAGGATTTGAGGGATGGGATTGGGTTTGGGATCATGCCAGAAGATTGGTTTATGTAATCCTCAATGTTCTTCATGGTTTCCGGAGGGGACTTGGCTGTACGGATTTTCTTAGGTGGAGGGGAGGGCAAACAGGTGGTGACTGGGAAAACTCAGAAGGGGAGAGTTTATTATTGGTCTTTGGAGTTGTTCTGAATTGGCGTTTTCTTCGTGTGGGGGTTGTGCTAAGGGAGGAAGCTCTGGGAGTGAGGGACGGGAAAGTGGGGATGCAGAAGTACGCATTTCAGGGTTTAATACCTCAAAAGGGTTTGATAGAGATACACGAGATATGAGGAGGGGGCGAGGGGGGTGGATGACGGTTATTTTAGAGGAATGCGTTGGTTTAGGCAAGGAAAGGGATGATGGTAAGGCATTATTGGAGGTGGTGGTGGGAAAACAGAGCATAGGAGATGGGGGGAGGGGCTGGTTGTGAATTGATATTGGCGTTGGTTTTGTTTGTCTGTCGTGCTGTTGTCACGATCTGACCCAGGGTAACAGTGGTGAAGCCTAGGCATCAAGCTTCTGCCTAGCTGCTTTCAGGGTCAGCCCATGCTTGAAGCGAAGGGCCGCCACTTCCGATTCAAATTTGTAGACCGAGCAACCCCAGTAAAAAAGTTATGCTTGCCAGCACAATTAGTGTGAATGCACTCTTGTGAGTGCCAACTGGCTCAACCATGGTCTGTTGAGCTGCACACAGGGCAGTGCACTTGTGATCTACAAGATCTGGTTGGGGGCAGAAGTGCCAGTGCTTTTGACATTGACGTGTGGGAGGGATATATTTTTGCACCTTATAATGTTGACCTCCGATGTATACGTCTAGTGGAAGGTCTTGCCCTTGTAATGTGATTCTTGCAATGTTTTTCAGATGTTTCTTGTTACTCTTGTGCCCAAAGGTGTAACGTGTAACATTTACAACTTCATGGCAGTCGTTCAGAAGTTCTTTAAGGTCCGCTGAGCAGTCACTCCAGCTGACAGTGTCGGTGGGGCACTGCTCTGAAGGTATCACCACTGTTCCAGCGATCACGTCTCGTTAGGAATTTGACCATGTCTACCTGTCTCTGCAGGCACCTCTGAAAGTGGAGTACGTTGTTTGCATAAAGAGCGGTTGGAGGGATAACAAAGTACTTGTCCCACTTCTGGGGACCGAAGAGAGTTGACATGAGGGCAGGGTGAGTGCAGGAGGACATTTTGTGGTGGTTAGAAGAGGATGGAGTTGGAGCCTCAAGGCAGTTTTTTTGGAGGGAGAGATGTTGTAGCGTTCCGTTTATTTTCGGCGGCACGCTGTGGTTCGTATGGTTGTGAAGTGGCCGTCAGAGATGAACTGGAAAAGGGAGTGTGGGACATTATTTGTTGAGATCACAAAAGGGACGAGGGGATTTCTGGGGAAGTAGTCTGGCTTGTGGTCTCTGAACTAACTAGGTCAGAGAAGCCCAAAAAATCTGGGGATGATTGTGAGCAGGGTCAGTTCCCAACCCCTTTAGAATTTGCTCGCGTTTTAGAAAAGTCCATATCCGTGCGGAAGTCATAGAGGGTTTAGATGTGTTTGCCATAGAACGATGTTATAAATTTCATCCAGGATGGGGTCCCTCTCACCAAGGAGGCCCAACCAGGGGAGGAGCAATGACCTGGGATCTTCACCCAGATATCCACCATGCCCTCAGTGCCTCGGGTCGTCAGTCCGTCGAGATCAGACCCAGCACTGAGAGCATGGTTTGACAAGAAAATTTCCCCTCGCTCGACCACGTCGGATACTCTAGTTCTACGGGTGGAGTGGAGTGCCGTCCAACTCCACCCTCCTTCAGAGGAAGGGAAGGGAAAAATTATTAAGAGGAGGAGTAAAGGAGTTAAAGGTCCCAATGTTTGGCTGAATCCAGAGCAGAGAGAGAGTAGGCATAAATGAGCATACTCTCCCTGCAATGGACCCCTAAGCCCCACCACCTGGTCGAGGGGTTGGGGTCAGGGGGAACATGGGATAAGGAAAAACCCCTTCGGCATATGTGAAGGCTGCGTCTTTCCAGTATGGGTTCTCATACATATTTTGCAAGGAGAGGAATGATAAGAACCTTTTTGGCATTCAGTGCAAGCAAAAGGCCTTTCTCCAGTATGAATTTTCATGTGTAATTTCACACTATTCAAAGATGTATAACTTTCTGGACATTCAGAACAAGTGAATAGTTCTTTCCACTACAAATTCTCATGAGAGTGTCGAGATGACACAAGTGAGTGAAAATACTCTGGCATTCAGTGCAAGGACTGTATATGGTCTCTCTCCAGTATGGGTTGTCATGTGGATTCTGAGATGACTCAAGTGAGAAAAAGTACTTTTAAATTCTGCACATTTATACTGGTTTCCCCACGTTTGTTTTCCGTAAAAAAAAAATTCCACGTTATTGTCATTACTTTCATCAATATTACGAGAAGATTTCTCGTGAAATACTTTTCTGCAAGACGTAAGTCATATGTGAGAATCACCAGGAATTGCGGTATGCAGTGGGATATATTATCTTCTCTAATACTCTTCTTTCCACATTCCATGTCCAAATTTGGACGGTTGGTCTTCTTCACTCTTTATAGGCTGGCGTGTATATTTCAGATCAGCTTCATCAAAATCAATGTATTCTGGCTCCCCCTTGACTTCTACGGAAGATTCTACAAACAGAGATCCATCACCTGTGATTCTGGTAAGTTCATCTCCCAAATTGTCATTTAGTTGTTTGACTGAAGGCAAAACTGAGTTTTCAGCTTCCATTCTCAAAGGGTGTTGAATACATAGCTTTGAAGCAAAGTCAGTTTTATGCCAATGAATATTCAGTTTCATCCAAGAAAAGCTTTCGGAGCCTCGATGGCACAGTCGGTTAGAGAAGCAGCTTCGGACTTTGTAGAGGTCTGTGGCACGGGTTCAAATCCGCAGCCGACTGATCAGAGAGGAGGACACTTTGCTATCCGCGTAGACACCCTAGGATTGTGTATGTAATCAACGGATAGGCTTGCTTAAAAAGCAAATGGGTGTTACAGACTAAATACACACACAAAACAAAGCCACTCCAACATCTTCTAAAAACATAACAAACATCTCACACGTCTCGAACTCTCGACCTACCCGCGCAACAACTTCTCGCTGCTGGGAGAAAGGGCGTTGGGTCTGGTATGATACACGTACCATACGCTACCGGGGTCTAAGCGATGTCAGGCAGGGCAGCCGATCGAGACTACGGTCTACCCCAAAGCCAAATCAAAAGTCCTTCAAAAGAAGGCATAGTGCTTACCCCATACAAAAATGGGAAAAAAGCACGTTAAAAGAAGAAGAAGAAGAAGAAGAATCCAAGAAAATCTTTCGAAATGAACCACCTACGTACAGGAAGCACTGAAGTAAACAATTTTCATTCGTATATCACAAAATCTACTTCTCACAGAATGGCGGGTTGCACTCGGGTCTTTTGCAAGTTCAAAATAATCCTAGTTCATTTTCAGCCTGCTTTCAATGATATGCATACCAAATATTCTTATGCAAAAAAAAAAAAGAAAAGACTTCTCACACCACTAAGGAATCAATCTGGCGCACACATCAAACAATTATATCAGTTAAAACCGAAATATTTCATAAGACCAACTACACTCCTTAGCATCACAAATTACTTCTAAATTAACAACAAAATGTTCAGTCATTAATGCAAACTGTCATATCTTGTAATGTAATTTATTGTCAAATATTTCCAATATCTGTTCTTTTTTCATCAGTATAAAAAATCCTCTATTACATTAGTAATGTGATGTGTTAAGAATGTAAGCGTAGTCTATGAGTCATTCATTAGTTTGTTTAGTTAACCCCCTAAAAATTACGTACTCATTGTCTCTTATAAATATTTTGTTTATGTATTATTAATATTTCTCTTCCTGTATTTGTGTTGGAAACCTTCAAAAGAGACTGGAATCACAATTCTTTACAGTAAGTTGCATTTTTCCTAATTATACAAACCTGAGGTCCTTTACATTAGGAATTACGTTCAGCAAAGCTGCAAATGGCTGTTGAACTTTGAACAAGGTGGTTAGGCAGTTAACTACCATCTGGGAGGCAGGAGTACCGCCTGCCCGGATGCAAACATTCCATTTTGCCTTTCGGCCCAGGTGTTAGATTGAGGGGTGGCATGAGGTGGGCATGAAATGTGATGTAAAGGACTTCAGGTTTGTATAGTTAGGAGAAATACAATTTACTTTTAAAAATTGTGATTTGTTCCTACGCAATGCACAAACCATCAGTCCTCTACATTAGGAAGACTCACTGGTTGGAGGGAGGAATCTGAGTGAGTCTCTATGAACTGACTGGACTTCGCCACACCTTGTGTCCCCCTCCTGGTTGATGGAGCGAGGAAGGGAAAAATGCCTCTCACAAAATGATCGGGTTGTAAGAAACGTGAGATCAATTGTCAGATTTCTGGGTCCCTTTGCATGAATGAGGAAACGTCAGTTCAGGCAAAGTAGGCTAGGAAGAACTTGAAAGTCGGTGACATTAAGGCAAATACAAGCATTGGGTTTGTCTTACTGTCATGGTCTCCTTCCTCCCCTTGCTAGAGGAAGGAGCAGGATTGCTTCTATGATCCTGAAAGGAAACATAATGGAAGCTCTAAGTGAGTGCTTACCTGCATCGACCACCAGATCCAGCATGTAACGGCAAGTCCACTCCTTGCCCGTAGGAAGAGAGTCGAGATGAGGGGAAGGAAGAGAGGCCAGTCACTCCACATTCATTCTCCCATCACAACCGTACATCTTACGTGAGACACAACCTGTCCTGTTAGAGGAGCCAGGTAAGCTACACTAATTGAGCAGCCACCACAGGACCCAAGGGAAAAGTGTCCAAGGACTTGCGGGCAATATCCTGAAGGTAGAAGCAAGTGAAGGTGGTCCGTTGAGACCACACCCCCACCTTCAAAACCTGTGGGACCAACAGGTTCTTCCAGAACGTGAGGGATGGACCAATGCTGTGGACTTTATGAGGTCTTGGACGGTGTCATCTTCTCCAGCAGCAGAATATGCTCTCTTCATTGTCTCACGAAGCCAGAAAGAGATCGTGTTCTTGGACACTCTCTCCTGGTTGAGCCAGCGCTGACAAAGAGTCATCGACACTCAGGCCGGAGGTGGCGAGTCCTCTTCAGGTAGTGCAGCAGCACTCAACAGGACACAGTAGCATCTCGTCTGGGTCATTACCAACAAAGTCCTCTAGGGAGGGGATCGTGAAAGACTCAAACTGAGCGTCAGGGACCGATGGATTCTGAGTCTCCGCTACAAAATCCGGGACAAAAATTGAGCGTAACTGATCCCCATCCCCTCGAGTGTTTAACATCAAAGGAAAGTCCGTGAAGTTCGCCAACTCTCTTCGCCGATGCCAGGGCCAGCAAGAAGACGGTCTTGAGGGTCAGATCCCTGTCTGATGACTCTCGTAAAGGCTCGTACGTTGCACGAGTCAGGCTCCTTAGAACAAGAATCACATCCTATGCAGGGGGCCTGAGGTCCCTGGGTGGGCAAGATCTCTCAAAGCTTCTCATCAGTAGGGATATCTTGAAGGACGAGGAGATATCTACATCTTTCAGCTGCAAGACTAGGCCGAGTGCAGCCCGATAGCCTTTTACAACTGAAACAGAGAGAGGCTTCTCTCAGTGAAGAAAGACGAGGAAGTCTGCGGCCTGCTGAACAGTAGCTCCGACCAGAGCGATACCCCATCCACGAAACCAACCACAGAAGACGGACCACTTTCCCTGGTATACGTCTGTGGAGGATTGTCTGAGGTATCCAGCCATCTCCGTTGCTGCACGACAAGAAAAGCTTCTCGCTTGCAGGAGGTGGTGGGTAACGTCCAGCCGTGAAGACACAGGGACTGCACTGCCAGGTGATACCACTCGAAGTGGGGTTGACACAGCAGGTGGGGCAGGGGGGGGGGGGGGATCTCTCTCAGTGGCTCGGAAAGGAGAGCTAGGAGGTCGGGATACCAAACTGCTTGAGGTCATTTGGGTGCCACCAGAATCATTCTGAGATTCAGAATGTTTACATCCAGGCAGATGGGTATTCCCGCCTACCTGGCAGTAGTTACTGCCTAACCACCTTGCTCAAGGGTTTAACGGCCATTTCCAGCCTACGCTGCAAGTAATTCCTATTGTAAAGGACCCCAGGTTTGTATAGTTAAGAAAAATACAATTTACTTTCAAAAATTGTGATTTTTCCAACTGCATTTTGTATCCACAATCTTCATGAGAATAAAAAAAAAAAGGAGTTTTGAGTTAATATGGCTGCCTTTCATTATGTTCCCGACCGTCTTCATTTTAGCCTTGAGACTGCCTCAAAGTCTACATGGTGTAAATAACAAAAATGCAGTAAAAATCTCCTCAAAACTACAAATTTTTTAAGTAATGTGTATTTTTCCTAACATACAAACCTGAAGGTCTTTCCATAGGATTTAGCTTGCAAACTCTCAAACAAAGTAGTTAGCTACTGGCAGCCCACTTGTCCGTCCCCACTCCACTTTGCCTTTCGGCTTGGGTATCACAACGAGGGGTGGCTGAGGTGGGGCATAAATGTAAAGGCCTTCAGGTTTGTATGCTAAGAAAAATACAAATTACTTGAAAAATTTGAAGTTTGTTCCTACAAAAAAACAAACCTTTGGTCTTTACACAGGAGACTTACCCATTGGTGGGTGGATTCTGGAAAATCTCTGAACCAACTGGTAGTTCTGCTCACCTGGGCCCCTCTCTCTGGTCCTGAAGAGCTGATCTGCTGAACACATGGAATGTTCAACTGCGAGACTTCTGGGCATTTTGAATTAATGGGTTTCTGTCATTATTTCGAAATGGCTTGGATGAACCCAATGTGTCGGAGACAATAAAAGGCTAAAACGATCAGCAGGTTTGTTTTATTGTCAGCCCCTCTCTCCCCTTGCAAAGGAGAGGGGGAGGACTTGCATCTAATAATTTAATCTAGATTACAGGCAGGATACTCAGTTATGCAGGCTCACCTGTATGACACACTAGTCCTCTACGAGAGAGGAAAGGTATAAGACAAAGGGGAGGGGGCCAGTCACTCACTCACACTCTCTCTCTTTGCTACCATACACCTTAGGGGCCCGAGGAAAACGTGTCCAAGAGCTTGTGGGCAACTTCCCGAAGATAGAAGGATGTGAATATGGATTGCTGAGACCACTCTCTCGCCCTTAACACCTGTAGAACCGACAGGTTCTTCCGGAGTGCTTGGGATGGACCGATGTCCCTAACCTCACGAGGCCTTACTCGGAGCATACTCCCGTGTAACTCATCAGATGTAGAGTACGCTCACTTGATTATCTCACGAAGTAAGAAAGAAATTGTGTTCTTGAACACTTCTTGGTCAAGCCAGCACTAATGGAGAGTCGTCGGCACTCAAGCCTGAGATGTCGAGCCCTCATAAGATAGTACCGCTGCACTCTAACTGGACACAGGAGTATCTTGTCTCGATCACTACCAACAAAGTCCTTTAGGGAGGTGATCGAAGGGGATTCGAATCTATTTTCAGAGACTGACGGATTCTGAGTCTCTGCTACGATTTCCGGGACAAATTTAAACATAACAGATATCCATCCCTTCAATTGCTAGCATCGAAGGAAAGGTCATGAAGCTCGCCGGCTCTCTTCGCTGATGTCAAGTGAGAAAGCCAGTTACCTGATGAAAAGTAGTTCCCACTGGAGAGACCTCGTCAACGACACCAACCACAAGAGACGGTCCATTTCCCTTGGTACCCAGCAGCAGAGGATACAAAGGTGTGCAGAGGAAAGACATAGGCCTCGAGGTTGTCCCATGGGTGTTGGGAGGCATCTTCTATAACTACCCACGGTTCTGGAATGATAGAAAAGAACACCAGCAGCTTCTATTGTGCTGGGTTGTAGAGAGATCTATCGTTGGGAGGTCCCAAAGATTGGATAATCTTTCCGCAATGTCTGGGTGTAGGGACCACGACTGTCATCTGACCCTGGCGACTGAGACTGTCTGCCACTATGTTCGGTTCCCCAGTCCTAAAGCTCTTGTAGGGCTAAAACGATGCCTTGAGTTTCAGAACACAGATGTGGAAGTGTCTGTCATTCTGGTTCCACATACCTAAAACCAGCAACTCTTCCAGGTGAGCATCCTCTCATGCAGCCATCAGGCTAAGTCCTTCCTTACTTCCTCCGAGAGAGGGATCAGGAAGAACTAGGTCTCTTGCCAAAGACCAAAACCCCTTCATTCTCCAACGAAGGGAACGAAGGTGAAGCTGCCCATGAGGGAACAATTTCTCCAAGTACGACCTGTGACTAAGAACAGCTGGTCACTGCTGAGCTGGTTGTTCTCGTCTAGACAGGAATAACTGAGTTGCCTCTCTGAACTTGCCGAAGAAGTGGTAGACTCTAGCTGCTGCCAAATCTGTCAGCATGCCCAGATACTGTACCCTCTGCTTGGGTGTGAGATCGGACTTCTTGACACTGATCTGTACTGCCAGGTCACTAAATACATCAAGAAGTCGGTCTCTGTCCTGGAGCCACTGCTCTGAAGTGGAACAACATCTCCTCGAGCGTTAACTGGAGGTACTTGCAAGAGGACTGGTGGATGGGTATTCAAAAATGGCCACCCTTAAGTCCTCTGAAAGCATGAAGTCGTATTCCCTGATGGCACCGAACACTGACTGTACCGTTGGGTGAAAGACTTGGTTCAGGGGAGAAAGACCCTTGACCAGTCTCCAGCCACCTGTCATCTTCTCTACGAGTAAAAGACAGCTGTAAAACCCCACAGAACGATCTGTCACGACTTCTACAGCGTCTTCTTCAGCATCGCCTTCACCTCTTCCCATAGGCTGAGGTTCGTTGGCAAGCCGGGGACGTATGTCTGGAAGCAGACCAGAATGTTGGTGAGGGGTACAGGAAACTCGAAGGTTTCTGCTCTGTATCGCTGTCATGTTGCCCAACGGCTCAACAGGTACTTCCCCCATCAATGGCAGCAAGGCAGGGAGCTGAATGGAGCACTGCTGTGCACCTTTCCTAGCAGGGGCAGAAGAAGATTGGGTGTTCTTGGGAGCGGGGGCCTTGAGGAGGGTCTGGGACTTCCTACGGCCGGAAGAGGAAGGGCCCGCCTGACCTGAAGGTCGGGCTGCAATGTCAAGCCCTTGGCCACTGCCTGGTGAACAAGCAAACTGTTACTTCTGATCCTTCGCTTGTCCACCATGACATCCACTTCTCCTCTAGGGAAGAGGGATACGGAAACCAATACCGGTCCATTTCTGAGTGCCAATGGCCACCCAGAACCGACAAACCTGGTAACCTGAGTCAAGACAGCGTCTCTCCTCTTGAGCACCAGATTCGTCCACAGGTTAGCTTCTGGTGGGCTAGGAAGGAGGTGGCTCTACCTCCAGACAACATCAGCCTCCTGAAGTGGCTTCCTCCTCGGAATTACGAGAACCTTACCTTACCTTACAGACCTTACAGTTCGTTCGGGTTGCCCCAGGAGGTCCCTCAGTGTGAGGCACCTTTGATGTCTACCAGAGAATTGCTAATGCATCTTCTTCCAGTATATTTTGCATCTTCCAATCTTGGATGGTCTGGGATGCATCTTAGATATTTGTCGAGCTTATTCTTAAACACATCTACGCTCACTCCTGTTATGTTCCTCAGATGAGCTGGTAGCGCATTGAATAGACGCTGCATTATCGATGCTGGTGCGTGGTGGATTAATGTCCTGTATGCTTTCCTTAGTTTTCCTGGTATAGTTTTGGGCACTATTAATCTACCTCTGCTTGCTCTTTCTGATATTTTTAGCTCCATGATGTTTTCGGTAATTCCTTCTATCTGTTTCCACGCTTGGATTACCATGTAGCGTTCTCTTCTCCTTTCAAGACTATATAAATTTAAGAATTGTAGTCTTTCCCAGTAGTCAAGGTCCTTAACTTCTTCTATTCTAGTTGTAAATGACCTTTGTACACACTCTATTTGTGCAATATCCTTTTGGTAGTGTGGGTATCATATTATATTGCAATATTCAAGTGGACTACGTACGTACGTTTTACAAAGCATAATCATGTGTTCAGCTTTTCTTGTTTTGAAGTGTCGGAACAACATTCCCATTTTTGCTTTGCTTTTGCCATTACAGTGAACCCCAGATTCGTGGGGATCGCCCCACACCCACCCCGTGAATAGGTCAAACCATGAATGCTTATAACCCTCTAAAAACACTTAGAACTGCCCATTTTGATAGCTTAAACCAAGAAAAACGTTGTAAAAATGCTTATACCTGAGTATTATAATAGTTTTATCACAAAAAGTGCATTTATTCATGAAAATTATATGAAAATACAGTAATTAGTGAATATTTCTCAGTGAAAAATACCGTGAATGGGCGAATTTTCCGCGAATGATGGCTAGATATGTTCCACAGAGAAACCCGCGAATGCGTGAGTCCGCAAACCATGAGAACGCGAATACGGGGGGTTTTACTGTAGTATTGCTATTTGATCATTGCATAACATATTCCTGTTCAACATCACACCAAGGTCTTCAACTGCTTCCTTGTTTGTGATTGTCTCATTATTAGGTCCTTTATATGCATATACTGTAGCATTCCTACTTTATCACCATAGTTCACTGATTCAAATTTATCAGAGTTAAATACCATCCTATTTATCTCTGCCCATTTATATATTTTGTTTAGGTCTCTTTGTAGCGAGTTCTTATCTTCATCACAAGCAATTTCTCTACTTATTCTTGTGTCATCTGCGAAACTTCTTACTGCTGAGTCCTTAACATTACTGTCTATGTCTGCAATCATAATCACAAACAGCAATGCAGCTAACAATCTTGGCCACTGCAAGAGACCAAAAATCTATTCAGGAGACTGTCTGGAATGCTGTCATGTCAGTTGATTCAATAGCCGTTGCCTCCTGTTGCGACAGGGATAACTCCCTCTACACAGAGGCAGTCCAGCAATGGACCTGGACACAGGCAAACCAGGCCGGGGTCAACCTGTTTGGTCAGCAAAGGACTCTCCGAGGTATTGAAGTATTCCTTTGGCGAACGAGAGGCTGAGGAAGTGTCTCGCATGATCAGCTAAACCTAATTAAATTGTCCTGCTCATACACATGATAATTCACCTGCTCCAAGAACCCTTCTGCAAGTCGTGACTATGGCAAGCCCATCAAGACTTTGGGTTCCTATTGGGGTCCACAAAAGCTGTGATGGTTGACGAACGGTCCATGGGGAAAGCCACAGTCTCTTCCTTGAGATCGTTAAACTGCTGTATCAAATGGACGATCTCTAGAAAAACTCCTCTGCAACTCAGGGGTGTCAGAGTCCTGGGGTATAGAGTTCTCAAGCCCTTCCAGGTCATGGTCTTCCCGGGCTACTCCCTCTGCAGGAGAGATGCTTGCCAGTCCCCTGGCGATCTCTCTACCACTCAAGCATGTGACCAGTCCGATTCGAGGACCATACCCAGAGTGTATCCTTCCATGGTGGTTCCCGGAAAACCACAGGGAGGTGGAGGGGACAGGCGAGAGATACCTAGCACGCTTCACGGGCCTGCCAGAGGCTGAAGCCCTGGAGGGCGAGGAAGGTTGTGAGCAGTTGTCAACCAGCAGTGATGACAGCCATACGAGTTGGGGAGAGCGGTCCCGTTCACGCGATGTGGACGGGGGCTGTCCTGGGTAGAGTGGTCCTGTTCATGCAAGCGTGGATGGGGACTGTCCCGAAGACATGCTACAGTCTTCTTAGAAGCCAGGGCCTCTATAGTAGAAGACTGGACGGAGGACCTCCTCCTTGCCTTGTGATGAAGATAGGAACTCGCTACAAAGAGACCTAAACAAAATATATAAATGGGCAGAGATAAATAGGATGGTATTTAACTCTGATAAATTTGAATCCGTGAACTATGCTGATAAAGTAGGAATGCTATATGCATGTAAAGGACCTAATAATGAGACAATCAAAAACAAGGAAGCAGTTAAAGACCTTGGTGTGATGTTGAACAGGAATATGTTATGCAATGATCAAATAGCAATTCTATTGGCAAAATGCAAAGCAAAAATGGGAATGTTGTTCTGACACTTCAAAACAAGAAAAGCTGAACACATGATTATGCTTTATAAAACGTGACGTCGTAGTCCACTAGAATATTGCAATATAATATGGTACCCACAATACCAAAAGGATATTGCACAAATAGAGAGTGTACAAAGGTCATTTACAGCTAGAATAGAAAAAGTTAAAGTCTTGACTACTGGGAAAGACTACAATTCTTAAATTTATATAGTCTTGAAAGGAGAAGAGAACGCTACATGGTAATTCAAGCATGGAAACCGATAGAAGGAATTACTGAAAACATCATGGAGCTAAAAATATCAGAAAGAGCAAGCAGAGGTAGATTAATAGTGCCCAAAACTATACCAGGAAAACTAAGGAAAGCACACAGGACATTAATCCACCACGCACCAGCATCGATAATGCTGCATCTATTCAATGCACTACCAGTTCATCCGAGGAACATCACAGGAGTGAGCATAGATGTGTTTAAGAATAAGCTCGACAAATATCTAAGATTGGAAGATGCAAAATATACCGAAAGATGCGTTAGCAATTCTCTGGTAGACATCAAGGGTGCCTCACACTGAGGGACCTCCTGGGGCAACCCGAACGAACTGTAAGGTCTGTAAGGTAAGGTCAGGTGAGAGGACCAGTAGACTGGCATTGACATTCCGGGACCCTGGCATTGTTTCTGTGCGGGAATGTGCAGGGGGTGAGGGAGTAACTGCATGCCCAGAACTCACTCTCTCTCTCTTGTTGGGCTGGGCCTGGGTCCGTAGACCAGGGACCCTTACCGGCCTGGGAAGCTGACTTCCCGGGACCGGTACCAGTGCCACAGGGGTCCATGGAACCCAGTGCAGCAGTAGAAGGACCCTTACTGGTCCAGGAAGTTGAATTCCTGGGACTGGTACTGGTGCCATTTGGATCCATAGGACCCTGCACAGCAGTAGAAGGACCCTGACTTCCTGGGAATGGTACTGGTGCCACGGGGTCCATGGAACCCTGCACACTGGTAGAAGGACCTTTACCAGCCCGGGAAGGTGGCATCCAGGGAGTACCAGTGACACGGGGGTCTGTGGAACCCCGTGCAATGGTTGGTCCCATGGCCTTTGGCAGATCGGGAGAGCAAACGAGAGATCCCTTAACCTTTTCTGTGGAAGAAGGCCAACCATTGGAAGCCCTTTGGGCCTTCTCATGGCTGGGAGAGGCAACCTTCTTCTTCCTCCGCTTGCTAGCATTGCAAGAAGAAGGGGAGGAGGTGTAGGCACAAGAAGACAATGACGAAGACATTTTGCAACTATTCCTCTTCGACCTCTTCTTACGGTCGCGGCAGGCCTTTTCGAACAGGGAGTGGAGAAGGACATCCCCCAAAGGGGAGGAAGTTGGAGGGAGCACTTGGGGGCACACTACAGGAGGCAGGATGGTACATACCACCGCCATAGTGGTGGTATTAGATCCGGTAGACATCGCGACTGTAGCAATAGTTACACTCACGGAAGCAGCAGTCACTGGAGGGGCACTAGAGGCCCTCAAGTGCAAAATCAAGCCCTCCACAGACGGCTCCCCCGGGAGGCCTAGGGAGGTCCATAACTCCCTAAGCCCCTTGGGCTACACCACACCTGCAAGATAAGTTGGGTTAAGAGGGGCACTCTCCCTTCATCCTGAGGGGGAATTTCCCACCCACCCCAACCCTGAGCAAACGGAGAGCGCCAGCGTTGAGTCGTACTGGGTCATTGCCCCCCCCGGCCCGACTCCCTACCGACAAAGCAGTAGGAGACGGTGAAGGAGAGACCTCTCCCTTGGGAATGTTGACAATGGGAGGTGGTATGGCCAGGGTCAGGAAGGAATCAAAGAGAACCCTCGGCGTCACAGGAGATGTATTGCAATCCAAAGATGCTGGGGAAGCCCTCCTCTCTCTTCCTTTCCAGGCAAATTGCAACCATTATTCTGATGGGCAGACACAACACTCGGAACACCGGATAGATTGATTACATGTTTTCTGCACAAAGTGCAGAGGGTATGAGGATCTATCTCAAGAGAGGAGAGGAAGTGATGCAGGGTTTGTCAGTGCCAGGACAATGCCTCATGACACACAGCTTCCTCTCCCTAGGCAAAGATAAGTCATGGGTTTGCATTATATCAGTCTAAGTAAAAGAACAACTACACCCATATACCACAACTAATCACAAACAAAAATCACAATTCTTGAAAGTAAATTGTATTTTTCCTAATTATACAAACCTGAGGTCCTTTACATTAAGAATTACTTTCAGCGTAGGCTGGAAACGGCCGTTAAACACTTGAGCAAGGTGGTTAGGTAGTAACTACTGCCAGGTAGGCGGGAATAACCGCCTGCCCAGATGTAAACATTCCAGTTTGCCTTTCGGTCCAGGTTCAGACTGAGGGGTGGCATGAGGCGGACACAATATGTAATGTAAAGGACCTCAGGTTTGTATAGTTAGGGAAAATACAATTTACTTTCAAAAAATTGTGATTTGTTCCGACACAATATACAAACCGTCAGTCCTTGACATTAGGAAGACTCGCTGGTTGGAGGGAGGAATCTGAGTGAGTCTCCTGAACTGACTGGAGTTCTGCACACCTGGACTACTCCTCCTGGTTGAAAGAGCGATGAGGAGTACCGTGCCTCTGGCATATTGATCGGAGTGTAGGAACTGCAAGATCTTATGTCAGATACTGGACCTTTTCCCATGAGTGAGGAAAAGTAACTCATACGAAATAGGCTGGAAGAATCTTAAGAGTTGGAGGAAATAAGGAAAACCCGAGATAGGGTTTCCCTTATTGCCAGTTTCTCCTTCCTCCCCTTGCTAGAGGAAGGAGCGGAATTGCTTCTATGATTCCAGAAGAAAAATAGAACGGGTGCTCGATGTGTATTCTTACCGCATCAGCGCCAGATCCATCACTTATTGGTTCGAGTCCTGTTCTCATCCCGAAGGAGGAGAAGTAGGAGGACAGGGAAGGAGGAGGAAGAGAGGCCAGTCACTCTCGGTATCCTTCTCAATTCCAGAACCAACACCTTAGGCGAGATGCTACTAGTCCCCTTGAAGGAGCCGGGTAACAAAGCACAACTTGAGCAGCCACCACAGGGTCAAGGGCCTGTGGGCAAGACCACAGGAAGACAAGTGCGAGGTCTATGAGGCCACGTATTGCTTCCAGACCAACAGAAACTTCCGGAATGCGAGGGATGGACCAAGCCGTTGACTTCGTGAGCTCTCGGGTGGAAAGTACAAGTATCGTCGTCGCCAGCTGCCGAGTACCTCCTTCGATCGCTTCACGAAGCCAGGAGAAAGATGTGTCATTAGGCACCACTTCCTTGGAAGAGACAGTACTAGCAAAAATGTCAACGACATCCAGGTTAGGAATGTCGAGCCTTTTCGGAAAGTACCACAACTCCCTAATAGGACAAAGTAACGAATGATCTGGATCATCGTTACAAAGTCCAAGAAGAAGGGGAACAAGAAGGACTCGAACCCGACAATAGAGGCTGAAGGATTTGGAGTCCACTTACGACATCCGGGAAGGAGTCGAGGTACTGATCCCCTTCACCAGTTCTTCCATCTTCTACACCAGCGTTTCTCAACCTGTGCGCTCAGGTGCCCCGTGAGGTGCTTAGGTGCGCCCCAAGGAATTGGAAAATTATATTCTAATGTTTAATATATGTTATTATTTTTTTTTTTTGCAGACACCGAGTATGTGTTTCTATGTCTGGGTCAGGTCTTCGATATTTGACATTTTAAATCAGTCGTTACTGGCCTTTTTTCTTTATGAATTTCTATCCTGCTAATCATCTTGGTAGTTGCTTAGCCGAAAATGACAACCGTCAGTTTTTTTTTCTGAGGGCTACTGGACACATTTTTCTTTCACGAACAAGTTTATGCTTTGCAAAATTCATTGCTACATGAAAACTTATTAATGATTTCATCCTTGATCTCAGTATCGGAAAAATATTATAAAAAAATAATAATTTTATTGCCGATATATGAATTTCCATAAATGTGTTAAGAACCAGTCCTTTTTCCAGTACTTTTTGACTGGTTCTACAAAATCTTCAGTCTCATTCGTGGTTGAAATGGAACTGACAATCTTAATCTTTTATTAATTTTGGTAGATTTTTTTATATTTTCTTTTTCATGATTCTCTCTCTTTCTCTCTGATACTTGAATATTAAATTGTAGAATTGTTGTGATGAAGAGTAGTATATTCTTCTGTTAACATAATTTCTTAAGTTCCTGCATTTTCCATCGATTCTCAGCCTGTGACTCTTAATCTCTGATTCCTCTCATAAAAGCGAAGCAGGAATAATACTAAATTTCCCCTGAGGCCAGATACCAGAATAAACTAAGCCTAATCTAGTACAGTAATCTAGATTTGTGGATGCAGGCTAATGACTTCACCACATGGTCAGTGAAGTGGATGAAAGGACATAGCTAATACCCAATTTTCCTTGAGGTCGGTTGGCTACAGAATTAACCAGCGCAGCAATACGGGTTAGTGACTTATAATCCAGGTTACTGACTTCACCATATGGTGGCTGACATGTCAAAGCGGTTTTAAGATTCGTGACGACGACCTCCGTGTCCTGTTTAAAAGCAAGGGCATCTGCGATTCTGGTCTGTCAGTCAGTAGATACCTAACTACTGCTGCATTACTCTTCAAAGGTCTCGTTCAAGATACTCAGTGAATCATAGTTCGTGGACTTTTTTTATATAATAGAAAACCAGGTGGCCTACCCATAAAATGGACAGATTTTTAAGCAAGAAACGTACCAGTGAGGAGCTTAATTCTAATAATGAAACCGTTTCGAGTGAAGTGAAGTGTCCAGCTAAGAAAATTAAGACTAAACCTAATCGGAAATACAAAAGTTATATAAGTTTTGGCTTCACGTGGACTGGAGATGAAAATCACCCTCTCCCATTGTGTTTGGTTTGTAGTTGCAATATGTCAAATGAGTCGATGCTTCCTAGTAAATTGAGTAAACAATTTTTTCAAACATCGCATTGCAGTCTTCAAGGCAAAGACGTAAATTATTTCCAAAGACTACTTGAGCAACAAACAAAGCAAGCATTTGCTTTCAAAAGTAGAGTAACGTTGTCTGAAAAAGCTCAAATTGCATCTTATGAAGTATCGGAAATGATTGCCATAAAGATGAAGTCACATACGGTACTCTTGCTGAATCTATCATTTTGCCCGTTTGCAGAAAGATGGTGAAGACTATGTTAGGAGATGATGCAGAGAAACTAGTAAAATTCCACTATCAAATGATACTGTTCAAGGCGTATTCTGGAAATGTCTACCGATATTGAGGAAAATGTTTGTCGTCATAAACTTCAGAATGCATACTTTGCGCTACAAGTTGATGAATCAACAGGCACAAGTAACAAAGCGCAACTACTGGCTTTTATTTGCTTTATTGATGGGGACAGAATAGCAAATCAGTATCTTTGTTGCAAGGAATTGCTCACCACTACTAAAGGTGAAGATATTTTCCTTATTCTGAATAGTTATTTTGAGAAATGGAATTTATCCTGGGGGTCGTGTGTTGGAATTTGTACTGGTGGAGCTCCATCAATGGTGGGTTCCATTGAAGGTCTTGCATCATTTGTAAAGCAAAAGAATCCCAAGATAATAACAAGTCACTGTTTCTTGCATAGAGAGGTCCTGATGGCAAAAACACTGGGTATTAAATTGAAAGAAGTTTTTGATCAAGTTGTCGAAATGGTAAATTTCATCAAGACTAGACCAGTAAAGGCTCGTATATTTGAACAACTTTGTGAAAACATGGATTCACAACACACTCGCTTGCTGTTGCACACAGAAGTGAGATGGTTTCAAGAGGAAAGGTACTCTGTCATGTGCTTGAACTTCGCGAAGAACTATTGGCATTTTTTAAAAAAGAAAATAAAAGTAAATTTTGTGGACTTTCGGAATGTGAGTTTTGGACATCAGAATTGGAATATCTGACTGATATGTTTCAACGCTTGAATAACCTGAACATGTCTATGCAAAATGGAAATGAAAATCTCTCGTCTACCGACAGAATCAAAGAATTCCAGAAAAAAAATAGTGATTTGCAAAAGGAAAGGAAGTTCAAGCTGTTTGGAAATGTTTCCTTTGCTGAGAATAGACTATGCGGACGATTTCATCCCTTTAATAGTGGATCATTTAGCGACTCTGGAAAGTAATCTGAATTGTTACTTTCCCTCAATAAACACCGAGCAGTACGACTGGATTCGCAGCCCTTTCGTTGATATTTCTACCGAGGCCGTTGGCTTTTCGTTAACAGAAGAGGAAGACCTGGGACCTATATCTACTGATCGGGGATTAAAGATCAAGCATAAAGAGGTGCCCGTCGATCAGTTTTGGACTTCAGTTAAAGAAGAATATCCTTCAATAACTGACAAGGCATTAACGGTTTCGTTGCAGTTTTCCACATCTTATCTTTGTGAACAAGGGTTTTCTGTACTAACATTAAATGTAAAAGTAGATCAAATATTAAATCTATTGATGAAGAGTTGAGAGTTTGTTTATCACATACAAGGCCTAACATTCACAAAACTGCTAATTCTCATCAAGCACAGGTTTCTCATTAGGATGCTCAAATGCAAAATGTAATATATAAAAAATAAGTGGTTATTTTAGAATACATATCTAATATTTTCCTATTACTGCTACTACTACTACAAATTATGATAATCATATTTATTATTTGAAGGGAGTAGACCCTCTTTTAAACAGATCTTATTAAAAAGGATGGCTGTATTATGCAAATTTATCTTATATAGTGTCTTTTCTATCTTCCTTATGATTTCGATATTCATTTCAGGCTCAGTCTTTTATTAAAATGTCCAATCAGAAACTGGCTGGATATTCATGTTGGAAAAGGACCTCTGGACGAAGTTGTGTCGAAGAATATGGGGGTCTTTTATTAAAATATCCAATCAGAAATCTATTTTGTCTGGATTCAGGTTCTATTAGGTACCAACCCGAGCACCTCGTTTCTTCAGACCTTCTGCAACTACATCCAGAGGATGACCAACGAGATGGTCGAAACATGTCGACGGTACCTAATATAGAACCTGAATCCAGACGAACGATTTCTGATTGGATATTTTAATAAAAGACTTCCCATATTCCGCACACTATCCTTTTCCAACATGAATATCGGCCAGTTGCTGACTAACATCGCTGAGCCTGAAAAGTGAATCATAAGGAAAATAGAAAACACATATTTATTATTGTTATTTATTATTATTATTATTATTATTATTATATTATTATTATTATTATAATACAGACTATGAACCCGAACTGCTATAGACCCGAGAGCACTAGCAGGAAAAGCAGTCCCAAAGGAAATAAGTAAGAAAAAAGACAATTAAAAGAAAATAAAAATATGCAGCGTATAAAAAAAAACACATTTTGAAATATGCTTGAACGCTATGCACAAAAAGAGTAAAATATCGTCTTAGGAAGAAAGTATTACCATACCAGCAATCTAAAGTTTCTGAAGCTTCACAATACATTCAGAATTCATAAGATACTTTATCCATATTAAAATCAAAGGTGCGCCCCCAAGTTTCTGTTAATTCACAGATGCGCCCTGAGGTAAAAAGGTTGAGAAACTGTTCTACACCACGGCCGGAGCGAGATGAGAGATGGTCCCAAGAGGGCACATCTCTATCCGACGACTCTCGTAAGGGCGTGTGCAGAGCATGGGACAGGAACCCTAAAAGAGAGTCACATTCTACCCAGGGAACAGTTCCCTGGGACAGCAAGACCGAAGAAGCTTCTCATCCGTAGCTGAATCTCGACTGAGGAGAAGAAGGCTACTTCTGATAGAAGACTAGGTCGCAAGGGCCTGCGTTCTTCACAAATGAAAGGGGAGAGGCGACCCTCAGCAGAGAAGATGAGGAAGTCCAGACTTGAAGGGTGGCTCTGACCCGAGAAGAAGTTCTGTCAACGACACCCACCAGTGAGGAAGGATCCAGTCCCTGGGACAGTGTTACAAAGGACTTCAAGAAGTATCCAGCTATATCCTGAACACACAGGGATGTACTGCCTGAAGAACCGTTTCTTGTGTAGCTGCTACAGGAGGTTGGGTCAAGCAAGACTCTTCTCGATGCCTCGGCTATCAGGTCAGGCAAAAGGTGAAGTCTTCCAGCATTTGTCTGTAACTTAGTGTCGCAAAACTCACCATGAATTCTCGGGGGATGGTGATGAGAAGGTACTAATCGTCTCGGTCACACACCTTCAAGACTAAGCCTTACCAGTGTGTGCCTATTCTTCGATAGGTGAGTTCGTAAGTAGACACACAATGTGAGGGGAATATGCAAGCATATTCGAAGGTTCCTTCAACCAAGCACTAGCCTAACTCTTTCCTCATACTTCGAAGAAGGAAAGAAGGACGGAGGAATGGAAGCAGACCTCCATTCTCCACCATGGAGAAGCTTCTGCAAGATGACAGGATAACGAGACAATTAGCTCTAACCGGGCTGGCATTTCCCGAATTTGGAGAGGAAGCGGAATGGAAGTTTGATGAAAAGAATTGCCGAGACCTAAGGGAAATAGATTACTCTCCTGATGGAATCCATTCCCAGGTCTCGGCAATGTCGCTGCCAGCTCCAGAGACTCGACAAGTATCATTTCATCCCAGCATCAGCAGTAGGAGAACTTCTTCCCGGTCGACACTTCTTCCTCTCTTCCCTTTTTCCCTCCTCCCCATGGAAATGAGGGTGGAAAGAGACACAGTTATGTACACTTTCCTAAAAGGGAAGAAGAGGGCTATGTGTTCCGCAATTTTCTTCCGAAGCCTGGGACTTCTTGGGAGTGGAGGGGGGCTGGCTTGAACTCAAGGTCGAGTCGAGATGACTAAGACCCAAAGGTCTTGGCCATTGTCCAAAGGTATCTGGCAAATCTCTGAGAGAGAAAGGTAGAACCAAGTAAAGGTTCGTTCTTATGGATCAAGCCAACTCGAGATTTAAGAAGACCGGAGATCCGAATTGGGACAAAGTCCTTCTTCTTAGCCCAGAATTGCCCACAGAACTGCAGTTGGCAAGACCCTCCGAGGCAAGAAGAATTCGTACTCTGTCGAGGCAGGGGAGAAGCTTGGTGTCTCGATCTGAATGAACTCCTTCTCCGAAGAAAAGAATTCAGCTGGTTGAGAACGCTCTCGGAAGCAAGGACCGCGGCGGCCTCCGACACTCTCGGCCCTCGGGAACTGGAAGGGGTTGCGAGTGATGAAGATTATTCATTGGGGGAGCCGCGGTCCTGTCCCAGGGATCCTCGCGCTGATGAATCGGCGAGAAGTTCTCCGAAAAACGAGAGTGATTGCAACTTGAAGAGAAAGACCCTCCCTGCTTCTGAAGTGTGAAACTCCTGTACCTCTCCCCTTGGAGGGAGACATTTACAGATCCCATTAAACCCTCTTCGGCTACCTGGTTGTACTACGAGACAATCAGGGGACCGGCACCCAAAGCATGTCAGCTAGAGTACTCCGAAGACAAATTCATCGGAGCTCTCTGTCTGTCTCGTGCCTCTCGGAACAACCGAGAGGAAAAGAGAACAGGTGAGGAGAAAGAGTACACCTACCTGTCCTACCAGTAAGACCAGCAGGACAGACAGACCGTGAGCGATGATCAACCAAAGGAGATTACTGTCACATGGGAGAAGGAGAGAGCCTGTGCCGTGGCAATAGCACTTTTCTGGGAAGAGCAGAAAGTTCACTCGAACAGAGCCGAGAACCTGATTCGGAAGAACCGAGAGAGGCCGAGCCGAGCCGATCACGCGAATGCAATCCACAGGTGTTATGCTGTGGACTGGTAGGCAGGCGGGTCGAGCCGAGCTGAGCCGAGTCTAGTCGAGTCAAGCAGAGCCAGTCTGTCAAGCGCGACCAGGGGCTGGGCGGGGCAAGCAAGCCGAGCTGATCACGCTAACACAATCAGAACTGGACAGGGCGTAACTCATCTGCCATGAACTACTGCTAGTTTCCCGAACTCTAAACCCCTTCGAGGCTGAGGCCCCTCGAGAAGAAGGTTCAAGGGGGAATTCTGTGTCTGCTATCCTGCATGCTCGAACCCTAAGGTTCAAGACATGAGGATGAATCCCATTCAAGCAACCGAAGCAGCTGGTGGGCAGTATCAAGACACCTGGCGTCTCGGCACCCAGACACCTGGCATCCCGGCACCCAGACACCTGGGTGTCTCGGCACTTTCTCTCGTCAGGAAAGCGCTCGTGATTTATGGGATTCGAGCGACCCACGAGACTCCCAAAAATCAGGAGCAGCTGTTTTCGTTTCCTAAGAGATCGAAAAGAGCCAGGCACCGAACCAGAACCAGTTTTAGACGCACACTTCTAAGACTGGCAACGAGGCCACAGCCTCTCTAGACCGCACTCTTGCGGCTCCTGAAACACTAGACCCCACAGGAGAATGTGAACCGGTTTCCGCCAGTGGGCGGTACAGCCAACAAGAGAAACTTGTCTCCTGGGAGAGAAGTAATCCTTTAAAAGTCCGGCAGAACTCCCAAAGGGAATCTCTTCCCTGCTTCTTCTGGTGTTCGAACAGATAGGATCGAGACGCCAGACTGGGAACCCGATCGAGCACTGATAAGCACTCGGGGAGCCCTTGTGGTGCTGGCAGGAAGAGATGAGACACCTGGGTGCCTCGGCCCTTTCTCTTGCACTGCTCCCGAACTGGGCCAGGGAGAGTACTCTCCAGACTAGATCGGGATACCCGATATTCCACCGAATCTCGAGCACTCAGAGTGGCTCATGAATGAGCACCCGAAGTAGCCTCTGTCTTAGAGGCAGAACCTCTAGAACTGGGAACGGGATCGCAAACCGAAGTCTGCGCACCCGCAACTCCTGAAACACAAAACCCAGGGGTATGCAAATCAGTTTCCAGACCCGAAGGTTGGGAAGAGCCAATGAGAGACCCACTGCCTCCTTGGAAGGAGGAAGTCTCTAGACGTCCAAGGGCATCAAGGGAAAAGAAGGCAGCCTTCCTCTCCTTCAGCCGACGGAGGTCTGCCCAGTTCCCAGGACCCCCTCGAACCTAGGAAGAGGAAGGGAAGAGGCAGCAGAAGATGAAATAGAAGACAGGGTGAAGAAGACGTCGGCTACTTCCACAGGGCGACTTCCTTCACCTTCGCTCCGACATCTTCTACAGGATGGTAGACATTAATCATTGTAACCTCTAGGGCAGCTAGGCAGGGACACAACAGAAGCGGCCCCGGGCACGACCACCAGGAGACGCAACAGGCATGATCAGGACAGCCGATGCAGGAGCTACGGAAGCAGTTTGGAAGGCAGGAGCTACAACAAAGGCCAGGAACATCACAAGCAGCGACATGAACGATCAAGACTGCTGCAGCAGGAGACCAGAAAGAGCCGCCCAGAGACTGTCGCCGAGTTAACAGAAGCATAACACAAGAAACAGCAGGAGAAGATGGGCCACAGATACGCCAGAGGCAGTCAGTGCCACGGCAGACATGAAGGCCGGCAATGACAGCGATTGATCCACACTGGTGGGAACAGAGTCGGAACGATCCCGACGTGGAACCGTCATTCCAACCAGGTACTGTGGTCGGTCCCGAAGCAACAATTAAATGTCCCAAAGCAACAATGAATGAACGTTGGGACTCCATCCTGCAAGATAACCCCTGAGGTATCCAGCCAACTACTACTGCGTCTGCGATGTTCACTGTCAACCTGAAAGAAAAACCAAAGATGATTAGTAGAGGGAGACGCCTCTTGCTACGAGGGGAACTGCCCTATGCAGTGAGAGGAGGCCCCTAGAAGAGGTCGCCCGACTGCCTACAGGCACCTCCTCCTTGCGGTCTTTGCCCGACAAGTAAGTGAAGAGGGCGAAGGAGAGATAAGGAAGAACTTACAGGGAGAGAGAAGGACAGAAGGGAGGCCACCAAGGGTGCTGTGGCAGCGGAGTATATATTGACGGTGACGGCAACCTCGCCCCCCACTGCAACTCTTAAGTGCAGGCTGTAAAAACAACACTCAGCACAAGTAGGAAGGAAGTAGTCACGCCCCTTGAACACGAAGGGCAGAAGTCCAGGATGGGAAACGAGTTCTTAAGTCCCGATCAATGTAGGGGAGTGAAGATATTACGTCCCAACCTAATATCTCCGAACGTACAGGGGAACGCCTTCGGTATCTAAATAAAGGGCTACTGAAAGAGAAGCATTACCACTCGGTTACGCTTCTCAAAATACACCCTTGGCCATCAAACCCAAGGCATAGTGCAGGGGAACGACGGCTTATACAAGGTTATCACAAGTCATGGGTTTGTATTAATAAGTGTCAAATACACGTAATATATACACAAAAATACAGAAAGATCCCACCGGGATAATAAGAGCTTAACGACAGTCAGGCAAAGAGATCCGAAACCATGTCTGCAACGCATGACGGCCGAAAGGCAACTGTAATGTTTACATCCGGGCAGGCGGGTATTCCTGCCTACCTAGCGGTAGTTACTGCCTGACCACCTTGCTCAAGAGTTTAGCGGCCATTTCCAGCCCACGCTGAAAGTAATTCTCAAAGTAAAGGACCAACGGTTTGTACATCGTGTCGGAACAATAATCTTTTAAATACTCACACAAAAATAAAACGAACGGCGGTCCTAACACGTTCCCGACAAGACCAAGAAATACGCTTCCTTCTTGACGATCCAGCACTTCTTCACTTTCTGAGAACCGCTGTCGAAGTCCGCGTTCGATTCGTCATAAATTATCTGCAAGATAAAGAAACTGATCATTATATAAATTTATAAACAAGGCTTACATTAGTATACAGGCATTGGTTTTTCTCAGTAATGGTCAATATACAATATCCCTAAAGACTAAGCAAGCATACTGTGTATCTGTAAGCCCCCAACTCGAGCCTCGCTCAGGCTGTTGAAGTAAATAATTGATGTTTTATATGACTACAGGTCTACTTTAAACCAGTTCAACTCTCTTCTTATTTCAGACCATCTTTAAGGGCTAATGAATGGTCCAACTGAACTGCCTGCATCTCCATCTTCCTGCAGTGGAATGCCGAGTAGAGTATCTGGTCAACGAGAGGTCTGTCGTATGGGAAGCGAAGTGTGGTGCCGGCCCGAAGAGAAACATATCTCTCAGAGTCATTGGGTCAATAAAATGGAAAGGTGTTTTAATATCAGGGCTCCTGAAGGGATAGAATTTTTCTGGACAGTCAACAGACTTTAATAAACTTAAGAGGCTTCCAGAGGGTAATCAAGCCAGAGAGAGAGAGAGAGAGAGAGAGAGAGAGAGAGAGAGAGAGAGAGAGAGAGAGAGAGAGAGAGAGAGAGAGAGAGTTACAGGAAAACGTGACGAATACAATACACCTGAAATTCAGGAGCCGCCACCAGTGAGGAGGCACCGTGACATTCCCGTAGCCCGAACGTCGGCATGAAGTGACTGACCGAGGGCTACAAAAAATCTGGGAGGGCCAGGCAATGCCGAACACAAGACACGTGGACTGAAGCGTATCCTCCTCGAGGGAGGCGCTGGAGCCTCGTAACCCACTCGCTCTCCAAACTAGCCTACGATGACGCGTGGGACCTCCTGTACAGCGTAGCCTAGGCGGCAGTGGCGATCACAGGGGCGTCCAGGGGATCCTCCGCAGGCGATGGTGACAATACTCAACAATGGCCGACAGATTCCACACGAGGGACGAGAAGGAGGCAGAACTAATGTTCTCAGGGGGTCACTCTCAGTTAGGTTAGGTTGAGATCTCTCCCCTAAGGAATAGCCCACCCTACCCACCATATGACGGAATCAGGGCAATTCCAATAATACAAGAGGGGGGTGGGGGTTATCCGCCCCACGATATCTATAAAGGGAGGCTTCGTGCATCAGTGGGCGTAACGGGACAAGAACACAACAGGTTTCACTCACGTATCAAAAATCCTTCGTTTCGACGTCGAACTGTTCGTGTTCCTCTGGGGATCAAAAAACTAATTATGTTTAAAATCCGAAAATATTACGTATTTGCAATTAAATGTAAGTGGGACTAGAAGACGAGGACGGATTTCTTCAAATAAGGATAATTAGAGGAAGAAGTAGCGTTGGTGAAAGTAGTAGTAGTAGCAGTGGGCGAGATTCGCCTTTGAAACGGCTCCTCCCTCTCGCCCCTTTTATTCATCTTTTGTTTGTGTTTTTTTTTCTGTTAAAGTCATAATTCTTTTATAATGAATTCTTTCCTATTTTCAGTTTCACCCTTCAGCATCAGATCTGTAAATAAGAGTATACGAGCAATCAGTTCCTCTTTATCTTCCTGAGATATGGCTGATGCCCAAAATTGTATTTTTAATGTTACTGGTGGGCAGTAGAGTAGGAGATGTTCGAAGTTTTCGTTTTTTTGTTTATGGCACAAACATTTTGTATCTTCCCCTTTTAGCCTGTTCCTGTAATTTAATTCTAGTGTGGGTAGTCTAGCCCTACTGATCAGTATTGTTTTTTCAGTGCTATCATACCAGATTTCCTCTCTTCTTCTTCTTCTTTTAAGTTTTTTTTTATATTTTTGTAGATTCTTGATGTTGACTTGACACTCATTTCTCTCATGCTTGCCTTTAAACAATTCAATTTTACTCAAGTTTATGTTTAGCTCTTTCATTTACTCTTTTACTTGCAGAATCCAAGGAGTTTTCCTGTTTCCGTATTGAGCCATTGTTATCTCGCATAGGAGCCTATTTTCCCCACTCTCAAGTGCATGTTTCAGACAGATGAATTTGTTCTTCACGTCTCTTGAGTGGCAGGGAGGAAGGAGGGAAGAGGCCCCTGTTTCGAATCTTAACGCACAACTTTCTGTAGTTCATTTATTGTTTCCTTGGCGAGTTTCACGGCTTCCATGGCATGCATGAAGGATGGCATCGCCAATCCTTTCCAATACAGTTTTCCTATTTTCACCCTGCTGCAGCTTTTACTGGTGACTGCAGGAGCCATATTTGCCTCCTTCTGCTTTGATTTGATTTGCGCCCTTTCTGTCTGCTCTCTGAAGCTTTTGTCCTTCGTGTTACTGATCGTTGCACCCAGGTATTTTATCTGCTGAACTGTTTTTATTCCTTCTGTGTGGTGCACGTTTTCCACATCGTCAACACTACATCGTCAACACTGTACCAGTCGTCGAATATTAATATGTCTTTGTTTATATTTAGGCCACATTCACTTGCCATTCCCACGAGGCTTTGTATTGCTTTTGTTATTTCTTCAAGGGTGTCCCATGCATATGATAGTGCCAATATTTTTATAAACCTGAAACCTTTCGTTGCACACTTTCTAACTTTTCGGTTACCAAGTAAGTTGTTAGCAGAAAGAATATGGCTGAGCCATTGCACCCCTGCCTCGTTCCGTTTGTTAAATTTAGCTCCTTTTGTTCTACATTGTTGAGGCATAAACTTGTTATGTCATTTTGTATATAACATCTTTGCTACTGCCCTTATTACTTCTGCGTGTAGCCTACATTTCAACATGACCTCTATGAGCTCTTTTCTGTTAACTGAGTCAAATGCTTTTTGGAAGTCTGTTGATACCACAAGTAATGGATCTTTTCTTCTGTATGCAATGTTCTAGGATGTACAAATTATCATTTCTCTTTATTTGTTAAACAATAACAATTTTTGCAAGGTGAACATTAAAAAGTTACTGTTTACCCCCAAAAAAAAAGAGAATTATTGAGTTGCACTTTTATAACATTTTTTGCCGCTCATTCACCTCCTCTGTATAATCTTTTAATGGTCCTGCCTCTGCTCATGAGCGGTTGAGCCTAATCCTTTGTAAAACCTCTTAAATATATAACCCTGTTTTGGCAGTTCTACTAATTCTTCAATTGTGTTGGATTCCAGGTACATATTTTTTCCTTTGTCATCCCCATCTGTCGTTTATGGGCTACGAGCTTTCTTTGTAAAACTTATCTTTGTAATTCTTCAGTCTGCTAAGTAAAGGACTAGAAGTCGAAAGGCCTTGCTGTGCTCCATTGTTTTCTGTCCTTCGTGGATTTTGTCTTTTTATATATATATATATATATATATATATATATATATATATATATATATATATATATATAAGACAAAATCCACGAAGGAAAGAAAAACAATGGAGTACAGCAAGGCCTTTCGACTTTTAGTCCTTTACTTAGCAGACTGAAGAATTACAAAGATAAGTTTTACGAAGAAAGCTCGTATATATATGTAGAAACCTCATTATTTAATATGAACATCAGTAGATATTTAGTAACGAATTCTAGACTAACCTACTTTTCAGTTTTTATAAAACGGATTTACCCTCACATTTAAGAAAATGAGATGCAATGAATGTATTCTATTCTTAATGGCTGTTACCAACACTATATGTGGTAATAGTTGATCTGGATTTTCTCGTCCATGTGTGTGCAAGCATACCGTGAATATAAGTAAGTAGTCCAGACAATGATGAATAAATGTTGTTCTGACTCACATACACTGTAGTGTGTCCATACTGTGAATATAAGTCACTGTCTTTTAGAATTCTTACGATCTTAGCATTTGTCCATAATGACTGCTCAGAAACTCACAGTAACTGATTATTGTTATTCAGAAGATGATACCTATTAGTACTGAGCAAGCGCACAAAAGGGACCGCTGATTTAAAATTCCAGCTTTTAAAGAATGTGGTGTTAATCATAAAGAAGTGACATAAGGCAAGAATAGACCACTTATCAAATAAGGAAACAAATAAACAAGTTAATAATAAATAAAAAGTAAGTAAATTACTAAAATACATAAGCCCTTTGTTGGCCGACTCGGTTGAGCTTCAGACTGTCACTCGATGGGCCAGAGTTCAATTCCCGCGGCCGGCTGATGAAAAGTTAGAGGAATTTATTTCTGGTGATAGAAATTCATTTCTCGCTATAATGTGGTTCGGATTCCACAATAAGCTGTAGCTGTAGGTCCCGTTGCTAAGTAACCAATTGGTTCTTAGCCACGTAAAATAAGTCTAATCCTTCGGGCCAGCCCTAGGAGAGCTGTTAACCAGCTCAGTGGTCTGGTAAAACTAAGGTATACTTAACTAAAATACATGAAGAAATGTAGTACGGGTGTATTTCATTAATTAGCTTGAACAGTAGTTTATATGAGTATTGAATTGGGTTGAAACTGATCTCCGCGTGTTCGGAAACTGCGAAGGAGAATGGGTCATTGCTATTAAAGACTGAATAGCAGACCTGTGTATTTTGCTTCTGAAAGGATATACAATGTTCCATTCACGATCAGGAATGGGAATGAAGCAAGGACACGGAAGGATAAATGTTTCTGGATAATATTTCTTGATAGTCACTCATAAGAGACTACTGTTTTGAAGTTCGTTTTCTTTGTCAATAAGTTATGCAGAAAATTGCATGTTTATTTTGCATAGTAATCAATCATAATAAGGAATGTGGCTATCATTTCGTTAACACAATTATACTATTTTTTGCACTTATGACTTTTCACTTGTCAACACTTTCTCTTTATTGAAAATACCGACTGAAAACATTGCATCCTTTTGACTTGAAGTCAATCCATTACGAAAATCGCCTACTGGGAAAAAATTACAGTACATAAAGTATTGTTTGCCAAAGATCAAGTGGTATCCATTATTCTTTTAAGAGTTCTTGTGTTCATTTTCAAAAATTTAAATTACCACCTGTAATGTTGTATAGTTGTCCTCGTACCTAGTATATACAGTAAACTGTTAGATGAGGTTGGTGTCCATTTCTGCGGTCGTCAAGTATTCACAACGATTAAGGAGAGACATTTCATTGAGAGTATATATATATACATACATATATATATATGTATGTATATACATACATATATATATATTATATATATATATATATATATATATATATATATATATATATATATATATATATATATATATATATATATATATATATATATATATATATATATATATATATATATATATATATATATATATATATATATATATATTATATATATATATATATATATATATATATATATATATATATATATATATATATATATATATATATATATATATATATATATATATATATATATGTGTGTGTGTGTGTGTGTGTGTGTGTATAACTGAATCACGAAAATATGGAACGTGATGAATATATAAATAAAGATAAAATCCACGAAGGAAATGGAAACACTAGAGTGCTGCAAGGCCTTTCGACGCTAGGTCCTTTACTTAGCAGACTGAAGAATTATAAAAGTACGTTTACAAAGAAAGCTCATATAAATGACAGGTGGGGATTATAAAGGAAACATAATGTACCTGGAATCCAACACAATTGAAGAATTAGTAGAACTGCCAAAACAGGATTAAATATTTAAGAGGTTTTTACAAAGGATTAGGATCAACCGTTCAGAATCAGGGACAGGACAATTAAAAGATTATACAGCGTCGTGACTGACCGCCTAAAAAAAATTTTTTTAGTACAAAATAATTCTCTTTTTTTTTTAAACAATTATAACTTTTTGCAAGATGAACATTTTTTACAAATAAAAAAATATATTAAACATACGAATATATAGAAAATATATATCAAGTAACTAACTTGTAATTAAGTCAGTGATTTTATCTTTTAGGTCATTCTCGAACATTTTTCTCATACAGGGGTCCAAATTACAACTGGAAGTAAGCTGGATAATAGCAGACTCCAATAGATTTCTTTCAGAGAAATCTTTCGATCTGGCAATCACTGAACTTTCACTCCAATTTATCCCGTGAGAGTTTTCACTGAAATGAATGAATATAGCACTGGATGCTTGTCCAGTTTTGACTGCGAGTCAGTGCAAAGATATTGGATAGTTACTCCCATCAATCTAGTATTTCGTTTTCTTTCGTGAGCATTTTTTTGTGCATAACAAACTGTAGACAACCATTATTTTTGCAATTTCATAAAGCTAACGTTGATGTTATTATCAATACATAAAGTATTGGTGAAATCAATTTCACTAATACTAGACTAGGAAGCGATTGCTAGTTTGTCTTAAGCGGCTATTACGAGGGTAAGTTTTGCGCGAGGACAGCACCTGGTATTCCATCAACCATCCTCTCAGCATGCTCAGGCTAGCATAATCACGATATACTGCTTAAACAAAGTGTCCAGTCCAAAGTCCCCTTCATATTATTTGTCTGCTGAAGTTCAAAATGAATTCATCCAGATTATTGCATCTACTGTGAGAAGCACTTTACTGAATGACATCCAAAGAGCTAAGGGTTACTGTACAATGCTTGATTCCACTCCAGATGCTGCACACAGGGAACAAACGTCAGAGATAATAAGATATGTAGAGATGAACTTTAAAGAAAAACCAGTTTGCGTGAAAGAGAGTTTCCTTGGATTTATTCAAGTGCACCAAAAGGATGCAGCAATTATACGGTAAATGTAGCAATGCAGCAGCTGGAGAAAGATCATTTGCCTTTTGAAGACTGTCGTTGTTCTCAGTGTTATGATAATGCTGCTGCTGTCATGTCTGGACACAAATCAGGAGTACAACAAAGACTTGCTACAGTGAACCCTAAAACAATATATGTGAACTGTAACAACCACTCACTAAATTTGGCTGGGGTTCATTCCGCTAGTCATGAGGTGGTGATGGTCACATTTTTCGGAACTGTGCAGGCAGTGTATGTTTTCTTTTCAAGGTCGATCTACAGATGGGAGAGATTAAAGAAGAATTTGCCTATATCTGTGAAAGCTGAATCTGAAACACGCTGGAGTGCTTGAGCTGATGCAGTTCGACCCATACATGAAAATGTGGGGGATTTGGTCCAACTTTTAGAGACCATCGGAAGTCATTTGAATGAGACAGATACCAGAAGTGAAGCAACACAGCTATTGAGCAGAATTTTGACATTTGATCTCTTTGCAGCCCAAAGTTTTTGGAACATTTTACTTACCAAGATTGACAGAGTCCAGAAGCGGCTGCATGGTCCAAAATTGAATTTCCATGAGGCAGCACAAGATATCCAGGCGTTGCAAGTTTATATCCTTGCTAATCGGGAGGATATCTGCAGGCCTCCCATCGGAAAATGAGATGCAACGTCTGCTAAAAGGTACTATTGACAGAATGCATAAAGAAATGGGCGAACGGTTCATCAGACTGCATAACTTGCATTCAAAGTTTGGCTTTCTTTTGGATGTTAAGGAGTTGCTATCTACAACCAATGAAGCGTACATCAAAGAAAGGTGCATTAATGTGGCAAGTTTCTATGGCACTGACTTAGATGGCTTGGAACTGTTCAGTGAGACTGTAGATTGCAGAATGCTGCTTAAAACACGAGATGTTGTTCTGATCACCAACCCACAGGAATTACTTTGTTTCATTGTACAATATGGGGATGAAAGTGTTTTCCCAAACCTTCGAGTTGCCCTTCAGATACTTCTGACCATTGCAGCATCAATTGCTAGTTTTGTGAGCGATCATTTAGTAAGTTGAAACTTATCTTGTCGCATCTGCGAACATCTGTGGGGCAAGAGAGATTGTCAGCTTTAACTGTACCAAGTGCAGAGCAAGAGATCGCAGACAAAATAAACTCTGATGACGTGAGAGACAGATCTGCGGCTGTAAAAGCTAGAGAGATAAAACTGCCAACACATCGTAACGTGCATCAATACTTAATGTCCTACAATTCATTGTCAATCCTTTTCTTTGTTTAGGTTTTCTGTTATCAATATCTGTCTAATTATCTTTACATTCTAATACCTTTATAGTCTTATTTCCTTGCATATGGGTGATCCTAAGCATCCATCACTTCAGTCTTTTGTTTTCATTATTTTGACGCACGTTAAACATTCTTTAAAGAAAAGTAAGGTTTATAGTTAGTGAACTAATTCATCTTTGTTCTTATCAGTTTATTTTCAGGCATTATAACTATTCAGTTTTTTACCACAAATTCTACTTGTTTCTATTATTAACTTCTATGCTGGCAACAAATTGTGATTTTCATGATTTTCTTAGCCCCCTGTATTCCCTAATGTATAACATTTTTTACTCAAATTTATTTCATTTTCCATTTGTCTTTGGTTATTAAGAGTTACTGGTCACTGTGATGCTTTACTATAATCTACATTTTAGCTATTTTATCAGCATTTTGGAATTTATTTAGAGGGCTAATGAATTAATTGCAGTAAAATAAACTATTTCAGTTTGCAAATTCGGTTTGTGCTCTATCGTCCCAGAATATTATTATGCAAATTGGAATGTTTTGTTTTCAACGCAACATATCTAAAATAATGAAGGCAAACATTTCCTGCCAAGATTAGCACACTCAAATGAAAATAGTCCTCCCCCCGGCCGGGCCCCCCATAAAAGACGACGCCGCGGAAAGGTATTGGGCGACCCGAGGCACCCATTTGCGTCCATACGAGATTTGTGTTTTCTGGCGAGCATAAAAATACGCGCAACATTCGTTACGTGGCATATGAAAGGTAGACATACATATCGGAGAAAGGCCGTACAATAAGATGAGGTACACAAAGAATCTGAAATAAAGTCAGGTAAAATACATGACGTGATTAATGTACATCTGAAAGGAGAAACGCGAGGAGGGAGAGACGCGATTTGTCGCCCTTACATTAGAAAATACCTAAACGAAGATACTCTGAAAGCAGCGATTTGCAACCAGATACTTTCGAGGCTTTACTGCAATATTGTATACTACGTCCCCTAACTCCCTACTAAGAAAATTGCAAGGAGTACAAAATAGAGCCGCCAGGTTAATAAAAGGGCAACGTTCCCGTGACAGAACAACCTCTGCACAAATTGAGCTACAATGGCTCCCAGTAACAGCTAGAATAGAATATATAAAATACTTCTTAGAGTCTTTAAAGCACTAAAATATGGCGAACCAACATATCTGAGAAACTGCTTAAGCTTCTTCAGACCTGAAATGAATACTGTAACCAGACATGCAATTGAAGCATAAAGGCTATTTGAACCTAGAACACACTGTAAGTCAGGCGAGAGAGAGAGAGAGAGCATTAAACAAAATGCCGCCTGCAGTGAAGATCATAGAAGAAGAAAGCGAATTTAAAAAAGAACTAAAGACTCTCCTGTTCAGCAGACGCTACGATACTCACGCTAAAAGACTGAAAGACAATTTTATAAAATATTAGACGCACCTTACTGTGGCGGGCTGTACATAAAACCAAAGTGAAACTATATTTCACGATACACTTTCATTGTTACGTGAACTGATTAGGTACGGTAGAAAGTGAGTAAATCGCCAAAATGCCTTACAAACTCTGCTTATGAGTAAAACCACTCAATTTTATATTAAAAAAACATATCTAAATTATATCTATAACGATAATATATATCTAAAATTTTAGAAAACGTTTTTATTAACGAAAAAATCACCCAAATAAAGGACCTAATCACCTTGGGTGGAAAGTAGACGAGTGGCGATGTAAACAAACAGTTGTTGACGTTTGACTCGCGGGACGTCGCAGCGACTCTGCTGTCGCAGAAATCAATCAATTTCGACCGGAAACATTCACCGAATGGTCGATTTAGAGGTCAACCGAGGTAAATAAATGATTGAGGTATTTCTGAGTATCAATTCCGCCCGCGTTTTTACCCTGGTTTAGGTAGGAGTGCATGAAGAAGGCAGGAAACTACCAAGCAGAGGCCCTTGGAGAGTAACAGGCGCCGCCTTTCCCGACAGCCCTAAAAGTGTAGGGGAAGACCGACTTCCAAGAGTTCTGAACTCATGAAATAAACGAGAGAGAGAGAAAAAAACTAAAATAAACGAGAGAGAGAGAGAGAGAAAACAAACTCGTTAGGCCATACAAAGCAACTGTAAAGCGCCAGTGGACCTGCCTCAGGAATTCTGGCCTGTTTATGGGAGTAGGGCGAGTTTCGTCGCACCTGAATCCTTTTTTTGGGTAGTTCTAAGGCCCGCTGTCCGCGGTGAGGTAGCCCATGGCTGTTGACGTTTTTCTGTGGGACTTGACCTGCTGAACAAGAATCTCAAGTCAAATTTTGTCCGGTCGGCTGGAACTGAAGCGTAATCGACCCTCGAAAACTGCACACCGGTGCCGTGGGTCCCCTGCACCGGCCCATACAGCTCGAGGGTAAGTTACAGTTTAGCTGCGGCCGACGGGCGAAATAGCTGCGGCCGACGGGCGAAATGGCTGCGGCCGACGGGCGAAATGGCTGCGGCCGACGGGCGAAATAGCTGCTGCCGACGGGCGAAATGGCTGCGGCCGACGGGCAAAATAGCTGCGGCCGACGGGCAAAATAGCTGCGGCCGACGGGCGAAATAGCTGCGGCCGACGGGCGAAATAGCTGCGGCCGACGGGCGAAATGGCGCCGACGGGCGAAATAGCTGCGCCGACGGGCGAAAAGCTGCGGCCGACGGGCGAAATAGCTGCGCCGACGGGCGAAATAGCTGCTGCCGACGGGCGATATAGCTGCGGCCGACGGGCGAAATAGCTGCGGCCGACGGGCGAAATAGCTGCTGCCGACGGGCGATAGCTGCGCCGACGGGCAAAATAGCTGCGGCGCCGATGGGCAAATAGCTGCGGCCGATGGGCAAAATAGCTGCGGCCGGGCAAAATAGGCCGACGGGCAAAATAGCTGGCCGACGGGCAAAATAGCTGCGGTTGACGGGCGAAATAGCTGCGCCGACGGGCAAAAGCTGCTGCCGACGGGCGATATAGCTGCGCGCCGACGGCGAAATAGGCCGCAATAAATAGCTGCGCCGACGGCGATATAGCTGCGGCCGACGGGCAAAATAGCTGCGGCCGACGGGCAAAATAGCTGCGGCCGACGGGCAAAATAGCTGCGGCCGACGGGCAAAATAGCCGCGGCCGACGGGCAAAATGTTACCATAAACTCATGCAGAGCAACACTGAAAAACGTTAGCTGCCACAGGCTACCTCAACTGCACACTAACCGTTGCTTGCGATCGGGGCGAAGAAACGTAAACGGTAAACAGATCCGCCATCTTGGGTTACGTAACCACTAGGGAGCCATATGTTTAACCGGGGGGGTGGGGAAGGTGAGGTACTGCACAAAAGGTACAAGTTGGTAAAGTGACATAGGACTGTTATGTAGAAACATGGCGGTAAATGACAGTGACCCAAAAAATAGTAACACTCCTACATGAAAAGCACTAAAACCTTATAACACCAAAACACAGGTGACCTAACTACCTACTAATAAAGAAGATAGTTTAGGAACCTTACCTTAAAGGGGTGGAGGGTACAATTCAGCCGCCGCCTGTACGAGCGCGTGGAGCCTCGTTTTGGGGTCATCAAAGTGGATTTTAAAATGGGCTACTGCCAAGTACCCGACGAAGTTGTACCTCCTATGGCCATATGCGCACCAGTTACTGGGTCCACAAAGTTCATGGAGTGATTGACGGTTAAGTGCACGTAGCCTCCGCCCTTCAGGCGGTCATAAGCTCTCCAGCAATCAGATACAATAGTTGTCCCCGGTACAATGTAGTCCTCATAACTAAGGTAGCAATTGACACAGGTAAGAGGCAAATTGCACTTGGTTACAGGCTCAGAGGAGCGGGAGGTTCCGGGGGTGACGTCCGCCATCGTGCTGGGTTGAAGAGTGAGTGAACTGTGTCGGTGAACTGCACCGGAACAGGGTAGGAAGGATGAAGTTTGGGGGGGCTAAAAGTGTATTTCTTCTTTCAGTTTTGGGGTGGCGGAACGGCGCTGCGCGCCTTATCCGCATTTTTAAAATAATCTGGCAGGCTCGTATGCTCTGGCAAGCGGTAATATTGCGCTGCGCGCGCCAACCACAGGGCTTACAAAATATGTAAAAAAAAGGTTTCTGTTAACTCACTGAGAGAAAGTGGTAGCGAAACGTCCTGCAAGACCCTTCTCCTCCTACCCCATATACTGTACATGCTTCAGGTGTCTGCCGACAAATGTAATTTTGTAAGTTATTTATGGTAAATTCATGTTGCAAAGAGACGTCAATATATTTTTGAACGGAAAAGTACTGGAAGAAGGTTGTAGGCACAAGCTACAACGAATAGGAAACGGTTATAAAACAGTTGAGCAAAAGGAATACATGTAACTGAGTTTATGTATCCCCCAAATTCTCCACCTGGGTGAAACGTAATGTTGGGGTAATGTTGCAACGTGATTGGTTGGGTACAGCCACCAGCCAAAATATCCACCAACTGCTCTCTCAGTTGGAGGCATTGGATGAACCGAAAGCTCCCCTGTAAGACCGCGCATGCGTGACATGGCCTGGAATCAGCAGTAGTAGTGATATGTGAAAAGTACCTTTGTAATGGCTCGCGCTATCCATTTATTCCTCCTTATTTTTACGCTTGTTTTTGGTGTTCCAAATGACATATATAACTGGAAATACAACAATAAGTTGCCCAAACCTTTTCCCCAAGTTATTTATCCCACCCAGAACCCAGATTCCCAACGGGTCCCCCTCACCGTGAGCTATTCTCGAAAGTGTTTTTACCCACCCAGGACCCAGATTCCCAACCAGTCCCCCTTGCCGTCATTGCCACGGTTCTAAGGTAATTTACAGCTTAATTACAGCCGAGCGACAGAGTATTACTTTAAATTCTTGTTCAGCAAGTAAAGTTCTATAGAAAAATGTCAACTGCCATACCTAGCCCACCGCTGACAGCCGTGGCTTAAATCTACCTGGTCATTTTGGTTGCTAGCCATTTTGAAGTAACAAATTATAGAATCCAATGGAAAAACCCATTGGCTTTGGTAGTTACAGAGCCTGAGATTTGATGAAGGGTTGATTCAAAGTGGCCAGATGATGATAATTCATATTCTGGATGAATGGCAGAGTAGAAGACCTTTGAAACCAATATGATTCAAAAGTTAAAACTGTCACTATATTAGATATTGCAGTACACTCCCTGAACACCTGAATTCGCCCTTAATCCCACTAGCCCGAACAACTCTCAATTACCATGCCGTTTGTTGGCTGAGTCGGTTGAGCTTCAGATCATCACCGATGGGCCGGAGTTCAATTCCCTGTCATTCGATGAAGAGAATTTATTTCTGGGTGATAGAAATTCATTTCGCTATAATGTGGTTCTCGGATTCCACAATAAGCCTGTAGGTCCCGTTGCTAAGTAACCAATTGGTTCTTAGCCACGTAAAATAAGTCTAATCCTTCGGGCCAGCCCTAGGAGAGCTGTTAATCAGCTCAGTGGTCTGGTAAAACTAAGGTATACTTAACTTAACTCTCAATTACCAATCCACTATTGGGAATTTTAACAGCCAGCGTTACCAACGCTGCAAGTAAAATCTTGTCACTTGAGCTACCGTAGCAAACGGTTGGCAACGCTGACGCAGGTGTGCGCCAACACTCCTACTTTCGTCAATTGCTTTTTGTTCGCGCTGCTGAAAGGTTGTTTCCTTCTGCAGTGTGAGGTTTTAATCCTATTGGCCGACTTCTCTTTGTATTTTTGACCTCTGGTGGGAAGACCTGGATTGTATTTACCGGTTTCTTCTAGTTTTTCTGGATATCTTCGATGTGGAACGTCTTTTAGAATTGACTACACTCCTGGTCCGATTGGTTATCATCGACTATTTCACCATCTACTACCGCGCCTTCGGCTTCGACGTCGACCTCGACTGCCCCTACGACGTGGATGCTGGGGCCCACTCTTCTTCCTGCCAGAGACTGATGAGTACTTTGAGACACGATAGACATTCTGTCAGGTATGTAGGAAGGTTAAGTGTGATGTGCAGACTCACTGAGATGAATGTTGCAAGGCTCAAGAGATGGAGGATTACATTCGTCATCGCAAGCCTTTGGTTAGTAAGGGCGGCAGATGTCGGTCAGATTCTCGTTGCTTCGGCGTCTCAGGTCATACAGATCAGTTGATGGATTTGAATAGTTCAGAGGTGGTCAAACAGATAGAGTGATAGGATTGCGCAGCCCAGTATGGAAAATTTAATAGCTAGTCTTCAACATTTCAGATAGGATAGTAGTAGAGTGTTAGGATGTCTAACTTTCTTCCTTTCAGCTCCCTGCCTGTTCCAGAACCCAGCCTTAACGGGTGCCGAGGGTAATGGCAGAACCATTAAGCCCGAAAGTGGGTAGGGTCTGTCGTGGCTCTCAGTGAGCAGTGGTGAAGGATTCCCACTCCAACTCCCCTTGTATTATTGATAAATTCTAATGTTGATAATGTTAGCTGAATCAGATCTAGGTGTGATAAAGGAGGATAGGCTGGGTTAGATAGTGAGGAGTATGCATGGCGCAGCGTTCTCCTGACGGGTTCTGGTTTCTGCTTGTGTTTGGCAAGAGTTTCTCCATCATCACTTTTTTCGGTCTGCTCAGTTCGAAGTCAGTGTTTCTGTGGCGCGAATTCTAAATCACAAAACAACAACACTCACTCCCAGACTTCGGTTGCTGGAGATGGCGCGGTCCACGGTCGCCAATCACAGCACAATAAAAACCACAAAAACAAAATTGCAAAACAAACCTCCACCAACAACGAACGAAAAAGAGACATGCACCTCAATATCGGTGTACCGTATCCAAAATAAAAATCAGACTAACCCTGTCACTTTCAAGGTTGGACCTCAACTGCCCGGCGACCTCCCTAAAAACGAAAACTTCCTGACAGACCGGACAGACAGAGACAGCCGAAACCAACTCCAACAACCTAACCACCACAACGACAATTACACTCTCTCTCTCTCTTGAGAGCCATTGCCTCCGCAGCCGGGCCACCTCAAAAGACGGACACGGGGCCGCCCCCGAAAGCAACCAGCCACACCCACAGCCAGCCGCTCCCACTCACACCACAACCCCCAGCTCACTTTGCGGAGCCGCGGCACTCTCCAACGTCCCAGCAGATACCTGGACTAATCAGATGTTACCCACATCTTGGTGGGGGGGAGTATTTGTAAAGTCCCCGCTAAGCTGGTCTTCTATGATGAACAACCTGTTTTCTATACCGTTCCTATAGGAGCGGATCAAGCAGGATCTGCCATACTGAATCAACCACGCTTATCTATGTAAATTTGTACCTGTTACCAACTTATTTTGTATATGTCTCTTTTGCACATGTATTAGAATACTGTTAGATCAGCCATTGTTCATTTTCTTTTAACTCAACTTGCATTTATCCATTGTAATTATTGTCGAGAGTAACTGACCTCAGGTCACCAAGATTCTATTGTATTCCTCTGTGTGACGTCAGTCCGCCGCTATATAAACGGCCTGCGTCCTGAATAAAGTAGCAGTAACTTTTCTCCTGCTCATGATTTAGCACCTCTTAAAGATTTATTGTCATGCCCTCTTTCCCCCTTGCTAGAGAGAGGGTGGGGATTGCTTCTATAAAATCTAAAATTATAGAAAATAGAATGGGTGCTTGATGTGACTACCAGTCAGTTCAGAATCTTACTCAGATTCCTCCCACCAGGAAGTAAGTCTTCCTATGTAAAAACTAAGAGTTTGTATATTGTGTAGGAACAAATGACAAATCTTTAAAGTAATTTGTATTTTTCCTAACTATACAAACCTGAGGTATTTACAGTTTTACTGCCCACCTCACGCCACCCCTCCATCTGATAACCTGGGCCGAAAGGCAAAGTTAATGCTTACCGGTTGGCCAACCACCTTGTTTAAAAGTTAAACGGCAGCTTCCAGCTGCGCTGCAGCGTATTCCTATGTAAAGACCTCAGGTTTGTATAGTTAGGAAAAATACAAATTACTTTAAAAATTTGTCATTTTACATTTAAATGGCGTCCTTTTGCTCACTAGTGTGACGTACTTTCTAAGATGTCTAATCAATTGTAACGTAAGAGTCAGTGAAACTTTTTTGCCAAAGATGGTCTTTGGTGCTGAATGAGTTAAAGTCTAGAAAGTCTCCAATTCCTTCAGTCATGATTTCATGAGGCCCATTTGCTTTCTCTTGTTAGTGAGCTTTGAGAGAGAGAGAGAGAGAGAGAGAGAGAGAGAGAGAGAGAGAGAGAGAGAGAGAGAGAGAGAGAGACTCGAGAACTTTCTCCCAAGTCCTTTTTTGTGTCCAAGATTAATTTGTGTGACGTTTTGGAAACTCTCCTAAATCTTTATGTACCAGTAAACAAAGAATGTCAGTGGGAGAGATTGAAGTTATAACAGCTCTAGATATTTATCGAGGCTTTTTACTGATTATTTCAGCAAACGTTAAGCGGATGGATGAACTCTTAAAGGTGTTCAGTAGGCAGACAGTTGTCGAATGCCATATAGGCCTAATATATGTCTGAGAAGACTCAGACACTCCGGGGTCATTTGTGACTCCTACAGAAGAGTCTCTGGAACACAGGGCACCAGAGAAGGCTCTAAGGTGGTGTCAAAATCAGTTCTTTAGGCCGGGCCCCTATTTTGAGGGGGACACTAAATATAAAAAAAAAGTATAAATTTTTATTTATAATAATTTGATTGTAATGATTTGTTTGTTGGTAAATAAAAGTGTGTTTGTAATAATTTGATTTTATTGGTTGTTTCCTTAAATGTACAAGGCATTAATTCATTATAAATATTATACAGTTACTGCATTTTCATTACTAATATTATACAATTTTAATGTATTTCATACAATAATGCAAAAGAGACATTGTAATATGACTAAAGCAAATGCCTATACAATAGGATATACAGTAATCTGAAGTCTATATATAACTGAAAATTAATCACTGTAATCTATATATAATTGGAATTAATCTCATATTACATAAAATAAGCCATTAATACTTAAAATATAAAACCACAAGTCAAAGATTTAATTATATTTATTTTTAAAGACGTATATAATTATAATTATTTTTTAAAATGTCATTATATTTACATATAAAGATGTAATTATATTTAAAGATATACTTGCAAAGATGTAATTGTAATAACAAAGCCCTCTTTTAAACCCTCTAATTCTTTGCGCTTTCTTGGATATGCTTGTCACTACAAAGCCTTAGACCTTAATGGAAGAATGCAAAGTAACACAGTATCTTAACAATTTACAAAGCAAGTCCTGTTTCAACACTTCTGACTGGTTAGCTTCAAACAGAATACAGGCAGTCCCCGGTTTACAACGGGTCCGGCTTACGACGTTCCGAGGTTACGACGCTTTTCAAATATATTCATCAGAAATTATTTCCCGGTTTACGACGCATGTTCCGGGGTTACGACGCGTCGTACGCCGATCTGACGAAAGAAATATGGCTCCAAAACGGCAGAATAATCATAATTTGGAGTTTTTTTTTATGAAAAACTCAATAAAAATGCAGTTTACATCGTTTTCAATGCACCCAAAGCATTAAAAGTAAGGTTTTCTTATGATTTTTGACGATTTTCGACGATTTTTCGGTTTATGACGATTTACGGTTTACGACGCGGCGTAAAAACGGAACCCCCGTCATAAACCGGGGACTGCCTGTACAGTAATACAACAGTTTAGTTAGTCCACTGTGTCCAGTGGGCTAATACAGAGTATTAGGATTTACTACTGCTCTATCACATTCTTTGTAGAATACTAAAACAGAGAACATATCCAAAAGTAGTCAAATAAAACTGCACCTAATTATCATTGAAGTTTAATGAAAAATCAGTCTTTTTATTTCCTATATGCATGACATTTCATGGAAATATTCAAGCTTACAACTACATATACAAGTGCATATGCATAATGCTGAATAACATAAGGAAAATTGTCACCCAATGCCAAAACTAATTTTTTATTTAGAAATCATACAAAAAGTACATGGGAACATGAACAGTGAAATGAACACCACAAATTTTCTTAACCTAGTATTGAACAGTGTTCAATGAGTACAACTGTAAAAAAATAAAAAACTAAATTAATTTATTTTACCTTTGTATAAAGGTTATATATTCATTTCACATCAAATTCACTATGGTCAAAATATTCTGGTTTTGCCTTGACTTCTAAGAAAGGATCTGTAAATAAAGAGCCATCATCCGTGTTTTCAGTGAGATCCCCCTCCAAATTCTCCTTCTTTTCTTTAACAGCAATGATAACAATTTTTCCGCTTCAATTTTCACAGGATGTTCTATGTACAATACTCAGTCCTAGTGAGAATCTCATGTAATTTTCTTCAATTTGGAATACTCTTGAATAAAATACCACCGGTAAAGAATGCCCTCAACAGCACTGTCTATAACACAGAATCAGAATAACTTCCCTGTAAAAACTAATGGGGTACTAAAAATATAAATCTGGTTTTTCCTTTTTACAGTCCCTTAGGTTGCTGTTGTTTTTTTATAGATTTTGCAGATAAGTTCACAATAATATCTCCACATCCAGTGCAACTTACTTTGGGGTGCAAAAAATTAACAAATCTGTCAGTGCAACTGAACATCATCTCTGGTGAATAACTTTGCTTGTGCATTCTGACACTTGAAAACACTATTTTGGTATTCAGAACCAATGACTCTGTTGTGGAGATTACAAGACAAAAATATAACATGCAGTGTAAAATAATATCTATCATCCATAAGTCCTCACATATGTTGTGAATCTACAAGTAAAAAAGTGTTTTAACACTCTATGAAAGAATGACATTTTTCTTCGAAATTAACACATTCATTCTAAGATGGACCTAATAAAAAAAAATTACTTGGGGACCAAGTGCACATACAGTTATGACTTCTTTGTAGTTTGAGTTTTCACACACTTTTGAGACATCTTGATTCCAAATACTTGTATCTCTTTGGCGTTCATGAGATATGAATGGCTTCTCCTCAATATCTGTTCTCATAAGGTTTGTGAGAGCAGAGGAATACTAAAAACCTTTCTGGCATTCAGTACATTTAATTGCCCTCTAAATATTATGAATTTTCATGTGTAATCTCAAAGTATTTGAAACTGTCTAACATTTTTGACATTAGGACTGGAGAATGTCCTCTTTCTGCAATGATTTCCAATGCGTACTTTGAGAATTTCAGAATTAGAAAAACTACTCGCACAAAGATCAAGTACACAGTTTCTGTCTACTATGAATTCTTGTGTGTTTTGAGATGCCTTGAACCAGAAAAACTTCTTTGACAGAGCAAGTGAATGGTTTCTATCCTGTATGAATTCTCATGTGTGTTTTGAGATTACTTTGTTGAGAAAAACTTCTTTCACATACAGAGCAAGTATATGGTTTCTCTCCTGTGTGAGTTCTCATGTGCGCTTTGAGATCACTTTGATGAGAAAAACTTCTTTGACATACAGAGCAAGTATATGGTTTCTCTCCTGTGTGAGTTCTCATGTGTCTTTTGAGACTACTTGATTCAGAAAAACATCTTTGACATACAGAGCAAGTGTATGGTTTCTCTCCTGTATGAGTCGTCATGTGTTTTGTGAGATGACTTGATTCAGAAAAACTTCTCTGACATACAGAGCAAGTGAATGGTTTCTCTCCTGTATGAGTTCTCATGTGTCTTTTGAGATCATTTTGACGAGAAAAACTTTTTTGACATACAGAACAAGTGAATGGTTTCTCTCCTGTATGAGTTCTCATGTGTTTTGTGAGATCTCCTGTTTCAGAAAAACTTCTCTGACATACAGAGCAAGTGAATGGTTTCTCCCCTGTATGAGTTCTCATGTGGGATTTCAGGTGGTACATCTGTGAAAACGTCTTATGGCATTCAGCACAAGTTATTCGCTTCCCTGCTGTGTTGCTAGTCTTCGAAAACACTTCCAATGTTTTGTAATTATTCTTATCAGTCTCACTGGACAAATTATCGTTAAGTAATATTCCACATGATACGAAAGTTATGTGAGAATCCTCTGCTCCATCCAAATAGCTATTGTCTTCTGCGATAATCTTCTTTCCGCTTTCTTCATCACAGCATGGAGAATCGTCATCGTACTTCATAGACCGAGATGAACAGCTCATATCGATCTCATTATGGTCAAAATATTTTGGTTCTTCCTTGATTTCTACGAAAGGATCTACAAATAAAGAGCCTTCTGGTTCTGCCTTGACTTCTAAGAGAGGATCTGCAAATACAGAGCCTTCATCTGTGTTTCCAGTAGGATCCTCCTCCAAATTATCCTTCTCCTCTTTGATTAACGGCATTTTCACAGGATGTTCTAATGTACAAAACTCAATCCTAGTCAGGATCTGATGAAATTTTCCTCTGTTTGGGAAACTCTGAAATAAAATAAAAATCTGAGAAAAAAACCATGTTCTGAATAGCACCATTCATAACAAACACAGAATGAGAAATTCAAAATCATTTCAGATGTTACTGTATGTTCTTTTTTCAACTCTAAAGTTGTTGTTGTTGTAGTTGTTGTGGTTCCCCAGACTCTGTTATGCCAGGAAGCCTGCACCGCGCAAGAAGGACACCACGCTTACTGGATCTGACCATAACTGTGTGGTAGTGTGGATGTTGTGTTGTTGTCTAAGGGCTGCCAAGTTAGGGCAATCTACTAAGAGATGTGTAATTGTGTGGGGACTAACTTGGCAGAGTGGACATATGTCTGTTTGGGTGTTGTCTATGCGGCGTTTGTAGGTGTTTAGTGATTGGTGATGACCACAGCGAAGTCGAGTCAGGTGTACTCTCCCCAATCTTGAGAGCTGAGTTTCTGTGCTGCTTATGTTGGGTGGGGGGGTGCCGAGTATTTTGTTGTTGGGAAGGTTATTAAGTGCTTGTCTGGTGAGGTGAGTGTGGATGTGCTTTTTGTTTTGTGTGATGTTTGTGTTTGGTGGTATAGAATTCAAGATATTTGTATAGTGTCTGTGTGGTGTATTCGCTATTTGCCTGTGTGTTGGAGGGTGGTCGTGAAGGTAATAGCATGGGCTGTTTGTGTTGTTTATGACTGATGCCAAGAATTGTATGCCTCTCATGTCTAAGTGTTGCCTGATGGTGAGAATCTTGGTTTCGGCGTGTAAGTGTTCTATTGGTGTGGATTGTGTACTGCCAAGGATGATTCTAAGAGCTGTGTTTTGTATTATTTGTAGTTTGTTTAGTTGTGTGTTGGATATGGCAGGGTGCCAGGCTGGGCTGGCGTAGTTTATTATGGAGCGGATGTATTGTTTGTATACTGTGATGAGCGTTTCTCTTTGTTGTCCAAATGTTGTGCCTGTTAGTGATCTTAGTGCATTTAGTCTAGGTCTGCATTTCTTGATGATGTTACTGACATGTGGAGCAAATGACACTGAAGTGTTGTATGTGACTCCTAGGATTTTTGTTTCGTGTGTGTGTGGAATTGTGGTGTTGTTCAGCAATGCTGTGGGTCTGTACCGATGTTCTTTGTTGTGACTAGTGAGTAGTGTACTTGTGGATTTTGTTGGTGCTACCTGTAATCTGTTTTGTGTGAGCCAGTTTTCAAGTTGTGTTATGTAAGTCTGTACTTGTGTGGAGCATACGTTTTTGTCTGCATGTATTGATATGATTGTTAGATCGTCTGCATATGAGGAGATGTATATGTTGTTAGGTGGTGCTGGTATGTCATGCATGAATAGGTTAAAAAGTGTTGGGCTTAGGACGGAGCCTTGTGGGACGCCGTTCGGGAAGTTTCTGATTTTGGATGACTCGCCATTGTAGTGTACAAATGCTTGTCTGTCTGTCAAGTAACTGGCGAGCCAGCGTTTGGTGTTGTTGTGTAGAGTGGTGTTGTAAACTTTGTTGATGAGAAGTGGTCTAGAGATGGCGTCAAAGGCTTTACTTATGTCTATTGTGATTAGCAGTGTTCTTTGCGGTGGGCGTCTGGAGTTAATGCCATCTTGTATTTTTTGTGTGAGGTTGGTGAGTAGTGTTGTTGTGGGAGTGGTGTGGTCTGTAGCCATGTTGAGTGGGTGACAGTGGTATGTGTGGTGTGGTTTTGCGTAAGATGAGGCGTTCTACTACTTTTGATGGTGTGCAGAGTAAAGTTATAGGTCTGTATGAAGCTGCTTGTGTAGGTGTTTTGTTTGGTTTTAGAAGTGCTATTATTTGGAAACCACTGAGGCTCATTTCCGGGAGCTAAACCACACACACATAACATCATCACAGACACTAAACAATACAACAATACAATTCAACGACATAATAAACAATGCAGACAAAAGAAACGTTCCTAAAGGCAACAGAAAACACTACAACCCAAACTTCACGCCTGACATGAACAGACTCATAACAGAACGAAACAATTTAAGAAATACACCAACCCCCCACACACAAATCACAACAAATCGCATACATGATTTAAACACAGAAATAAACACCAAATCAACTCAAAAACAGACAGAGAACTGGCAAACTTTTCAAGGTACACTAGACTACAGAACCAACCCATCCAAACTACACAGAACTATCAACAGTCTCATCAATTCAAACAGTGGGAACACTCAAAGTCACGCCAATCACCACATCTGACAAGATCCCTTCACGCAAACAACAAGCCAACATCTTAATAAACCACTACGCAAAAATCAGCCACCTACGCAAATACAAAGAAGACGGACACATCTACAGACGCAAACAACAGTTCCCATTAGATTACACAGTAATACTAGCCACAACAGAAGACACTGCTAGAATCATTAAACAACTTAAAAACTCTGCAGCCATGGGCATCGATAACACTTCAAACATTCACTTAAAACATCTAGGTCCCCATGGCGCACAAACACTGGCAAACATAGCCAACTATTCATACGCACACTGCATTATACCACACATTTGGAAACTGGGGAAAATAATAGCACTTCAACTCTAAAGTAAGAATCCTTTGGGAAAACAAATATCACAATGCAATGATCATTTGGACACAATTTGTTTCTAGTAATAAAACAGGCTTTGTATTCAGGCCAAAGTTGGTTGACAATTCAACCAGCTTCTGCCTTTACCACAAATTCCCGACTTATTGTAATTTTGGCAATCAAATGAACACCGTAACTTCCTCAATGAGTTGTGAATACGATAAATCAATTTACAGAAGAATGGCTTTTTCTTATATGGATTACATGAGGATTTTGAGTTGGTTCTAATGAAAAGGCTACTTGGACACCCAGTACATATAAATAATTTCTATCTAGTATGAGTTTTCATGTGCCTTTTGAAAACATGGGATAGAGAAAAACTCCTTCGGCATAAGTGAATGGCTTCTCTCCAGTATGGGCTCTCATAAGTACTTTGACAGAAGAATGATAGAAATCTTTTTGGCATTCAGTGCAAGCGAAAGGCCTCTCTCCAGCATGAATTTTCATGTGTAATTTCAGGCTATTCAAATGAGTATAACTTTTTAGACATTCAGAACAAATGAATGGCTTCTCTCCAGTATGATTTCTGATATGTATTTTGAGACTTCCAGAATGGAAAAAACTACAAGGACATTAAGAGCAAGTGAATGGTTTCTCTCCTGTATGAATTCTAATGTGGATTCGGAGATTTCTTGAAAGGGTAAAGCTTCTTTGATATACGAGAGAAGTAAATGGTTTCCCCTCCTGTGACATACAGAGCAAGTGAATGGTTTCTCCTCAGTACGAATTCTCATGCGAGTGCTGAGATGATTTAAGTGAGTAAAAGTACTCTGGCGTTCAGTGGAAGTATATGGTCTCTCTCCAGTATGAATTTTCATGTGGACTCTGAGATGACTCAATGAGAAAAAGTACTTTGACATTCTGCACAAGTTATTGGTTTGCCCACCATGTTGGTTTTCCATAAAAAAAAATATCCAGATTTTTGTCATTGCTCTTACATTACAAGATGATTTCTTACGAAATACTTTTCTGCAAAAAGTGATACTAAAAATTTTCAAATTAATTTGTACCTTTCCTAACATACAAACCTGAAGGTCTTCACATATGGGATATTACTTGCAGCGCGAGCTGGGAATAGCCATTCAACTTTTAAACAAGGTAGTTAACTACCAATGGTAGCAGTGGGAGTCCCGCTCACCAAGCCAGTATGCACTCACTTTGCCTTTCTGCCCAGGTATCAGAATGAGGGTTGGGTTGAGGTGGGCCAGTCATGTAAAGACCTTTAGGTTTGTATGTTAGGAAAAATACAAATTTGAAAATTCGTAGCTTGTTCCTACACGAATACCAACCTCTGGTCTTTACATATGGAGACTTGCTTCTTGTGGGAGGAGTCTTGAGTAAATCTCTGAACCGACTGGTAGTCTGACTCACCTGGGCCTCTCTTCCTGGTCATGTAGAGCAGAGGAAGGAGTCCCATTCCTCTGACCTGTTGAACATATGGGATGTTCAACTGTCAGACATCTGGGCCTTTTGAATTAAAGAGTTTGTTTCACTGATTCAAAAAGGGCTTGGATGAACCCATAGTGTCAGAGACAACAAAAGGTTTATAAAACAAACAGGTTTGTTGTATTGTCAGCCCCTCTCTCCCCTTGCTAGAGAAAGGGGGAGGACTTGTGCCTAACAATCTTTAGATTTTAGGCAGGATACTCAGTTATGTAGGCTCACCTGCATGACAATTGACCAGCACATGACGGTTGGCCAATTGTCTCTCTTCTGTGAAAGGGGAAAGGTAAAAGAGAAAAGGGAGTAGGCCAGTCAATCACTCACCTTCTCTCTTTGTCGCTGTACACCTTGGGCAAGATGCTATCTGTCCCCTAGGGGAGCTGGGTGAGCCACACAACTTGTTGAATAACCACCACAGGCCACAAGGGGCTGTGGACAATGTCCTGAAGGCAGAGGGAAATGAATGTGGATTGTCGAGACCACATTCCCGACCTTAAAACCTGTAGAACAGACAGGTTCTTCCGGAGTGCAAGGGACGGACCAATGTCCCTAACCTTGTGAGGTCTTACTCAGAACATACTCCTATCTACCTCATCGGACGTTGAGTACGCTCACTTGATTGCCTCAAGAAGCCAGAAAGAAATTGTGTTCTTGAACACTTCTTTCTTCGTTGAACCAGGATTAACTGAGAGTCATCAACACTCAGACCTGAGATGTAGAGTCCTCTTAGGATAGTACCGCAGCACTCTAATTGTACGCTAGTATCTCGTCCCGATCACTACTAACAAACTCCTTTAGAAAGGAGACTGAAAGGGACTCGAATTAGGTGTCAGGGACTGACAGATTCTGAGTCTTCGCTACGAATTCTGGGACAAACTTAAGGATGACATATCCCATCTCCTCGAGTGATAGCATCGAAGACTGTGTAGCTCACCAACTCTCTTGCCAATGCCAGGACAAGCAGGAGCACAGTAATGAGGGTCAGTCCCTGTCCAGTGACTCATGTAAGGGAGGTCAACACTGTTTGAAGCTTCATCAGCATGTAGATCTCCCACAAGGAAGGGAGATCAATGCCCTTCAAGAGAAGCGCTTGGCCAAGGTAAGTAGAACATAAGGGATGTTCAACTGTCCTATTTAGCCCAACAAGCTGAGATGAAGAGAAGCTTCTCTTGGGGAAGAGGAACGAGGAAGTCCACTGCCTGTTGAAGATTAGCTCCTATCGACGGGATCCCGTCGATGACACCAACAACAGGGGACAGTCCATTTCCCCTGGTACCCAGCCGCAGAAGATACAAAGGTATTTAGATATCTCTGTCATTGTGCAACGAGAAAAACCTCCCGCTAACACAAGATGCTGGATAGTCTCCAGGAGTGATGTGACAGAACTTTTTCTACAGTCTAGTGATACTTCTTTACGAGCAGCTGGTATAGCAGTTGTGTCGATGGGAAATCTCTCTTGGTACCTTAGACAGTAGAGCTAGCAGGTCTGGGCAAGGGGAAATCTCTCTCGGTACCTTGAACACTAGAGCTAGCAGGTCTGGATATCACTCAGAATGTGGCCACTTGGGAACCACCAGGGTCATCCTGTGATTCGGGGTGATCATGACCCAGTTGATTACCCGACGAATCAGACAAAGCAGAGGAAAGGAGTAGGCCTCGAGATTGCGGCATGGCTGTCAGAAGGCGTCTCCTATCACCGCCCATGGTTCTGGAATGAAAGAACATAACACCAGCAGCTTCTCTTGTGTTGGGTTGCAAAGAGATCTATCATTGGGAGGTCCCAAAGACTGGATAATCTTCCGCATGTCTGGGTGTAGGGGCCATGTCCCTATCACCTGACCTCGGCGACTGAGCTTCTCTGCCGCTATGTTCAGGTTCCTGTGAATGTGCCTGACTAACAGCTCTACTGAGTGTGCTACCGCCACTCATACTTACACCACCCACAAGTGGAGCTGAAGGGAAACCACTCTCCAGCCCCCCCTCGTTGACATATGCCACGCTCATGGTATTGTTGCTCATCAACACCACAGAGTGCCCCATCACTCAATCCTGAAACTCTTGTCGGGCTAAAATGCAGCCTTGAGTTTCAGAATATTGATGTGGAAGTGTCTGTTGTTCTAGTTCCACACACCTAAAGCCAGTAACTCTTCCAGGTGTGTGCCCTATCCCTCAGTGGATGCATCCAAAACAGATGCATCTCAGGAGGGGGTGTGCCTGATGGCACTGCTCTTATGAGGTACTTGTCGTCTAGCCACCAGGCTAGTTCTTCCTTACTGCCTTCATTTCCCAATGAAAGAAACGAAGGTGAAGCAGCCCACGAGGGACCAACTTCTCTAAGGATGACTGGTGACTGAGAACGACTCGTCACTGCCAAGCTGGTTGTTCCTATCGAGACAGGGATAACTTTGCTGCCACTCTGAACTTCCTAACATGCAAGTGAGCAGTAGACTATCTGCTGCCGTATCTATTCAGCAGGCCTTGATACTGTACCCTCTGCTTGGGTGAGAGATCGGACTTCTTGAAATTGAATGGGACTGCCAGGTCGCAACAAATTTCAAGAAGTCGGTCTCTGTCCCGAACCAACTGGTGGATGGGTATTCAAAAATATGCATCGTTAAGTCAAATGAAAGCATGAAGTCAGACTTCCTGATGACATCGAGTACTGACTGTACCATTTCCATTTCGAACCGAGTCTGGTGAATGAATCGGTTCAGGGGAGGAAAGACTATGGCAGGTCTCTAGCCACCCGTTGTCTTCTCTACGAGAAAGAGACGACCGTAAAACTCCCGGAGACTGATCTGCCACAACTTCTACAGTGCCTTCTTCAGCATCACCTTCACCTCTTCCCAAAGGTGATAGAAATTAATTTCTCGCTATAATGTGGTTCGGATTCCACAATAAGCTGTAGGTCCCGTTGCTAAGTAACCAATTGGTTCTTAGCCACGTAAAATAAGTCTAATCCTTCGGGCCAGCCCTAGGAGAGCTGTTAATCAGCTCAGTGGTCTGGTAAAACTAAGGTATACTTAACTTCGGTATAGGAATTATCATCACATTTCGCCATTCATCCGGAAACAAGTTTCAGAGTCATAAATGATTGTAAAATTTTAATAAGTATATGATTTTACCAAAGGTGGTAGGTGGTAAATCATTTCAAAGTAAATATAACCACCTTCAAGAGCAGATTTATTACTGTTCAAGAGATCATGTTCCAACTCTTCCATACTGAATTTCTTATTATAATATACGGTATATATATATCTTCCTTTATCTCAAAATTAAGTATTATAGATTCTGCTTTATTCTTTATTTTTTTAAATGTTTGTCCAAATTTTGGTCACTACTTAAGGCAAAACTTTCCTCAAGTATGTTACTAATTTCGAAGGGATCTAAAATTTTTTGGCCATTATTTAATGTAGCTTCTCTGGGTGGTCTAATGTTTGTTCCATTTATTTCTGGAATTTTTCCCATGCTTTTTGAAAGGATGTTTTGCTTGTTATTTCTCATAAACAGGACCTCCAAGATATTTTATCTTTTATGACTTCCTTTCTAAATTTGGTTGTTTTATTATATATAGGTTTTAATGCATCTATTTCTAATAATATAACTGTCATTTTTAATAGGTTTTCTTCTAGGAATGGTTTTGATTTGTTTATTTTTTTGAATCTTCCGTTTAGAGTTTCTAACCTTCTTGTTAGAAAGTGTTTTTCTCGTACTAATTCAGACAGATCATTTGACCACCAGGGGACTTTCATGTTTTTTATTATGGGGTTTTGAATGAGGAACAGCTTTGTCTGCTGCCATTTTAATGAAAGCTACAATGAATTCGTTCGTCTCATTGTGATTTCTCAAATAATCATTTGGCGGTATATTTCTGGTATGCAAGTTAAAAATGTCCCAATCTGCTTTTTTCACGTTTATAATGTGGAAAGTATGATTACGGTTTATTATTTAATAAGGATATTTTTATGGGAAAATGATCACGTGAGTAGGAATCATCACGAGTATTCCAATCTAGTTTGTCAACTATATTTGTTGAACAAAGGGTGACGACATCTATTGAGGAAAATGTTCAACGGGTTTTGGAACAACACGTATTTACTTTGTTGTTACTCAGACAAGAGATTATTAGTGTTCATTAAGTTTTCTATTTTTTCTCCATTTTTATCTGGTGTAATATTGTTATAGTCCCATATTGGATTATGTGCATTGAAATCACCTACAATTGATATGGGATTCTTAAATTCTTTTATAATTTTTTTTAATGTTTAAATCATACTTTTTATTAGGCTGGTTGTATAAGTTAATATCACATATATTTTCTATTTTCACCGTTATTGCTGAAATTTATAATTCAGTGTAATCTGTATCTACTTGTCATATATTATTTTATTATGGACACACACTACTGTTCCTAAATGATTTTCATTTTTGATGTTGTGGCTACTAGATATTTAACTTTATTTGGAACAAGTTTCCCTGTGTGTTGTTTACAAATAAACATTGGTTCGTGTTCCGCTAATAAGTCGTTGAACTTCTCCTACGTGATTCTCGTTAATAATCCATTTATATTCCACTGAATTACATACCAATTGAATGGGGTCATATGCGGGTGGTCAGATTATTCTAAATAATAAAAGTTGATGTTTTCTTAAGTTTGTTATAAATTAATTTGCATTTTTGTAGGTCTCGATTAATTTTTTGTTATAGTTTGAATCTAACTTTCATTACCTGTTACATTTTTACTATCTTGATTTAATTTATCCATTTTGATTTTCCTTAGAATATTATCTACAACACTGATATGTCTTTCTCTGTAATGTTCCAAGTGCTCAATACACAAGCAACCTTCTTCTTGAGATCTGATGTTTGTTTTTTCTTTATTCCTATACCTCATGAGATTTCTTAGAGTGCTGGTTAGGCTTTTTTAATTATAGTTTTATTTTTGCTTTAAAGTATTTACTGCAACCACTTGAATCTTCATGTTCACCAGTTTGTTGTTTTTTCTTGATTTTTTTGTGGCGCCTATAATTGGTGAGGGGTGAATTTCTTTGCTTTAATTGTAGTTATCTATATTTTGGTTTTCCATTTCATATTAATTTTGTGATTCTGCTCTTAGAGGCACTATTATTACTTCTGGAGACAGTGGAATGTTTGATTTAGTGTTCTGTTTCTGAATTTTAGCTTTTGGTGAGATTGGTGGGTTATTTATTGTTTTAGAGCTTAGTTTGGTGGAGTTAGGTGGTGTCTCATCTAATTTAGTTGCCTCTTCTGAGTTGTGTTATCTTTTATCACATTCCTGTGGTTTTAATTCTTCTTCATCTTCCCCATGTCATTATTCGTTTCGAATTCTGGTAAAGAGGTAAATCGATTGTCCACTGAGATAATGGCATTGATTTCTGAAATTTCCTTGGAAGAGTTCTTTTCATCATGTATTTTTTTGTGGTGGTATTTCTTTATTTCTGTTATCATTCATTCCAGTTCTGGTACTGTTTGACTTTGAAGTATCTGCATACCTAAATTTCTCAGCCGGGCCAATCAGTCCTCTCACTCTCAGCTCTAACTTAGCTTCCCTGATCGACATTCCAGTTCGTTCTTGTAATAATTTAAGTTCAGTATTGTAGACATAGAACGCACCTACTTGAGATCGAGCATGATGCTCTAGTCCACAATTTACGCATTTTGGTTGGCCACAGTCCCAGCGTGTTTTATGGTCCCGCGAACTGCAAAAGGCACAACCGGGAATATTTCTGCATTTAATGGCTGTATGACCATATTTGCAACAGTCCTTGCATTGCATGGGTTTGGGAACATGAGGTCTTAATTCCCTATTTAATCCCAATATTTTAATTTTCAAGGGCAAGGTTTGGCCACTGAACTTTATCTTTGCAGAAAATTTCTGCATTTAATGGCTGTATGAACATATTTGCAACAGTTCTTGCATTGCATGGGTTTGGGAACATGAGGTCTTAATTCCCTATTTAATCCCAATATTTTAATTTTCAAGGGCAAGGTTTGGCCACTGAACTTTATCTTTGCTATTTGGATTGTTTTACTTTTGTCTTTCCTGCTTGGGACCTCATATATTTCACAGTCTTCAACGTTGTTATATCTTTTCTTTAATGAATCTAGTAACATTAATTTGTCTATAATTTCATCATCTAGATTTGACACTACTACTGTGCCTTGTAACTATTCATGGTATCATCCCTTGTAACACTTATATTTATGTTATCTACATTTTCAATGGTCTGGTAATTTTCTGATTGGTTTCTGGTTGTTGTTTCAACCAACCATTCCCTTTTTTTAATTTGTCTTATGCTCATCTCTTGTGATGGGCATCGATTCAACAAGTAATTTTATCATTTTAATAACGATATGTCTTGTTATGCTTGCAAATTCAAAAACCTCGACCAGTTTGATTCTCCAGAGAGAATCACAGTGAGTCAAGGTTGGGTCATGATGATATCTACTCCTTTTAGGTTTATTTTATCGTATGGTATTAAGGTTTTAATACCACCCTGACTTTCATGAACTGAGTTTTCCTGTGAACAGTCCATTGCCATGCCAGAAGTCGTAGGGAGGTTTGTTTGTTTCGCCATAGAACGAATATTATAAATTTCATCCAGGATGAGGTCCCTTTCACCAGGGAGGCCCTACTGGGGAGGAACAATACTGTTACACACAGTGGTAACTGCCCTGGGATCCTCACCTGGATACACCCACAGTGCCTTGAGGGTCATCAGTCTGTCGAGATTGGACCCAGCACTGAGGGCATGGCTTAACATAAATATTTCCCACTCACCTGACCTAGTTTGGGAGCGGCATGCAATCCAACTCTACCCTTTTAAAAGCAGTGAATTCAGTAATCCAACACCACGCCAAAGTCGTCAACGAAAGAGGAAGAAGGGAAGGGGAAAATTTATATGAAGAGGAGGAGTAAAGGAGTTAAAGGTTCCAATATTCAGTTGAATCCACAGCAGAGAGAGTAGGCAAAAAAGAGCATACTCTCCCTGCAATGGATCCCTAAGCCGTCTCCCCCCCCCTTCATCAAGGGATTGGGACCAGGGGGCTTAATACCTGTAGAACCAACAGGTTCTTCCGGAATGTGAGGGACAGACCAATGTCCCTAACGGCGTGAGGTTTTACTCGGAATGTACTCCCATCTACTTGGTCAGATGTATAGTATATTCAATTGATGTTTCACAAAGCCAGAAAGAAACTGTGTTCTTGAACACTTCTTTCTGGGTTGAGCCAGTACTAACAAAGAGTTGACACTCTTGAGATAATCAAGTCCTCTTAAGATAGTACACAGTCATCAGTATCTCATCAGATCTCATTCACTACCAACCAGGTCCTTAGGGAGGGGACTTGAATGGGACTCAAATCTGGTGGCAGGGTTTCAGATTCTGAATCTTTTACGAATTCCAGGACAAACTCGAGCATGACAGATCCTCATCTCCTTGAGTGCTAGCATCGAAGGCCATGTACCTCGCCAACTCTCTTGTCAATGCCCTCCCTTCCTGGTCGTGCAGAGGAAAGGAAGGAGGATAAGTAGGAACACAGTCTTGAGGGTCAGATCCCTGCCCAATGACTCTCGTAAGGGAGGTCAAGACTTCTCATCAGCATGTAGACCTCCCACTAGGAAGGAAGATTGATGCCCTTCAGGAGAAGGACTTGGCTAAGGACAGTTGAACATATGGGATGTTCAACTGCCCTCTGTAGCCCAACAAGCTGAGATGGAGAGAAGCTTCTCTCAGTGAAGAGGGATGAAGAAGTCCGCTACCTACCGAAGAGTAGCTCCTACTGGAGACACCCCATCGATGACACCAACCACAGGAGACGGTCCATTTTTCCTGGTACCCAGCCGCAGAGGATACGTAGATATCCAGATATCCCTGAAGTAGTGTGACGAGAAAACCTCTCGCTCGCATGAGACACTGGCTAGTCTTGAGGTGTGAAGTGACAGACCTTCCAGAGCCTGGTGATACCTCTCTACGTGTGGCTGGTATAGCAGGTTGTGCCAAGGGGAAATCTCTCTTGGTACCTTGGATAGTAGAGCTAGCAGGTCTGGATACTACTCGGCACGTGGCCACTTGGAAGCCACCGGGATCATCCTGTGATTCGGGGTGACATGAGCCGGATGATCACCCAACAAATCTGACAAAATGGAGGGAAGGCATAGGCCTCAAGATTGTTCCATGGATGTTGGAAGGCATCTTCTATCACCGCCCATGTTTCAGGAATGATAGAACAGAACAACGGCAGCTTCTGTTGTGTCGATCTATCATTGGGATGTCCCAAAGATTGGATAATCTTCCATTATTGTCTGGGTGTAGGGGCAAGTCCCTATCACCTGACCCCACAAACTGAGCTTGTCTGCCACTACGTTCCAGTTCCCGGGAATATACCTGCCTAACAGCTTTACTGAGTGTGCTACAGCCCACTCGTGCACTTGCACTTGCACTGCCCACAAGTGGAGTTGAAGAGAAACCAGTTCCCCCCCTCTTCACTGACGTATGCTACTATCGTGGAGATGAGGGTACTGATGTTTATCAGCACCACAGAGGGCCCCATCATTCGATCCTGAAGCTCTTGAATTGATGTGGAGGTGTCTGTCATTCTGGTTCCACACACACACCTGAAACCAGCAACTCTTCCTGATCGATGTATATGAGAACAGAAGCATCTCAGGAAGGGGAATGTTTAGTGACACTCCTATACAAGGTTCCTGTCATCCAGCCACCAGGTTAAGTCCTGACTCACTTCCTCCAAGAGAGGAAGGGGGGTCCCTTGCCGGAGACCAGAACTACTTCATTCTTCATTGACGGGAAAGAAGGTGAAGCCGCCCATGAGGAACCAGCTTCTCCAGGGACGACAGGTCACCGAGAACAACTTGCCATTGCCGAGCTGGTTGTTCCTGTCGAGACAGGAATAACTGCGCTGCTTCTCTGAACTTACTGATATGCGAGTCTGAGGCCGTATCATCAGCATGCCCAGATACTTTATGCTCTGCTTGGGTGTGAGATCGGACTTTTTGAAACTGAACGGGACTGCCAGGTCATGACAAAATCAAATCAGTCAGTCTCTATCCCCAGGCAACTGGTGGATATATATTCGAAAATACGCATCCTAAAGACCACTGAAAGCATGAAGTCGGACTCCCTGATGGCAACGAATAATGACCGTACCGTTTCCATCTTGAGCCGAATTTGGAGGACAAATTGTTTCAGAGAGGAAGGTCTATGACCGGTCTTCAAACACCTGTCATCTTATCTACGAGAAAAAGACGGCTGTAAAGCCCCTGGAGACCGATATGTCACAATTTCTATAACGCCTTCTTCAGCATCGCCTTCACCTCTTTCCACAGGGGGAGGTTTATCAACGGAAGTTGCAGTACCACAGGTACTGCTAGCAACAGATCCTGTATCCTTCTTAAGCCCCTCGCCCTCTACAACATCTGAAAAATAACATTACAAATTTCAAAGTAATTTGTATTTTATCTCAGCATACAAACCTCCCTTCGCCCCCACAAAGGAATAATTCTCTCTCTGAGCAAACGACGAGTGTCCTAGAGCAAGAAATACTTACTATAATAAGGTGAGAAACCGTTTAAGTTCGTTACCAGTGGCAACGCTAAAACTAGTTTGTTAAAACTCAAGGTTTTCTCTCCAGGCTAAAACGACAAATTTCAAAAATAATTTGTAATTTTCCTAACTATACAAACCTGAGGTCTCTTTACATAAAGAATATGTTTCAGTGCAGCTGGAAATGGCTGTTTAACTTTCAAACAAGGTGGTTAGTTAGTTAACTACTGTCCAACTGGCAGGAGTCCCGCCCGCCCAGATGGTAAGCATTCACTTTGCCTTTCAGCCCAGGTATCAGAATAAGGGGTGGCATGAGGTCAGCATTAAATTGTTAAGTCCTCAGATTTGCATAGTTAGGAAAAATAGAAATTTTACTTTTAAAATTTGTCATTTGTTCCAACACAAATATACAAACTGTCGGTCTTTACATAAGGAAGACTTACTTCCTTGGGGGGAGGATTCTGAGCAAATCTCTGAACTGACTGGTAGTTCGCCATACCTGGGTCCTCTTCTTGATCAAGTAGATCAAGGAAGAGTACTGTACCTCTGACATGTTGGACGGAGTGTAGAACTACATGTTCAACTGACAGGCATCTGGGCCTTTTTGAATGAATGGGGAAAGCAACATTATTCAAAAAAGGGCTAAGCACTGAGTTTGTTTTATTACCAGGCCCTTTTTCCCCTTGCTAGAGAAAGGGTGGGATTGTTTCTATAAGTCTACAAAATAGATAATAGAATGGGTACTAAATGTGACACTTAGGCTACCTGCATCAGTCACCCGTTCCAGCAAGTGACGGCTCGTTGTCCTGCCCTCTGCCCGCAAGGAGAGGGAGGGAGATGAAAGAGGATGGGAGGAGAGGCCAGTCACACATACACACACACACACGCCCTCTCTTTCATAACCGAACACTTTAGGCGAGATGCTACCTGTCCTCTTAGAGGAGCTGGGTAAGCTACACAACTTGTTGAGCAGCCACCATAGGACCCAAGGAAAAAGTGTCCAAGGACTTGTGGGCAACGTCCGAGGGTAGAAGAAAGTGAAGGCGGTCTGGCGCAACCACACCCCTGCCTTCAGTGCCTGAGGAACTGACAGATTTTCCCTGAATGCGAGGGACGGACCAATGCCCCTGACTTCGTGAGCTCTCGCTTGGAACGTACTTATGTCCTCCTTGCCAGATTTAAAGTACACCTGCTTGATTGTTTCATGAAGCCAGAGAGAGGCGGTGTTCTTGGGCACCTCTTTCTTGGTTGAGCCGGTACTAATGAAGAGTCATCGACACTCAGGCCAGAGATGTCGAGTCCTCTTAAGATAGTACCGCAGCACTCTAATAGGACATAGTAGCATCTCATCTGGATCACTAGCAAGCAGAGGTAGATTAATAGTGCCAAAAACTATACCAGGAAAATTAAGGAAAGCACACAGGACATTAATCCACCACGCACCAGCATCGATAATGCAGCATCTATTCAATGCGCTACCAGCTCATCTGAGGAACATAACAGGAGTGAGCGTAGATGTGTTTAAGAATAAGCTCGACAAATATCTAAGATGCATCCCAGACCATCCAAGACTGGAAGATGCAAAATATACCGGAAGATGCGTTAGTAACTCTCTGGTAGACAACAAAGGTGCCTCACACTGAGGGACCTGGGGCAACCCGAACGAATTGTAAGGTCTGTAAGGTCTGTAGGGAGGGGATCAAAAAGTACTCAAATCTGACGTCAGGGACCGACGGATTCTGAGTCTTCGCTACAAAATCTGGAATGAAATCGAGCGTAACTGATCCCCATCCCCTTGAGTGTTTAACGTCGAAGGAAAGTCCATGAAGTTTGCCTACTCTCTTTGCCGATGCCAGGGCAAGCAGGAAAACGGTCTTTAGGGTCAGGCCCCTGCCTGACAACTCTCACAAAGGCTCGTACGGTGAATGAGTCAGGCTCCTAAGGACGAGAGTCACATCCCACTCAGGGGGCCTGAGATCCCTGAGATGGCAAGACCTTTTGAAGCTCTCCATCAGCAAAGAGATCTCCATCGAGAGATGTTCCGTCCTTCAGATGTAGGACTAGGCCCAGGGCAGCCCTATAGCCCTTTACAGCTGACACGGAGAGGAGCTTCTCTTGGTGAAGAAAAATGAGAAAGTCCGCTACCTGCTGAATAGTAGCTCCGACCAGAGAGAGACCCTGTCTACAACACCAACCACAGAAGACGGCCATTTCCCATGGTACACCAATGCAGAGGATTGGTTAAAGTTTCCAGACATCTATGTTACTGTGCGGCGAAAAAAGCCTTTCACTTGCAAGAGATAGTGGATAGTCTCCAGCCATGAAGAGACAGGGACTCCACTGACTAGCAGTACCGTTCTACATGTGACTGACACAGAAGATTGTACCAGGGGGAATCTCTCTTGGTGCCTTGGAAAGTAGAGCTGGCAGGTCCGGAAACCAAGAGCTAGCAGGTCCAGATACCAAACGGCATGTGGCCACTTGGGAGCCATCAAGGTCACTCTGAGATTCTGGGTGATCATTACCTGTTGATCACCTTGTTAATCAGACAAAACAAGGGAAGGCGTAAGTGCTCAGGTTGTCCCATGGGTGTTGGAAGGCATCCTCTGCAGCAACCCTTGGGTCTGGCATGATGAAACAGAACACTTGAAGCTTTCTGTTGTGCAGGGTGGCAAACAGGTCAATAGTTGGAAGACCCCATAAATCAACAACCTTTCCATGATGTCAGGGTAAAGGGACCATTCTGTCCCTATCACTTGACCCTGGCGACTGAGCTTGTCTGCCACTACATTCGTCTGCCTGGAATGTATCCGGCTGACAGCTCTACCGAGTGCGCTACTGCCCACTTTTGCACCTGCATTGTTAACAGGTGTAGCAGAAGAGACGCTAGGCCCCTTCTTGTTGACATATGCCACTACTGTGGTGCTGTCGCTCATCAACACCACCAAGTGTCCCATCACTCGATTCTGAAACTCTTGGCTGCCTAGAGCTCCAGGATATTGATGTTAAGGTACTTGTTTCAGCTCCACACACCTGAAATCAGCAACTCCTCCAGGTGTGCGCCCCACCCCTCGCTCAAAGCATCTAGGAACACAAGCATTTCGGGAGGGGAATTGTGCAGAGACACTCCTATTATGAGGTTCCTGTTGTCTAGCCACCAGAGACCAGAACTCCTCCATTCTCCACAGGAGAGAATGAAGGTGAAGCCACCCATGGGAGACCAGCTTCTCCAAGGACGACAGGTGGCTGAGGACAACTAACTGCTGCCAAGCTGGTTGCTCTTGTCGAGACAGAAATAACTGCACTGCCTTCCTGAACCTACTAATACTCGAGTCTGAGGGGAAGACTCTTACTGCTGCCATGTCTATCAGCATGCTCAGGTACATTATCCTCTGTTTGGGTGTGAGATCAGACTTCTTGAAATTTGCCACAACCCCCAAGGTGTGGCAAAACTCAAGGAGTCGATCCCTGTCCTGGAACAATTGCAATCGACAGCTTGCCAGGACTAGCCAATCGTCAAGATACCCCAACAGATGTATCCCATGTGAATGGGCCCAAGCTGACACAAGGGTGAACACTCGTGTGAACACCGAAACAGAGTACCCTGAACTGGAGTACTACCTGCCCAAGGATAAAACTTAGGTACTTGCTAGAGGACTGATGGATGGGTATTTGAAAATATGCATCCTTCAGATCCACTGTAAGCATGAAGTTAGACTCTCTGATGGCTGCAAGTACAGAGTGTCATTTCCATTTTGAACAGTCTGGCAAATGAATTGGTTCAGGGAGAATGAGATCTATGACTGGTCTCCAACCCGCCTTTGCTTTCTCTATGAGGAAAATTTGGTTGTAAAAGCCTGGGGACCGATCTGTCACGACTTCCACAGCGCCTTTCTTCAGCATTATTTCGACCTCTTCCCAGAGGGCGAGGTCCTTCAGTGAGCCAGGAACTTAAGTTCAGATATGGATCAAGTTGTTGGTGAGGGGTGGTTGAGACTTGAAGGGGAGTAGATAGCCCTCCCGAAGGACATCTACTACCCATGTCTCGGCTCTGCATCGCTGCCACATTGACCAATGGCTCGACTGGCATCCCCCACCAATGGCAGCAAGTGGAGGGGACCATTGCCCCTGGCATCCTCCCTTCTCCTTCTGTCCCTTGCCCCCCTTTCCAGACTGGAAGGAGGGTTGAAAGGTGCATGGCTGCATACTTTTCTTGGCAGGGGCAGAAGGCTGGGTGTTTCCTCAGACACCCTCTGAAGCCTGGGACTTCTTAGAGGCTGAGGAAGTGCTAGCCTGACAAGAAGGTTGGGTCACAGTGGCATGAGCAGACCCGGAGGTCTTTGCCACTGCCTGGTGGACAAGATGGTCGTTATCTTCGACATGATGTTTGTTCACTGCAGCGTCTACCTGATCTCTGGTAAAGAGAGGCAGAACCCAGTGGCAGTCCATTCCACAAGGTCAATGCTGACTCCGGGCCCATGAACCTGGCAATCCGAGTAAGGACGGTGTCCCTCCTCTTCAGGACCAAGTTTGCCCACAGGTTAGCCATCTGGTGCGCCAGGTAGGTAATCGCCCTACCTCCAGATTGGCATAGTTTCCCGAAGGTGGAGTCCTCCCCTGGAGTGATGGCACCTACGGAGGCAGCAACCTTGGACACCGTGAAAGACCACAGGTCCAGCCAGGAGACTGCCTGGAATGCTGCCATGGCGGTAGCTTCCAGGCGTGCTGCCTCTTGCTGCGAGAGAGTGACACTCTCTGTACCAAGCTGCTGCATCGAGAGACCCGGGCCTAGATGCATCAGGTCCCGGTCAACCTGGTTTGGTCAGCAGAGACCCCTCTGAGGGTGCAGAGGAGGAAGTAGCTTCTGGAAAATTGGATTTGTGAGAAGAGGCCTGTGTGTTTGGAACCACTGTGTCATTCCTATGTGCTTTTTTGTTTTTTATTATGTTTGGTTTGTGTGTTGTGTTAGTATGTGACTGCATGAGTATTTAAGTTTGTTTTTTCTTTTTTTTTTTACTTGGTTTGTTTGAGCATGTTAGGACTGAATAATTGGGCTCCCCTTCACCTGAACTGTGAGAGCCCTCATCTGTAACAGGATAACTCCTTACCAGGAGCTACTTGGGAGTACAGTGGATATCTACAGACAGGAACTCTGGTGAAAAGTCTGTTGAAATTGTTGTTGACCTACATTGTGGCTGTAAAATCTGGTGAAAGGCATAATACAAAACTGCAAAACATGACAATTTAATAATCACAATTTTCCAGTGTAACAAAATTCTATTTTGAGATAAAAAGAATTAAAGAACTACAATTTCCCATATCACTTTCACCATCATCATCACAGTTAAAGTAAATACTTTATATCAACCTTTACACTTGCACAGTTTCCTACAATGCAACAGTGGAGTTTTGTAGAAACCACAGAATAACAGGCCACACAAATTTTCTCCAGCATAATAAAAAATAGCAATGAAGTATGACAAAAGCAATGTGCAAGAACTAGATTTTTTTTTTTACATTACCTTCATCATCACAGTCATTGTATATGCATCACCTTTCACAGTTACGCTGTCTTGAGTAGTGAAAAAAAAAAAAAAAAAGGGTATAGTGCAAGCCTCAAAATAAATTAAACATATAATAATATATATATATATATATATATATATATATATATTTAATTATATACAGTGATATATATATATATGTTTGTTTGCCCCCGGTTGGTCAAATCCATGTTTTTAAAACCCTCTAAAAACACAGTGCCCATTTTGATCAAACCAAGGAAAACCAACTAAAATGCTTATACCTGAGTATTTTAATAATTTTATCACAAAAGTGCATTTATTCATGAAAATTATCACCAGAAAATACAGCAATTATCTATTTCCTCAGTGAAAAATGGCCGAATGGGCGAATTTTCCACCAATGATGGCTGGATATGTTCCACAGAGAAACCATAATCGAGTCCACGCCACTGAGAACGCTAATACGGGGGTTTACTGTATATATGATTATCATCACTTTTGTACGTGATTCATTTATCACACATTACCACAGATGAAAAATAAGGGACGGGGTGGAGGTTCTGACCGGTTTCAACTTTATTTCCAAGCCATTGACACCTGTCAGGTGTGGATCTGAAGTCGCCTATGGTCGGTATGTTTATCAGTATTGTCCCCTGAGAGTATATTGTGATTTTTAGCCAAATGAGTTTTGGAGGCCACTCCTACCTCGACACCGGCCGGTGGGTGGATATGTAGTCTCCAACGGTTGTGTATATTCGTCAGCACTGTTCCTGTAGTATATATATTTGTGATGTCTTATACTCTGTATCAGTCCTTCGTCAATGGCTTGGAAATAAAGTTGAAACCGGTCAGGACCTACACCCCGTCTCTTATTTTTCACCTGTGGTAAAAGGAAACTTCTTTCCCAACAAGCTCACCAGCTTTTTTACCATAATAACAGATAAAGGAATAAAATTCATTTTAATTACTTTCAAATAAAGGAACTGTGGGTCTCATTGCCCCTTCCCCAATTCTCTCTTTCTTTCCCTAAATGGGTAAGCCTTAATCCCTCTCCCCGTTCAAAATGACTGCCCGAGATCATGATTTCTAGGTCCAGCTTTCGAAGATGCAAATTCCTCGCTGTCGCCACTGGACGACCGGATGGGAGGAGCCAAAAAAGAGAAAGACTGGTCGCCACGACACCTGGTTGCATAACCCCATAGAAAATGAGGTGGGGGTTGACTTCCATGCCACCTACAATGATGCCATGGAGTGATCTGACGTTATATACGGAGCCTGTTATTTCTCTGTCTGATTTATTTTCTATTTTCATTGTGCAATCACCTTCAGTAATTCGTGTGGAAGTATTGAGTGTTAACGTAACTGAGCATTTAGTGTTGAACTGAATTGGAACCATGGGCAAAGCTCATCACACACTTGAACGTGGAGAGAGAAATCTCCCTGGCAGAGTGATCTAACAAAGCGACACAGTAGGAGCTCAAGTTCCATGATGGTAGACCAATATTTGAACTGGGGAACCTCTGCTTGGCAACATTAATCCCACGTCTCCAGTGACTCTGGTGGTCCATGCACAGTTGAACAATATTTGGGATAAGCCATGCTTCAGAATGTAGAGGACATGAATGAGGCCTGGTGGGCATGACGGGTACGTTTGATGTGATGCTCATTGAGCACGGACTGAGCAAGATCACATGTAACTTGTGCCTGAGAAAACACTATCCAGTACTGCCTAGCAACTTCCCAATCATCAGATGGAGCCTTGGCTTCAATATGCAGCGCTCCCATCATCAGAATTCATTTATCTTCAACTAAAGTTGATGGAAATTTCCACTGCAGTTGTTTTGCCAAAGCATATACTGTAGTGGCTGATTGCACCAAGAACACCTGTCTGCCATGGATTCAAGAATTGTGCGCCTTGCATTGTTTGTTCCATTGCATGCTTCATCTGGATAGAGAGGCAGCTTTCTCTGGGAAAACAGGAAGAATCCCTGTAACTACCCAAGGCTTTACCAAGTCATCACTCACGCAGCGAGAGTTGTATCCTGACCATGTGATTACTTCACCATTTGGAATTGCATCCTGCTCCATCACTGATGTAATGTGGGCCATCCAAGTTTCATCTTCTATCTTGGCTGCCACCACCAAATCACAAGTTGGTCGAAGCTGGCTGTTCATGGTTTTTGGTGCAATCACATTACTGTGTTCATGTAATTCAACTGGATGCATGATCACACACAAATCTGGCAGATAGGGTGTAGCCATACCAGAGATGTCAATGTGGATAGGATCTCATTGCACTCCCATGTTTTCCCAAGAAGGTGTACTGACATGTAACTCATTCTGTGAAAAGTTTCCCTTGATATGACTGTCCAAGTTGTTGACATCATACGTGACAAAAACGTTGGATCGAAGAATAGTTGGTAGCGCAACCCCATCTTCAGCATATCGCTTGCAAGCTGCTCGTGCAACTGATCGCTTTACCTCCATGACATGGGTATAGGACACCAAGAGGCCAGATCATGGGGGCTCTCAATCTGTTTCTTCATTCGAGCATCACCACGCATTTTAAGGCCTTGGTGAGGAGGGAAGGGCACTTCACGCTCTTTACCATGACATATTGCATCTGATTTACTAGCATGATGTGTTCCACTATATGTGTTGTATACTAGAAGTTGGGATATTGTATAAGCAATCTTTGCTCTTCCAAATGTGTGTTCACTGTTATCACAATTTTCTTGGTCTTGTCGAATGGATGTTCCCTGGAGAATAATGTTGATGAAACTATGCATCTCTTTTGGGACAGGGGATATCATGCAGTTTGTGGAGAAGCACCCACTGAAGGGTTCCTGCTTCTGGAGACAAAGCCTGTGCAAAATCACTGCTGCCTGGATCAGTAACAGAGCATCATCTTGGTCAATATTGTTGTGTAGCTTGGCTAGTTGTTCACCAACTGTGGTCTTCTTAGACAAATATACTTCCTTCCCTTGGGAAAATGGGATCCATTCAGGAAGAACACTGAAAGGGTGTTTTTTGAACCTGGTGGAATGTGGCACCCTGATATCATTACACGGTTGGCCCTGTTGTTCCATCAATGTGCGATGCATCTCTCAAAGAGCTGATAACTTAACAATTGATTGAGATTCTTCAACTTCTTCGTTTTAACGTGCTTCTTCAACAAAGGCCACAATTTGAGCACTGGCAATTGGATCAAACTGAGGTGGAGTAGGGCTTGTAGATGTTTGACGATCTGCAGCCCAAGCCACATCTCATAAATGTATCAATAGCATTTAACATGGTAAAAAGTGTCACCTGCATGGGCATCAGCAGTTTGCGCAGTCAGCCGTCCAAGTAACAAAAAATTTTTACTTGACTGTGCCCAACTTTTGAGATTGTAATCGACATTGTCAGTAGCTACTTTATGTAGACTGTCCTGATTTTCTCCCTCACAGATAACACACAACCTGGCATCACAACCTGAAGGTTCAGATTTCCCAGGTGTTTTAAGTTTTTTTTGGAGTACTCTGTGCACACTTGTTTCTCGATTTTGGTGCAACCTCTTAACACGAGAGCTACTACGGTAACTCCTGCATGATTTGTGGTACTTTGGATTACTTGAAATAAGAGTTGCTGTAATACCTGAACCATCATCAAGTTGATCAAATGACACTGACAAACAATATGGAAGAGAATTAAATTCTTTAAAGTCATTCAGATCTCTCCCAAGTGTTATAAGTCCTTCTTTTCTTGGTTTCGTCAACCATTCATTTTCACCCAACTGACAAATGCAACAGAGATCCCAGTTGATATCATCCATCATCTTATATTTTGAACTGGCACATGTAATTACAGTAAATCTACACTGTGCATCCACCAGGTGCCCACTGTTAACCATGCCTCCATGCAGCAGTCCACTATTTAGCACATGCTGAACATAGTCAACTAGTTATCATCATGCACTAGTCTGCTGTTTATCACCATGTTCTTGTTCACCGTCGCAAACATCCACTGATACAGTAGTATCTATATGCTACCATATAGTAGTCCATAATTTAGCATCATGCTCAGTCCACCTTGCTGTACTTCACTATCAGCATGCATTTAGCCATTTCATAACAGCTATTACCATATAAAAGTCTGCTTGCCAACACACCTGAAAGTGGACAAGAAAAAGACGTTTAATCATTCAATGATTTTTTTATTAGCTATTCACGATCATTTTTTTCTCGGCATGTTTATGCAGAAACGTTAATATGCAGAACGAGGTAATATGTATCTACTGAAAGAGCAATATTCACCCAACAATTTCATCTCTATGGAAATTTATCAAGAAATACATCATCTTGGAGTTATTGAAGGAAAAGTAATCGTGAAATTGATTTTTTTCATTTACGGCAAAATGTGCCTCCACTTGTAGGCTGATTTACGCAGAAACTATTATATTTATAAGAATATCTTATAAATATGAATTTGTGTAGAATTTTATTTCCATTTTTTTTGTGTACATTTAGAGTAAAAACGAATATAGAAAAAAAATACCCTCTGCATGGTGGTTTTCCCCCCTAAAAAGGGGGTTAAAGTGGGCAATTTTTTTGGCACTCTCTAGAATTCGAAACAGTATAGTAAAACCTATGTTTGGGCCAAATTTGATGCTTTTAGATGGATCTGCAAGATCACCCCTTCCACAGTCCGTAAGCTCCCCAACTATATGTGACAAGGGGGTTTAACGTGGTGAGCCTTCTGGTATGGAAGGGATAGATGTACTGTATTGCATGTGAGAGAAGGGTCTGTGAGTGGGAATATCTGTTTTGGGGAATGAACAGATCGTTGTTTGTGTGTTAAGGTTGAACGTGGTGGAGTGTTATTGAGAGTGTTGACTGAAACTGGCTGTAGTGGAAATGTGGTTTTTAAAAAGACGTATGAGAAAAAAAAAAAAGGTGTACCGTGGAGGAAGGAATGTGCTGGACATGTAACAGGAGTTGGATGATTGGAAGTAAGGGTGTGTACGAGGTTTGCCGAGTTGGTTCCAGTTGCAGGAATAAGGCTGGAGGAGGAGATTTTTATGTTGTGGATAGAACGAATGAGAGGAATATGTTGCTGGGATACACATTTTTTAAGACAAACAGGATAAAAGTGTAACCAGAACAGGAGATGGTAGAGATACAAATGGGGGGTGAAACAAGTGTGAAGTTGTATGTGGAGGAGGATGGACAAGTAAGTCTGAAGATGGTTTCTGGAGGAGAGGTGTATGCAATCAATCAATCATTTCCTGTGGCACCCATGAGGATGCACAGGGCCTTGATGAATTCACGCTACCACATTCTGTCTGGGGCTAACTCCTCAAGATCTCCCCAACACTCATCTCTTGCTTCCCGCCTCATTGTCTTCAACCACATCTCCTTTGGCCTACCTCTACCTCTTCTACCAAGGGCAACCCACCCTGGCGTATCTCGCACTATTCCCTGTCTTCTATACGCGTGGCCTAGTCACTTCCAACGTGAGAACCTAACATACTCATCGACTGACTGCACCCCCATTACTTCTGTAATTCTGCTATTTGATATCCTATCTCTACAATTGCCGAGAGATTTGGGAAGTGTGTGGAGTGTGAAACTGGGGTGATGTTGGAGTCAACACAGAAAGTCTGAGTGAAATGTTCATGTTGGATGGTAGCTCTGCGTGTTATGAGATAAGGCGGGTCGCACGTTTTCGGTGGAATTATGGATGTAAAGGACCCAAACGTGTGTACAGGTGTGGGGATGTGAAAAATAAAGGTGGAGAGGCATACACCTGGGTGATAGAGTGGGAAGCTTAAGAAGTATGGTTGATTTGAGTAATGACAAACATGTTAAGGGATATAATGTGATGGCAGAAGGGGAAAAGTCAGAAGAGTGGAGTAAAGAAAAGCTTTAGGAAAAGGTGAGATTGAAAGAGAGAGAGCAAGTGTATGAGTTGTTGTGGGAAAGAAAGGGTGTGTTGAATCAAGGTGATGAGGACTCTGGGACAGCTAGGTTGGCCGAGTTCCATATTCGACTGAATGATGACACACCGATTTATCAGTCATCGACATTTCCTGGCTCCGGTAACGCGAGAGATTGAAGATCAGTGTGAAGAATTAGAAAGGATAGGAGTGATTAAATCCAGCAAGAGTGCTTGGAATAGTCCAATTGTGCCGGTGAGAAAGCATGATGGGAGACTGCGAATGTGACAGAGAAAGAAAGATTCCCTATGTGTGTGGTGTCTGCCTGTATGTACAGTATGCAAGTGTTTAGCAAGATGGATCTGGTAAGGGGGTATTATCAAATGTCAGTGGCTGAGGACTGTAGGCTGATAACTGCTTTCTCGATTACGAAAAAACAGTATCAGTTCTGCAATCTCAGTTTTGGATTTGCTGATGCCCCAGCTAGGTTTCAGAGAGCGATGAATATGGTACTGAGTGGTTTTCCCCACGAGAATGTGTTGGTGTTGCTTGACGACATTTTGGTGATGAGTAAGACTAGAAGAGCACAAGAGGTTGGTGTGAGTGGTGTTGAAGAAGTTAGAGGAAGTGGGGTGAAAGTCAAACTGAGTAAGTGTGAGTGGTTCATGGAAGAGATGTAGTTTTTGGATCATAAGGTGAGCGAGTCTGGTGTACGAAAGGCGGAAAAGTTTGTGGAGAAGGTGGGAAATTTCCTTCAACCCAGGACAATGAGTGAGTTGCGTGGATTTCTGGGATTGATCAAGTTTGGAAGGAAGTTTGGGTAAGATTGATCGGGGATTGCAGACCCATTGTCAGGATGGACAGGCTGTAAGAAAAGTACAGTTGTGAGGTGGGATGAAAGGATAGCGAAAGCGTTTGAGAAATTGAAAAAGGAAATGATGAAGGATGTGGGGTTGGCTTACCCTGACTACAGTGTGGATGCAAGTAAATTGGAAGTGTATAAAGATGCAAGTGGAATGTCGATGGGTGGATGTTTGATGCAGAAGCAAGTGGTGAATGGGGTTGGAAGTGTATAAAGATGCAAGTGGAATGTCGATGGGTGGATGTTTGATGCAGAAGCAAGTGGTGAATGGGGTTGGAAGTGTATAAAGATGCAAGTGGAATGTCAATGGGTGGATGTTTGATGGAATTTAATTTGGCAAGTAGAATGGCGAATGCAAAGCAAGTGGTGAATGGTACTGAAAGAAATAGAGTGATAGTGTATGTCAGTAAGGCATTTAGTTTGGCAGAGTGAAACTATTCTACTATTGAGAGAGAATTCGCTGCACTGTGATTTTGTGTGAAAGCATCACAGTACAACTGTTTTTTTATGGTGTAAGGTTTGTGGTGCATACGGACTATCAATCTCTAGTGTATCTGTAGAAAATGAAGGGAGTGGATGCTAGAGTTGCATGAACAGTACAGGATTTGAGTGACTTTGATTTTGTGGTAGGATATATCCAAGGTAAAAGGAATGTTATTGCAGACATGATGTCTATACCACCTAAAACCAGAGTATCTGCCGAGAGGATTGGTAGTGGCATGCGAGCACAAGGAGGGGTGGTGACTCGACGTTTGAAAGTGTGTCGTATGGAGTGAATGACTTGGTAAGTGAAGGTCTGAAGGTGTGGGTGCCTGGAAGTGTGAGTGAACTGAGGGAGGAGGATTGAGGAAGTTTGTACGAGGCCTGGATGTTTAGGAGTGTCAAGTGTTGAGCGATATTGGAAGGGTCTGAGAACTATGAAGTCTCCTGGGGTTGCCCCATTTCAGGTGGTTTTGATGGCAGTGAGTAAGAAGTATAAGGTGATTGTGTCCTTACATGTTGGGGGTGAGAAACCTATAGCGTATCTGCATGAGGGAATGGAAGACAGCGAGAGTGAGTTGCATCTGCAGTGTTTGAGTGTTGTAGAGATGAAGAGCTATGAAAGGAAGAAGGAAGAAAGCCTTGAAGAGAGAACATCTGAGTTGCTGGAAGTGGAAGATGATAGTAAGGAGGTAAGTGAAGGGTGTTTGGTTGATGGAAGAGACAAGTGTCAGTGTGTACACAAGAGGGGGGGAATACAATGGTTGTGGGAGTAGACATCAGTGGAAGACAGTACTGTGGTTGACATGGGAGAGCAAATATTGCTGGTGAACACGTGTGATAATGATGTTAAGAGTGTGAATTGGATGTTAAAAGAAAAGCAGTGAATGTGTCAGTAAGAGGTATTGCAGGATGATCAGTTGGATGGGAGGAAGTGTTGTGGTACTAGGAGAGGAGCAAATGCCGTATTGCTTTTTGTTTGGGATGGATTTTTTGAGGAAGAATGGATTGGTAGTGAATACTGGAAAAGGAGTTCTGTTGTTCTGTTGAATGATAAGGTTGTGATAAGGAAAATTCAAAGTGAGGCGGTAAGTATGGCCAGGTTTGTGGGAAAGACTGATAGGAGTCTGAGTGAAGAGGAGGATATTGTGGAGTTGGATAAGAGTGAGAATGAATTGCTAACAACGGAGGATGCTGAGGAGATGCAGCGGAAGTGTCTGATAGTCAGTGAATTAAAGAAGTGTATTAGAGAGGGAGTACCTTGGGAAGATGGCCTTTGTTGTTAAGTAAATGGATGTGGTTTGCTGAGAGATTTGTGTTGTGTGAAGGAGTGGTGTATTTTGCAAGAGAGAAAATGGGAGAGTTGGTGTATGTTCCAGTGTTCTCAATTGAGTGGAGCAGTGGGGATGTGTGTGTTGGTCCATGAGAAAATAGACACTTGGGGAAGTTTAACTTAATCTTGTGAATGAAAGAGCGAATATTTTCACCATATATGAGGAAAATCTGTATGGATGTGGTAGTTATGTGTGAAGAATGTCAGAAGGGAAAATATTAGAGGGTGTAAGCTAGCCCACCTGTTTTGAAGCCGAGTATAAAAGAACCGTTTGAGTTAGTTGCGACTGATTGTGTAACTTTGCTGGTAACTGCAAGAGGAAATGTAGGAGTGGCTGTTATGGTAGATCATAAGAGTAAGTTTGTAAGTTGTGCAGCGGTGAAGAATAAAACTAGTGAGAATGTTGCAAGAATGGTCAGTATGGTCTTGTTGCCTGCTTGTGTGAGGAGATCGGTAAGAATGTTGAGTGATAATGGACCGGACTTTGTTGGTAGACCGTTTGAGCAAATGTTGAGAGTGGGGTATCAAGCATATAATAACAACTCTAATCATGCCGAGTGTGAATGGGTTGGCAGAACAAACTATAAGGACTCTGAGTGAATGTTACTAATGTTGACTGATATAGAGAATGAATGGGATTTGTTGTTAGAAAGACTGGTAGCGATGTATAATGGGTCAGTACATTAAAGTACTGGGATGCCTCAGAGTGAATATGTGAAGAATTATGAGAGGTACGTGAGAGCAAGGTTGGATTTCAATGAAGAAGAGCAGGATGTGTGGAGGCAGGTGAATGAAAGGTTTGAGGAGTTTCAGTGGGTGATAAGATGTTGAAGGAAGTGGTTGAGAAAGATTGACAGTGAGTATGATGTGTGAGAAGTATGAAGGTCCGTTTGTCATGAAAATGGTGTGGTCAAATGGACTGAGTTGTGTGTTACAAGACAGGAATGAAGAAGGAAACGTAAAGGTAATATCAGCACATTATAATCAGCTGAGAAGATGGTGAGAACCACCAAATTACATAATGGAGCATCCCATTAGGAGGTTTTTAAAGGAGAAGGAAAGGAGAGTGAAGAAATAGAAGATATAAATTGGGGAGATAAACAGCTAGTGTTGATGGAACCTAAGAGGTCTAAAAGGAGAAGTAGAAAGAGTAAGGGTACGTTTGCTGGGTTGTTTGGAGAGAGTATGCGTAATGGGTTTGATTTTGAGGGTTTGAGGAAGTCAGTAAACGTGAGGAGTGCAAATACCCTTGCGGTGTTGTTTGGTGGCAGTGCAAATGAGGGTGTAATTGATTTTGAGGGATTTGAGTGGGATGTGGAAGGAGTGAACTTGGTGAGTACAGTGCAGGGAATGTGGACAAGGATACGCAATATTTGGATGGACTGGAAACAACACTGGGTCATGAGAAAGACAGTACGCACACAGTGTGTGTGTGTTTCCACTGATTTAAAGTGTTGAAAGACTGAGTGCAAGTGGGAAAGAATTAGCATACTAAGGAGTGTGAGTGGGGAAGTTTTGGATAACATGAGTCGGAATGTAGCAGAAATAAATGAGAGTATGGAAGAGATGATAAAATCCACGTCAGGTGTTAGTGAGAGTGGAGCAAATGCAGTCTCCAAAGTTTGAACGAGGTTGGTGTGAATGGTTCGGCACCAAGGCTGGAAGAGTCTAGTGCGGTTGGAGTAGAAGTACGTGAAGAAGAGGTGGTGAATGCAAGGCCATGGACCCGAAGTCAAGGTCCAGTTCCAGAGTATGAATGGGTAGTGAGAAAGGGGTTTTGAGAGAGGAAAAAAAAGGAAATGAGATTTCCTTTATTTAGTAAAGGGATGTGTGGTGGTAGAATGGAATGTCGGGTTTGTAAGAAGAGGCTTGTCTCTTTGGAACCACTGTGTATTCATTTATGCTCTATTGTTTTTCATTATGTTTGGTTTAGTGTTTTGTGAAGTATTTGACCACATGAGTACTTATGTTTGTTTTATCTCTTTTTTACTTGGTTTGCTTGAGCTGTTGGGACTAAATAAGTGCGCTCCCCTTCACCTGAAATGTTAGAGCCCTAATCTGTAATAGGATACTTCCTCGGCAGAAGCTATACGGGAGTAGATATCTACTGACAGGAACTGTGGTGAAAAGTCTGTGTTGGCACTGTTGTTGGCCTACCTTGTGGCTGTAGCATCTGGTGGAACATACTATGGTCCACTAGCTGATGCAGTTGGCTTTCTTCTGAGGATTAGGGAGCCCCCACCATAATACAGTCAACAGTTAAAATCTGCTGCAAATAGTTAACATCCCCAGGCCCATACAAATGCTTTTAACTACCTATCTTGAAAGTTCAAATACCAAATGCATACCTTACACCAGCATCCTACATCAAATATACCTTGAACTATTATTCTATTACTGTATTAATCTTTGAAATTACATTATTATTAATATCATTTCTAAGCCATCTTAAACATTTTACCACTAAAAATATATACGTGAGTACTTCTAACCCTTCCAGCCAGTAACAGAGAGAGAGAGAGAGAGAGAGAGAGAGAGAGAGAGAGAGAGAGAGAGAGAGAGAGAGAGAGAGAGAGAGAGAGAGAGTATATCTTGCTATCAACCACTCTTCTCTTCTATCTATCTATTGAGAAAGAGAGAGAGAGAGAGAGAGAGAGAATTATTGTTTTTATTAATGTTATTATTGAATCTTCTTAAACTTAATAGTAATATCTGATAATTAGTATGTAAATCATTATTTTATCATAAAATGTACATGTAGGTACAGCACAGTATTTAGCCACAAAAATAATATGAAAATACAGAATATTGCTCTATGAACAAATCTGTGAATGGGTGAGTTTTCCTGCGAGTAATTTATAGATAGGTCCCACAAAAAATTTTGTGAATCGCCGAGTCCGCGAGTTGTGAGAACACGAATCCGGGGGGTTTACCGTATCAGTGTTTACAGTGTAAGAGAACTTCCCAGGATAGAGGAAAGTTAGACAGGCATAAGTTATTTTTTCCAAATTAACTGCTGTTGATTTGATCCTGAACAACCTACTGTAATTTGGACTACATTTGCAGTGGTTGTGTACTTCTTTTCATGAAGCTATTTGCAATTATGTAGTTTTGCAATCTTTAAATGAACTGTTGAGTTTTTTGTGGTTTTGAGCTCAATGTGTTTTGTTAGAATAGTGAAATGAAGAGTGAATTTATGTAAAAGACATATTGTTGTAGAAGTGTGTGTCAATATTTTGCACCAAATTACTAATTTCATATCTTCTGTATAAACATTGTTTGGTTGATGATTGTTTGGTTGATACTGTATGCAGCTGGAGTATTTTTTTTTTATTTACTGTAGTATTAAGATTGAAGGTAGGATAAGTTGTGAAGAATTACAGTCAAGTTCCCTTTCTGATGGTTAAGGTAATAAATTAGGTTAAGGAAAGTCAGAGTTTTATTTAGTAACCTCTAAATTTGTACCAATTACCCTGCACCAATTGTGTAAATGAAAAAAAGCACCTACAATTGGAGCGAAGCAAACTCTCCCGTCTAGAGCCCAGTGTTCACCTACTCCAAACCCCCTCGATCAGCATGGACCATGGCAAGCCCACCAAACTTTGGGTTCCTTCTTCAGTCCCCAAAAAACTTGAACGCGTGACAGACGATCCACAGATGCAGCCATGGCCCCGTCCCCAAGATCATTGTGCCGACGGATCAGTGCTATGATCTCTGAAAGGTCCCCTGTATCTCTGGGGTGTCCGAATCCTGAAGGAGAGCACCCTCAGGTCCTTCCAGAACACGGTCCTCCCGATCTACTCTCCATGCAGGAGGGAGAACCTCGGCAGAACCCCAGGATCAGTTCTCAACAACTTGGACATACGTCCGAGTTGATCCAAGGCCTGAACCCAGAACGTAAGCCTTCGTGGTGGGGCTATGTTGGGATGTGGCATCCTAATCGGAGTCCTTCCTACCTGACTCAAGCCTCCCAGTATAACCCCAAGAGGTTGAGGGGATAGGTGAGAGGGATCAAATACTCTTTCCTGCCCTGTCGGAGGATGAAAGCCATGGTTGATCACCAACCCATGGTGGCGAAGGCTGCATGGGTCTAGGAGAGCGCCCTCACGCCTGTGGATGTGGCAGGGTGCTGTCCTGAGGAGAGCACATGGGTTCACGTGAACGTGTGTGGAGGCTGTGGCCAGGTGAGAGGACTAATTCACGGGAAGGGGGGCTGACCGGGGGAGAGCAATCACGTACTCCCAGGCGTGAACTCAGGCTGTCCTCACCAGGGAGATGAAAAGAAGACTGTGTGGGGGATCTCCTCAAAGCTTCTCTGGGTGCTTGGACCCTCAAGTCAGAAACACCTGGACAGGACCCTGGCCAAGTGCTTGAGCAAGCACTGGCAGGGGGTGAAGAAGCATCTGCATGCTTAGTCACCTTCTCTCTACTGCCTGAACCAGACCGTGGAGTTGACTCCCCAGTGCTGGAGGAGGTGACCTAGGTTTCAAGGAACCCCCAGTACCCGGAGTGATTTGGCCCTGCTTGGAGGTCCGAGCACTTGAAGCTCCCGAATCACATACAGAATGATCATCATTAGCTTCCTCTACCAGAGTGTCTGAAGACACGGACAGAAGCACTACACCAGCCCTGGAAGGTAACTTCCTGGAACTGGTTTTGAGTGCGCTGGTCAGTGCAACTCGCATACTCGAAGTTCCTGAGTCACGGGGTCCCAGCGAGACCCGCGGCACAGCCCCTGAGTCCAGAGACTGGGGAAAGTCAACGAGAGATCTCTCTGCTGCCTCCGTGGAGGTAGGCAGCCCCTGGAAGCCCCATGATGGGACTTCTTCAAGGGGGAGAACAACCTTCTTCCCATACTTGTGGGCTTTGGAAGGAGAAGGTGAGGAGGTGGCAGCAGACGATACCTTATGGCTCCTCTTCTTGAACTTCTTCCAAGACATCTTCAGGAGCACTTGAAGCTGGTCCCCGATGGAGGAGGGATCAGCAGGAACAGCATCAGGCACAGCAGAAGGAAGGGTTACCATAGGGTAAACCTGAGCAAGAGAATGTGGAGAGGTATGGTCAACGACAGCAGGTAGTCCAAGGCAGAGCATGCATTGTTATACAGGTTGTTATCTTGGCAAAGGCAGTCATCATAACCATTGTAGTGGTGGTGATTACAGTAGCATGAGTCACAGGGGCATCACATGGGCACAAGAAGATCCCAAGTAACTCAAAAGGCCTTGCACAGAAGGAACTCCTGAGAAGATCAGGGAGAGCCACCTCTCCCAGGGTTCAGTCTCACCTGAAGAGGCAAAAGTCGGGTTGGGGTCAACAGTCTCCTCCCGCTCCAAAGGGGATACCTTCCCCTCAGAGCAGATGGAGACTACCAAGCAGAGGTTGTCCTGATCACCCGGCCCCCAACGCCGACTTCCACTTGACGAAGCAAGTGAAGATGATGAAGGGGAGAGCACTCCTGTAGGAGTGACAGCAAGGTGGGGAAACTTTGCAGGAGGAAGGAAAGAGGAAGAAGGGTCGACAACCGATGGTATCGTTGGAGGAGTGTTACCCCCGGACGACACCTTGGAAGTCTTCTTATATTTCCTCCTCTGCAAAAACTTTACCCACTGCACTGGCGACCATAGACGACACTCATCACAGAGTTCTGGTTACAGTCATGCCCCCCGCAACTAGTACAGAGGACATGAAGGTCAACATCAACGGGAGAGCGGTAATGGGTACATGGTTTAGAAGTGGTGCTGGGGCATAAACGCTGGGCACTGCCCTTCCACACAGGCTGGGATGATTCGTGGGTTTGCATTGCAAAAGAATATAAAACATACAAAAACAATCACTGCAATATTTCTCCAAAGAGAAGTAATCCCTCAGAAGTCCCGCAGGACCTCTGAAGGGAACCTCCTCCTTGCCTCTCTAGGTGTTCAAACTCTCAGGACAGAGACAACTGGCTGGGAACCTGACCAAGCACTGTTTCGTAACTGACCAAGCACTCAAAACTCAGTACTGGCAGGAAGAACTGAGACACTTGAATGTCTTGGTTCTTTCTCTCACCTGTGCCTGAACAGAGACAGTGAGAGGTCTGTCCAACATCAGTTTGGGATGCACGAGACTCCGAGGATTCTCAAGTACTCAGTGTGACTTGACAAAGTCAAGCACCCGACACCAGTCTAGAAGCAGAACTCCTAGAATGGTGATGGGAGCACAACCGAAGTCTGCGGGCCCGTGACTCCCGAAACGCAAGACCCTGGGGTAAGTGATTCAGTTCCCAAGCCCATAGGCCATGAAGAATCGACAAGAGATCCCACTGCCTCCCCGTGAAGGGAGGCAGCCCCTTAGAAGCCCCATGGCAGGACTTCTTAGGGGAGGGAGAGGCACCCTTCCTCTTCTTGGGCTGCTGTTTCGAACAGTTTCGGAGTGAGCCTCAAAAGACAAAGGGAAGAAGGCAGCAGAAGATGGAGTTGAAGATCAAGTTGAAGACAACTACATCTCACAGGACTTCTTCCTCGATCTCTTCTCCAACATCTTCTACAGGACGGTGGTCAGGAAACAAAGGAATCACCAGGGCAGCTAAATCAGGACGTGCAACGGAAGCGGTCCACGCAACAGGAACACCAGGAGAAGCAACAGGAGCGACCAGGGCAGCTGAGGCAGGAGGCATGACAGGAGTAGCCTGGCTGGCAGGAGCTTCAGGAACGTCAGCAGCGGCAACAGGGGCAACCAGGCAGCTGGGGCAGGAGGCACAGCAGGAGCTGCCCAGTGACTGGTTGCCAGGGCAACAGGAGCAATCAAAACTGGAGACACAGGAGGAGTAAATGGGACCACAGGACCTATACATGGAAATCGTGGTCACAAAGTTTCTCCCCAAACAATTAGTAATCCCAAAGAAAGCAAAGATGATTAGTTTCCCTCTGCCCACAGTGAGGTGGCAAAGAGCAACACTAGCACAATTCAGAATAGGGATACAGTCACGCCCCTGTACAAGCAGAGAGCATGAGGTCCAATAAAAGGGAAGCGAAAAATTTTCCAACGGTGCCCGCAACCTTCCTCCAAAGTTTCATCCCAGTGAGGTGGCAAAGAGCAACACTACAACCCCACAACACACACGCTGGGATGACAGCTGTCACCCCTACAACACACACGCTGGGGATGACAGCCTACGCAAGGCTATCAAAAATTGTGGGTATGCATATTAACAAATATCAAACACTCACAATCTATAGGCAAAAAGATAAAAAAAAAGATCCCACTGGGAAAAAAGAGCTTAACGACAGTCAGGCAAAGAGTTCCAAAAACAAGTTTGCAATGCACGACGACCAAAAACAAACTGGACTGTTTACATCCGGGCAGGCAGGTATTCCCACCTACCAGACGGTAGTTACTGCCTAACCACCTTGTCCAAGAGTTCAACAGCTGTTTCCAGCTTCGCCGTAAGTAATTCCTAATGTAAAGGACCGATGGTTTGTATATCATGTAGGAACAAGTCGTCTTTAACATTTGTGCCCTTAAAAATATATAAATACACCCTTCCAGCAAAAAACAGAGAGAGAGAGAGAGAGAGAGAGAGAGAGAGAGTTCTCTTTAATCTCTTGAGGAATGTTAATCCATTTAACAAAAATTTATTGTTTATTATTTGTCTTTAATTTTGACTGTACATTTTTATTAAACAGTTAATGTTAATAATTTGAAAATCAAATTAGTATTGTAAATCATTATTTTATCATAAAATGTATATGTAGACACAGTATAGTATTTAGTCAATTATTGAATCTTAAAAACTTAATAATATAATACAGAATACTATTGTAAATCTTTATTTGAAAAAATGTATATGTAGATACAGCTGAGTTTTAGTCAAAAATAATTTGAAAATAGAATAGGTTCATAAAAAATCTGAATGGTTGAGTTTCCCAAAAATAATTTGTAGATAGGTCCGCGAAAATGTGAGAACACAAATATTGGGGGTTTACTGTAAGTCCTTGGGTTTGCATCATATCAGTGTAAGCAAAACAACTAAGTCATAGGTTTGCATTATGTCAGAATATAAGCAAAACAACAACTACACTCATGTATCACAAATATTCACAAACAAAAACAAAAGGCTGTTAAGTCAAACGGTTCAGTTGGGCAGAGGTGACGTCTATCTCCGCTTGCAGCTGAAGGTAAAGTGAATGCGTACCGACTGGGTGGACTGGACTCCCACCCTACCGTTGGTACCTAACCACCCTTACCACCTTGTTTAAAAGTTAAACGGCCAGTTCCAGCGCATGCTGAAAGTAATCTTCTATACGTAAAGATCGAAGGTTTGTATTTGTGTAGGAACAATAGGCAGTTATAAGCGTTTTTTGAGGGGGTAACAAGTAATCACGAATTTTACCTATTTGCAAGTGGTTGTGGTCCCTATTCCATCCCCTGCCCCAAATATTGTGGGCTACTGTATACTAGTAACCTTCACGAGCAGAGGGCCCAGCTTAGTTGCCCAAAAGTGTCACAGCAGAGTTGGTAACATAAGGAAACAAGAGTGAGGGGAGGAGTATTACCTGCTGATAGAGACTTTGTGTTCTTCCTCTTCTTGGCAGTCACAAGGAATATCCTCAGCACAAACAGCCCATGCAAAAGGAACAAATTGTTTAGTACCAATGATGCAACACTTGTGGGTGAAGTAAAGTCTCCACCTTTAAGAAATGAAGCTGCCCTCAGCCTCAATCGGGATCAGGTAATGGTGTAGTCAGTGGGGTATGAGGCTGAACTCCAATCAAATGAAAACACTATTGATTAACAGATCTCATACTGATTTCCCACCCCATCCTCCCCTTCAGGTGGACGGAACTTTGCTGAACTAGTCTGATGCTTCAACTATTGTAGGTGTAACCTTTGCCTCACATCTAACTTTTGAGAAGCATCTAATGAAAGTTTCAGCAAATGCCGTAAAAAGTTAGGTATTGTTGGCAAGGCCTCATATATTTATAACAGTGATACAATCAATGCAACCTGTTTTAGGTCATTTGTACTCCCTTTACTAGAATACTGCTCTGCAGTGTGGATGTCTGCTTCTGCCAGAGATTTACCTCTTTTAGATAGAGTGGTTCGTGGTGGTGGGTTTGTTTCCAGCAGTAGTTGTTATGACTTGGACTATCGACGGATGGTCTCTTGTTTGTCACTTTTTCGTAAGTTGTATTTCAACAGAGATCTTGCACATAAGCAACTGATCCCTGAGCCCCTTTCCTGCCGAGAGCAACCGCTTCGCTGAACAGCAGCACCAATATGTAGTAAATGTGCATTGCTGTCAAACTTCTCGGTTCCAGAGGTCCTTTATTCCTCACACTGTCATGCAATTGGAACTCAAAAGTTCAAGCGAAGGTGCAATGCATTGCTACCCCAATACTATTCTCCTTGCATTTCAATCATTTTTGATCTATTTGTTAATTTATTCATTATTTTTTTTAATAAGTGAGTGGGATCCCTTCTTCCTGTATGTCCCTTTATCTCCTCTTACTTTCTAATGAACCATATTCTTTGGAAGCTTGAGTTTCAAGTCAGTGGCCCCTGTGGGCTTGCTCCATATGAATAGGTTTCATCTTCTGAATAATAATAATAATAGAATCAACATACATGGGTGATATAAAGCAGCCACATACTCACAAACACTCTCTCATGTCCACAACATGCCTTCATCATACACAAATGAAAAAATACAACTCAGTTGGAGATTTCTCGACTTGACACAAGCCGAAAGGAAAGGTCTGCAGACCATAGTATTATGATTCAAAGACTTTAATTTCTTGCTATAGATACTCACATAAAACAGATGAAGGTTTTTACCCTTGTGGGAACAAATGACTTTTGTTTTTTCAATTCTGATGCCAAGAGAGCTAAGCCTAAACAGTTAGAAAGTTCCTAACCTCCAGAGTTATACTTTAAACCATACATGAACGACAGTACTCATCAACATACAAGTAATCTTATAAATACTTACAGAAAAATAAAATGGACAGTGGTCCTAAAAGGTTCCCAACAAGACCAAGATATACACTTCCTTTCTGACGATTACTTCAACTTGACTTTCCTGGGACCTCTGACCAAGTCTTCATTCAGTGAGGCACAAATTATCTGCAAGATAAAGAAACTGATCATTATAAATATACAGGAAGTGTATTAGGCTTACATTAGTACACGTATACAGACATTAATGTTTTCCTCAGTAACAATCAATATGCAATGTCCTAAAGACTAAAGCAAGCATACTGTATACAGTAAATCCCCGGTATTTGTGGGGGATAGGTACCACAGCCCCTCCCCTCCCCAACTAAAAACCTTACAGGCAGTCCCAGGTTACTGGCGGGGTTCTGTTTCTGAGGGTGTGATGATAACCGAAAATCGGAGACCTGCACACTAGAGCTCTTGTATCACAATACCTCGGTGAGGTACATGATGCAGCCCCCAAGTCCGGAGACTGGGGTGAGCCAACGAGGGATCCCTCTGCTTCCCCTGTGGGACCCGGACAGTGGTTGCTCCCATGCCAGATAGACAACTTGAGAGTTGTAGTACTGTTAGTACAGCTAGCGAGAGATCCCGTAGCCTTCTTGTGGAAGAAGGTTGGCTGTCAGAAGCCCTATGGACTTCTACGGTTGGGAGAGGCACCCTTCTTCTTCCTCTGCTTGGTAGCTTTGGAAGAAGAAGGGGAGGAGATGACAGCACACAATGAAGATGAAGGAGAAGACGACGAATTCTCTGATTCCACTATCTGCCCGACTGTTCCTGTACAGGAACGTGGGCAAGGGCTGACCCAGGAATGGGGTTGTGAAAAAAAAAACTTTTTTTTATTTCGTGTTTTTATCCAGGAAAAAAGCATTTTTTTTTCTTAGATCCAATTTCTCCATTTTTGAAGACATTACTTACTGTTTCTATAGACTTATGATGTTATTTAAGACTCACACCTTCCTTCCAGATTACAGGAATTAGAGGAATCATTGAAATAAGGATATTTCTTTGCAGTCCATTTTAATATGATTTTTCTCTTCTTTTATTGCTGTATATATATTGAGGCAGAACAATTTTCTTTTACGGGATTGGCTAAGTATAGCCCGAGCAGTTACACTACACTGCCACCAACCCTAACAAAACATCACACAGACAATGATTATTGCGTTCTTTTATTATCATTCTGGGGGCAAAAACATTTTGCAACCTACCATAGGCTACCATAGCTTGCTGGTAGCCTATGATTTATTAGTTTTCATCAAAGGAAACCCTTGTACCACCACCAAAAATATGGCATGCAGTAGCCATGCACATATAGGCTAGTTCTTTTGTTCACTTGCCAGGAAAAAACTTCATCATAATATTTACCGACATTAGTAATCAAAAGAAATAAGAAAATAGTAAAGTTTAAAGGCAATTGTCACTGCCAAGTAAACACTGATCACTGTCCTATTTTTTCGTTGTTTAAAATGTCTAGTCTTCATTTCACTTATAGCATGCCTTATATATTCATCTATCACAAAATCAAAACACTATATAATAAACATGGCATGCTGTCATACCTCTGAATCTGATACATGTATGATATAAGTTTCAGTTGAACATGTTGGATACTGAATACATACAGTATATGTCTTGTATCATACATACTTTTAAGGAACTGCTGCCAATCACACAGTTTTCATACCTCTCTTCCTGTTCAAATGCACTGAAATTGCAATAACTGACCCCAGTACCTCATGGTTTCAAGATAAGATTGAAAAGTAACAATAAAACATGTTTGATAATTGAAAATTTCAACGTTCAAATGTGAAATATTGAAATTCTAATTATATAAATGTAGTTATGTACCCAAAACACTCATAATCTCATAATCTCAAGTGGGTGATGGTTGAGATACCATTAGTTTTCCTTAATTTTCCTAGTTTTTATTTTTAACACCAATAGATTTTTCTTTCCAGTGTTAAATTGCCTTGTTACCCAACTTTTGTGCATAATAAAAGCACAGTAAGGCATTTTTTTGTAGTTTTGGGAGCAATAGAATGTGAATACATGTTTAAAAATAAAAAAAAATTTAAATTTGGCCTGTTTTTAGGCTGTGTTTTTTCCTCAGAAGAATCACAATTTTTTTATTTACGTTAGGAAGACTCACTTGTTGGAGGGAGGAATCTGAGCGAGTCTGAACTGACTGGAGTTCGCAACACCTGGGCTACTCCTCCTGGCTGAGAGAGCAAAGAGGAGTACCGTGCCTCTGACATATTGATCAGCGTATAGGAACTGCGAGATCAACTGTAAGACTTCTGGACCTTTTTGAATGAGGAATCTTAATTCATGTGAAAAAAGGCTGGGAAGAATCTAGAGTCCGAGGCAGTAAGGCAAAACCCAGAAAAGGGTTTGTCTTATTGCCAGGGTCTCTTTCCTCCCCTTGCTAGAGGAAGGAGCAAGATTGCTTCTATGATTCTAGAAAAGAAAAATAAAACGGGTGCTCGATGTGTAAGCTTACCGCATCAGATGCCAGTTCCAGCAAGTGTCGGTTCGAGTCCCATTCTCTGCCCGAAGGAAGAGAAACAGGGGGATGAGGGAGGAGGAGGGGGAGAGGCCAGTCACTCTCGTAATCCCTCTCACTTCCAGAACCGTACACCTCAGGCGAGATGCTACCTGTCCTCTTATAGGAGCTGGGTAAGAAAACACAACTTGTTGAGCAGCCACCACAGGTCCAAGGAAAGGGGGTTCCAAGGACTAGCTGGCAAAAACCCGAAGGTAGAAAGACATAAATGTGGTCTGATGGGACCACATCTCTGCTTTCAGACCAAGGGATGGACCAAGCCATTGACTTTGTGAGCTCTTGGGTGAAGTGTATAGGAGTCATCAATGTCAGCTGCAGAGTTCGCCCTTCCAATTGTCTCATAGGCCAAAAAGAAAGACGTGTCCTTGGACACTTCATTCTTGGATGAGTTAGTACTAGCAAAAAGTCGTTGACATCCATTAGAGATGTCGAGACTTCTTCAGAAAATACCGCAGCACCCTAACAGGACAAAGCAGCGACTGACCTGAATCACTGACTACAAAGTCCAAGGGGGAGGGGATCATGAAGAATTCAAACCTGCCAACAGGTGCCAATGAGTACAGAGTTCCTTACGACATCCGAGACGGAGCCGAGCCACTGATCCCCATCCGTTGAATTTTCACAGCAAAGAAGGTCCATGATGATCATCTATCCTCTTCTCGTACTCCGGAGCAAGACGAAGAGATGGTCTTGAGAGTCGGAACTCTGCATGATGACTCTCACAAGGGCACGTGCGGAGCACAAGACAGGAACCCTAAACAAGAGTCACATGCTGTCCAGAGACCTGAGGTCCCTGGGAAAACAAGACTGATTGAAGCTTCTCATCAGTAGCTAAATCTCAACTGATGAGAAAAGGGCTACTTTCAGGTGAAAGATTAGGTCGAATGTGGACCTAAGTCTTCACAACTGAACCGGAGAGAAGCAACTCTTGGCGAAAAAGATGAGGAAGTCCGCAATCTGCTGAAGAGCAGATCTGACCAGAGAAAAAAGTCACGCCAACGACACCAACCAGTTAAGAGGGCTCCAATCCCTGGGTACTGCTGCAGAGGATTGATAGGGATATCCGGCTATCTCCATTGCCACTCGACGAGAAGCCTACGCTTGCAAGAGAAGTCGGATAGTCTCTAGTCGTGAAGGCACAGGGATTGTACTGCCTGAGGAACCGCTTCACATGTCGCTGACACAGAAGGTGGGGTCAGGGAGGAACTCTTCTTGGTGCCTCAGAAGTAGAGCTAGCAAGTCGGGCAAAAGGCAAAGTCTTCCAGCATTCATCTAAATTCGGGGTAAACAACATTTTGCTGAACACCTTGTGAATTAGACAAATACGAAGGGAAGATGAAGACGTCGAGGTTGTCCCACTGTGTCAGCACGGATCACCATAGCAGTCCATGGGTCTGGTAAGATGAAGCAGAAGACCCGCAGACTTCTGCTGAGCCGGGAGGCGAACAGAAAAATAGGGAGCCCCAAGTCGAGCAACCTCTCTGTGAAGACAGCCTATGAGAGCTGAAAGTCAGCTCAGTGGTCTGGTTAAACTACTTTAATAACAATAATAATCTCTGTGAAGAATTGAGTGAAGGGAGCTCTCCATCCGCATCATTTGATGCTAGAGGCTGAGCTTGCCTGTCAATACATCCCACTGCCTGGAATGTATCTGGCTGACAGCTCAACAGAGTGCACCACAGTTCACTCGAGCACCTGCAAAGTCAACCAACATATGCCACTATTGTGGTGAGTACCTCAAAAACTGATCCTGAAACTCTCGGAGGGCCAACAAACTGCCCTGAGTTCCAGGATGTTAATGAGAAGGAACTTATCATCTCGGTCGTACACCTTGAAGACAAGAGTCTTAAAGGTGTGCACTTATTCCCCAGTCAGTGCATCTGAGAACAGAAGCATGTTGTGAGCAGAATAGGCAGACATATTCAGGGGTTCCTGTCGATCAAGCACCAGCCTAAATCCTCCCTTATCCTTCCAGAGAGGAAAGCATTAAGAACTGGAAGCAGATCTCCTTCATTCTCCATGAAGAGAATCAAGGGCAAAGCTGCCCCTGAGGGAACAGCTTCTACAGTGACGAAGTCGGGAACAAGGGAGAGGAGACGGAACCAAAGTTCAATGAAAGGTGGCTGAGACCCAGAGGAAAAAAAAGATACTTCTCCTGAAGAATAACCACTGCCAGGTCTTGGCTATGTTGCTGTCATATACTCCAATGACTTGACAGTCATTCCTTCACAAAGGCACCAGCAGGAGGAGAACACCGTTCCAAGCGTTCTCCCTTCCTCTCCTCCCTCTGCCCTCTTCCTGATGGAAAGAGGTTGAAACACACATATATGAACTTTCTAAGAAGAGAACGAGGAAGGCTGGGTGGGTCTGCAAGTGCCCTTGGAGCCTGAGACTTCTTAAGGGATGAGGAAGGGCTAGCCCGCCACTGTCCAGAGGACAAGGCAGTTGTTCAAGCGTGTTCCTTGACTACTGCAGTATCTACCTACTCTCTAGCAAAACAGGGAGGCAGAAGTGAGTGAAGGTCCTTTCCTGAGGGAATGTGATGCCTTGGGACTTACTAGACTGGAGATCAGAATCAGGACAGTGTCCCTCTTCTTAAAACCAGAATTGCCCACAGGTTGCTGTCTGGTACTGGGTAGGTGAACCCACCCCCCAACTGGAACAGTCTCTAGAAGGCAGAGACCTCTTCAAGAATGATCGCATCCAAGGAGGCATAGCATTGAAAAAGTGAAGGATCACAGATTCATCGAGAGACTACCTGAAGGGACACCATAGCGGTGTCCTCCAGGTTTGCTGTCTCTTGTTGTGAGAAAGGACACCCTTCGTGGCAAAGAGAAACAGTGAGAGATCCAAGTCCAGGTGAGGCAGAGTCAGGACAATCTGCTAGTTGGCATACAACCCTTTGAGGGAAGAAGAGTTGCTTCTCTTGAGGAAGAAGGGGGAAGAGTTTGATTGAGTGGCTCGACCTAAATGAACTTCTTGTCCAGGGAAAAGGCATTCATTTGGTCGAGAAGGCCCTTATAGCAAGCAAGGACCGTGGCAGCCCCAGCAAAACCCCTGCAAGGAGCAGTGAGGAGTATTCATAGGGGATGCTGTAGTCCTCTCCCTGAGATCATTGTGATGACCCGGTGTGAAGATCTCTGGGAAATGTCCTCCTGGGAGCAAGACCCTTCCTCAGATCTATTCCCCTTGGAGGGATAAGCTTGCCAGAACCCAGAAAACCATTTTCAAGTCCTCAGATGTATGGCGAGCTGATCCAGGAACCGAGCCTGAGATGAAGATCCTTGTAGCGGAACTCCGATAAGAAACAAAACTTGTTGGAGTCCTCTCTATCCAACTCACATCCCCTAGCAGCAACCAAAAGGGTTTGAGGGAAGAGAGGAGGAAAAATGCACTCTTACCTGTCCTACTAGAAGAACCAGCAGGAGAGACCAATTGCAGGCGATCATCAACCAGAGATGATGACAGCAGCGGGAAGGAAGGAGAGCGCTAACGCCACGGCAAAGCGCTAACCTGAAGAGAGCTAAAGTTCACTTGAGATGAGTCTCCCGGAAGGAGAACCTCGACAGCATTCAGCTCTCCGAGCTGAGTCTATCATGTAAATGTGATCAGGGGCTGGGCACGCAAGCCAAACTGCACGAGCTAAGGGACCTGAGCTGATATCGTGAAAACGATCAGGGCTGATTGAAGCAAGCTGAGCCAAGCAAGCCAAGCTAGTCTCAAAACACAACCAGGGGCTGGGCGAGCCAATCCAAACCAATCATGTAAACGCGATCGGTAGCTGGCCGAGCAAGCAGGGGTGAGCTGAGCAAGGAAAGCTCAGCTGTGAACTAGCGCTGTCCTCAGACAAGCTTTAATCTCCTCTGAGGATGAAGCTGTGGTAGGCTAAGTTTGGGTTTGCATGATGAAATTTGTTTTTATGTTTTTTGTATATTTTGTTTATGAATGTCACAACCAAGTATTAAATCTTTTTTTTTTTTTTTTTTTTTATTTGCATTTTGCTGAGTGTGTCAGGATAGTGTGGCTTGCTCCCCTTCAACCCAAGATGTAAGCCACTGCCCAACTTGTGGTGGTAGCATACAGAGAAAAATAAATAAAATTATACGAGAGGGCACTTACTGTGGTAGGGTTGTTGCAATTAGCTGAAGGGATAAGACAGAGAAGTGATAAGGAATGTAGAGAGCGTGAAGCTGCCATATTGCAGGAAAGAAAATAAAACACTTGGTCAGGCCACTCTTCTTCTGTTCCTCCATACATGACTCTAAACCCTAAAAGGTGCTGATCTCGACACATTTGCTGCGAAGAGAGTTTGATGAAATCCACAACTGGCTGATGTTAAGCAAGTTAACTCCCAATCTGAAGAAGTCTAAGAGACATACTGGTAATATTAAGACTGTAATAGCTTAAGTTACAGTTCTTTAGGTTAAGGTTATTTTGATAGAAGGGCGGGGGAAACTAAAGGATTAAGACTGAGTAGAATAAGGTTTGATGAACTATAGTGATAAGGTAGTTAAGTTTCTGTTCTGTAGATTAAGATTTATTAATCATATTAAGTTTTTTTGGTCATTGTAGTATTTAAGGAAATAAATTAGGTTAAGGAAAGTCAAGAGATTTTAGTAATCTCTAAATTTGTTCCCATCATTCTATCCAATTGTGCAGCTTGAAGAAGACCCTACAAAGCCCCTCAAAAGAAGGTTTAAAGGGGATTCTTGTCTGCTAACCCGAGTGCTTGAAACCAGGGGTCTGAGACACGAGTTTTGGGACTGACCGAGTGCACTCAAAGCGAAGCAGGCAGGAGGTGTCGAAACATCCAAATGTTTTGACACCTTCTCTCATCTTGTGCCTAAACCAGACCTGAGAGTGAACTCCCTAGTACTGGTTTGGGGAGTGCCGGAGATTCTTCAGAATCCCGGACACTCGATGACCCCCTAGTCAAGCGCTTGTGATCCCAAAGAATCCAAACTAGATATTCCAAGGAGTCCAAGTGCTCAACGAGACTCCCGAATCTCATAATAACTATCATCAGTGGTAAGCTCCTCTCGGCTTCCGAAGAAAACTGGGGAGGGACAGGTACAATCAGTCTTAGACGCAGACTTCTAAGAACTGGAATCGAGAGTGCGGTCTTGAAAGGTCGCGACACTCGAGGCCCCCTGAGACACAAGACCCAATGGTGAATGTGAATCGGTTCCCAACCCCAAGAGCCAGGAAGAGCCAAACATGAGAACACACTGTCTCTCCAAATAGAGGTAGTCCCTCAGAAGTCCTGCAGGACCTCTGAAGGGAACCTCCTCCTTGCCTCTCCAGGCACTCCGAACTCTTGGGATCGAGACAACAGTCTGGGAACTTGACCGAGCACTGTTTTGGAACTGATCGGACACTCAAAACAATACTGGCAGGAAGAACCAAGACACCTGCATATCTTTGTTCCTTCTCTCATCCTGTGCCTAAACCAGGATGGTGAGACGTCTCTCCGACACCGGATTGGGATGCAAGAGACTCTGAAGATTCTTGAGCACTCTGTGTGACTCGACAAAGTCAAGCACCCGACACAGCACCAGTCTAGAAGCAGAACCCCTAGAATGGTGATGGGAGCGCAAACCAAAGCCTGCACCCACGACTCCTGAAACGCCAGACCATGGGGTAAGCGATTCGGCTCCCGAGCCCGAAGGCCAGGAAGAGTCGACGAGAGATCCCACTGCCTCCCCGTGAAGGGAGGCAGCCCCTTAGAAGCCCCACAGCGCGGCTTCTTAGAGGAGGGAGAGACACTGTTCCTCTTCTTCAGCCGACGAGCCTCAGAGGAAGAAGGGGAGAAGGCAGCAGAAGACAAAGTCGAGAAGACAAAGTCGAAGATAAAGTCGAAGAAGATGACCACATCTCACAGGACTTCTTCCTTGATCTCTTCTCCGGCATCTCCTACAGGATGGTGGCCAGGAAACACAGGAACTGCCGGGGCAGCTAAATCAGGAAGCGCAATGCGAGTGGCCCAGAAATAGCTGTGCCGCCTTCCTTCCAGGGTTGCTGCTTCTTGCTGCAAAAGGGAGATACCTTCCACAGTAAGCTGCTGCAATGAGAGACCCGGGCTTAGATGCACCAAGTCCCGGTCAACCTGCTTAGGAGGCAATGCCTCTTCCAGGGCATGTAAAATCGCTTCTGTCGAGACAGAGGAGGGGGAAACAACTTGTCTGAGCGGTTCAGACGAAGTGAATTGTCTTGCCCGGACACAAGACCATTCACCTGATCGAGAACCCCTCAGCCATTGTGGACCACGGCAGCCCAACTGAAACCTTGGTTCCTTCTTCGGACCCCACAAGGATTTGAGGCGTCAAGGGCAATCCACAGATGAGGCCAGGTCCCTTCCCCAAGGTTGCTGTGCTGATGAATTATGCAATGACCTCTGCAAACGTCCTCTCTATCTTGGGGGGTGTCTGCATCCAGGGGAAGAGGACCCTTGAGTCCTTCCAGGGCGTGGTCCTCCTGATGTACTCTCCCGGCAGGAGGAAGAACTTTGGCAGACCCCTGGGATCCATCCTGGACTATGTTTACGTACAATCTGGTCGATCCGAGGACCGAGCCAGGAGCATAAGCCTTTGTAGTCGAACTCCGGGGAGACAACTCACCAGAGTTCCTCCTGTCTGACTTGCACCTCCTAGGGGAAGCCCAGGAGGTTGAGGGGACAAGCGAGGAGGATTAGGCACCCCCGCCAGTCCTACTGGCTGAACCAGTGGTAGCAGCAGGCCAAGAGTGGTCACCACCCCGCAGTGATGACAGCAACTTGAGTCGAGGAAAATGTTTTTGCCTCATTGAAGTGTTGTCCCGAGGAAAGCGGAGCGGTTTGTGTGAGCTGAGCCAGGTGTTCGACTCCACCGAGCCAGGCTGGCCAAGTGAATGAGACCGGGGACTGGGCGGAGTCGAGCGCATGGCAGGCTGATGAGAACTTGTACTGTTCTCTTGACAGGCCCCAGTCTTCTTCGTGGCCGGGAATTTGCGAGAAGACTGAACAGGGGACCTCTTCTCCGTCCTTACCTTACAGACCTTACAGTTCGTTCGGGTTGCCCCAGGTCCCTCAGTGTGAGGCACCTTTGATGTCTACCAGAGAATTGCTAACGCATCTTCGGTATATTTTGCATCTTCCAGTCTTAGATGGTCTGGGATGCAGCTTAGATATTTGTCGAGCTTATTCTTAAACACATCTCGCTCACTCCTGTTATGTTCCTCAGATGAGCTGGTAGCGCATTGAATAGACGCTGCATTATCGATGCTGGTGCGTGGTGGATTAATGTCCTGTGTGCTTTCCTTAGTTTTCCTGGTATAGTTTTTGGCACTATTAATCTACCTCTGCTTGCTCTTTTTGATATTTTTAGTTCCATGATGTTTTCGTAATTCCTTCTATCTGTTTCCATGCTTGAATTACCATGTGGCGTTCTCTTCTCCTTTCAAGACTATATAAATTTAAGAACTGTAGTCTTTCCCAGTAGTCAAGGTCCTTAACTTCTTCTATTCTAGCTGTAAATGACCTTTGTGCTCTCTATTTGTGCAATATCCTTTTGGTAGTGTGGGTACCATATTATATTGCAATATTCAAGTGGACTAAATGTCCGTTTTATAAAGCATAATCATGTGTTCAGCTTTTCTTGTTTGAAGTGCCGGAACAGCATTCCCATTTTTGCTTTGCATTTTGCCCACAGAATTGCTATTTGATCATTGCATAACATATTCCTATTCAACATCACACCAAGGTCTTTAACTGCTTCCTTGTTTGTGATTGTCTCATTATTAGGTCCTTTATATGCATATAGCATTCCTACTTTATCACCATAGGTGTTCGGACTCAAGAGGCCGAAGCACCTACCCAGGAACCTTGCTTGGCACGTGAAGAAGCCAGCAGGAAGAGCAGAGACACCTGCATGTCCCAGCTCTTTCTCTTGTCCTGTGCCTGAATCGGTATGGAGAGAGGTCTCTCTGGTGCTGGTCTGGGGTGCCTGAGTCCCCTTAGAGACCCAAGTACTGGGCGCGGCTCACGAACGAGCATCCGACACAGTGCCAGCCTTCGAAGCAGATTTCTTAGGCGTGGCAACAGCTGTGCAAACCGAGGTCTGCATGCCCTCGGCTCCCGAAACAGCAGACCCGGGGGTCAACGATTTGGTTCCCTGGCCCGAGGGCCAGGAAGAGCCAGCAAGAGATCCCACTGCCTCCCCTGTGGAGGGAGGCAGTCCCTTAGAAGTTCCAAGGCGGGATTTATTAAGGGGGGAGAGGCAGCCGCCTTCTTCTTCAACCGACGAGTCACGGAAGAAGGGGAAGAGGTAGCAAACGACAGCGACGACGAGGACACTTTGAGACCTCTTCTTCGACTTCTTCCTCGTTATCTTCTTCAGGATGGCAATCAGGTCTCCCACCCAGGAGGGGGTAGCAGAAGATATAGGAGCAGCCAGGGGGGGTCAGGGAAGCAGGAGCAACCCAAGCAGTGGAGACGTCAACAATCGGACCAGCAGCGACTGGGGCAGGTGCAGCAGCGCGGAAGCCAGGGAAGCCAGGAGTCAAGATATGGGTGGTCAGCACGGACAGAGCAGGAACAGGAGCCAGGCTGAGCAGAGAGCCAGGTAAGCAAGGAGCCAGGACCAGAGTGGGGTACGAGCGTAGGTCGGCAACAGCAGGAATAGCAGGCGCAGCAACCATGATGCAGGGCACAGATGAGGTTACCATACTGGAGGGGCCTGGCAGGGATAGTGGGGCCAGGAAGCCAGGTGGCAGCAGCACAGCATGGTGAGAGGCAGGCGCAGCTGATACTTGGATACCTAGGTGCGAGGCGACAGTCACTGGCAATTTAGCGAAGGAAGTCATGGTGACTGTAGACGTGGTGGGAGTGGCTGCGGCTGCTCGGCAGACCAGGAACAACACCCCAAACATGGTGAAGTACGTGAATACACACGCCCCTGCAAGAAGAGTAAATGGGGTGCGTGGGTCCATGTCAACATTAGATCGAAAGCTATTACACTTCTTGCTCCCAACCCCAGGGCACACATGCTGGGGGAAGACGGGCTTACGAGGTTTATCAAAGGCTTTCATACCAGCAAATAAGAAAACGATCCCACAGGGGAAAATCAGTTCGACGGAAGTCAGGGCAGAGAGCAAAGATATACGTCCACACCTGATGAGAGCTCAAAGTAAACTGGAATGTTTACATCCGGGCAGGCGGGAGTCCCGCCTCCAAAATGGTATATAGTTAACTGCCTAACTGCCTTGTTCAAAAGTTCAACGGCCGTTTCCAGCTTCGCTAAAAGTAATTCCTAATGTAAAGGACCAACAGTCTGTATATCGTGTTGGAACAAATACGGAATTACACTTTATAGAGTAGGTGGCTCTGAGACCAGAAGAGGGCACACTTTTATCTCATCATCCTGTCTTGAAAAATTCAACAACAACTCCTGTCAGAGCAGTTTTCAATGCAAGTAGTTGTAGCAGAGGTACCAAATCTCTAAATGATTGTCTGCATACTGGTCCGTCGCTCGTGTCCTTGCCGTATGATAAACTAATTGAATTTAGAACTAACCCCCTCACAACCATTGCTGACATCTGTAAGGCATTCCACCATATTCTTGTACACCCTAAACACAGGAAATATCTCAGATTTTTAGAGTATGTAGGAGACAATCTTGTGAGCTACCAGTTCAGCATAGTACCCTTCAGAGCCACATGTTCCCCCTATCTCTTGGAAGAGACTGGCACAGAACCAGTCTCAGAAGCAGCCTTCTCAGAGCTGGTTTTGAGGGCACAAACCTTGGATGCTCGCACACTTGAGGCTCCTAAGACGGGAGAACCCAGTGGGGTGTACGAAACAGTTCCCAGGTCTGAAGACTGAGGAGAGCCAGTGAGAGATCCCACTGCTTCCCCTGTGGAGGGAAGCAGCCACTTATAAGTCTCATGGTGGGCCTTCTTGGGCAGGAGAGGCAGCCGTCTTCTTCTTTGGCCAGCAAGCCTCAGAATCAGAAGGGGAGGAGGCAGCAAACGATGAAGTCAAAGACTGAGATGAAGACGACGACAACACCTTATGACCCCTCTTCTTGACTTCTTCTTCGACATCTTCAGGATGGCGGTCAGGTCTCCCATCCAGAAGGGAGCAGCAGGAACCACAGGAGCAGCCGGCGTAGCTGGGGCAGCAGCAGCAGCTGGAGCAGCAGAAACAGCAAGAGCAGCTGGGGCAACAGGTGCAGCAGGGAGCAATTGGAACCGTGAAGGCAGTAGGCAGAAAGGACAACGTGTACTGGGGAGCAGAGGCATGAGCGACAGTCTGGTCCACCACCGTTGGGGTCATCAGGATCAGGAAGTGCGTAGATACCGGCGTGGGAACCTTTGCGAACGCCGCCATGGTCGCTGATGTCGTAGAGGTAGTGACAGCAGCATGCATCACCACATGCAACTCCAGAGCACGCGATGCCTTCAAGTGCACCAGGATACCTTACACTGATGGGTTGCCTGAGAGACCCAAGGAAATCCACACCTGATGGAGCTCAGCCGCCTAAGGTCAGCCACCTGACCTGAAGAAGGAAACAAAGTCGGGTAAGCAGAGGGAGATCCATCTCGTTCCAAAGGAAAAATTTCCCCTCAGAGCGAGTGGAGGCCCCCAAGAAGAGATCGTCTTGATCGCCAACCACCACCACAACAATCTTCACCCGACAAAGCAAGTGAAGACGAAGAGGGAGAGATCGCTCCCAAAGGAGAAACAGCCATGAGAGGAAGTTTGGCTGAAGCAAGAAATGAAGAAGGGTTAGCAACCAAAGGTGCAGTCGGCAGCGTGTACCCCTCCGATGACACTTTCGAAGCTTTCCTCCTGTAAAATTCACCCACTGCACAGGAGACCAAGTAGATCCCAGGTTACAGTCATGCCCCTGCAACTGGTGCAGAGGACATGAGGGTCAACATGAATGGGAGGCTGGAAGTGTGTGCAACCCTTGCCATCAACACCAGGACACACAAATTGGGTGACAGCCTTTCATACAGGTCTAGATGATTCGTGGGTTTGCATATTATACAAATATATCAACCACACAAGCAGTTGTACACACAAAGGAAAACAGGAAAGATCCCATCGGGAAAAAAGCAAAAAGGCGATCGGGGCAGAGAGTCAGCAAACACGTCTGCATCATACGACGGCCGAAAGCAAACTGGAATGTTTACTTCCGGGCAGGCAGGACTCCCGCCTACTGGACAGCAGTTAACTGCCTAACCGCCTCGTTCAAAAGTTTAATGGCCGTTCCAGCTTCGCTGAAAGTAATTCCTTACGTAAAGGACCGAGGGTTTGTATATTGTGCAAGATGAAACTCAATTTTAACCCAATTTTTAACCAGCAAATTCAACTTTAATTATAGATTTAGGACAGAACTAAGCAATAGCTGCACATCAGGTATTACTTTGGAAATTGATTTTTCCTATAGCATTCTGGTGGCTTATCAAGAATTTACATTTATTTTTTGTCGGTCGACTGTAATTAACCTGTAATTAACCTCATAAGTTGTTTGCTGGCCATTCTGTCATGCTTTCGCGCATGCCCAATGTTATAGGGGAGCTTTGGGTAAGAAGTGGAGTTTCCTTCGCTGGGGGACGCTGCTCCCCGGCTAAGTAACACAACCTGATAGGTTAGGTTAGGGTGCGTTAGGTTGGTATAGTTCCTTTTATAATGGGTTTCCTAAAATCAATTTCCAAGGTACCCTAACACTCTGTGCAGAGTTGTAGCTTAGATTTACCAGATTTAACCTTAAACGTTATTTAAATAACGGAAATAACAGAGATAATGGTTTAAATAACGGTTAATTAACACTGGCACTCCTAACCTTAGGTGCCCAACTTAAAACCCCAAATTTAACACAAGCTTTAACTCACAAATTCAAATTTAACACTCATTTAACCTTTAGCGTTATTTAAAAAAAGAAAACGACTGAAGTAACGGCTGAAATAACCATTAAATAACGAATACGTAACATCAATCAAAACCTGTTAAGTCACGAGACCGAGAATGCATGATAAATTTAACCCTAATTAACCCAACACCTCCAGTTTAACCCAATATTTGACTCGGGAATTCAACTTCAATCAATGATTTAACCATCAGCGTTATTTAATTGACGGAAATTACAAAAAATAACGGAATTAACGGCTTAAATAACGTTTCATAAACACTGACAATCGTAACCTTAGGCGCCTTGAGACCGCTAATGCCTCACTTCATTCGACCATATTTAACTTGAAAACTCAAATTTCTTACATAAATTTTAACTCGCGAATTCAACTTCAATCATTAATTCACATCGGCTGACCTTCAATTCGATCATTCAGTCAATGTTTCGGGTCAAAATTGAGTGATTTCTGACTGACTCTGGAGATTTCCATACACGAGAAAGCTGTTTGTTTACACGGGTCAGTTGGCCGCTTTCTACCGAAGGTGATTAGGGCGGCTTATTTGAGTCATTTATGGGTTTTAAATTGGTTTTTTTAAGGTTTTATATCACTAAAAATTTTATAAATATAATTTAGATACATTATTTCAATATAAAATTGAGTTATTGTACATACAAATGCATTCAATAAAGTTTTTTTTGGCGACTTAAATGTTTTCTACCGTACAAATTCAAGTATTTAAGTTTCGCAAAAATAGTGGTTTTATTTGTCATCAATGGGTTAACGTTTAGGTTTTTTAACATTTAAATTAACTTGTATGCTATAAATACGGTAATATTATATAATTTTAATATAAAACTCGTTATTTTGTCTTATAAATGTAATTAAAAAAACATTTTTTACTATTTACTTATTTTCTACCATACCTAATAAATTTACGTAAGAGTAAAAGTGTATCGCAAATGTTGTAGCTTATTTTACTTATTTATGGGTTAATAATAACGTATTTTAACACGTTAAATAGATAAAAATGTAAAAATTATAATTCATGTATATAATTTTTAATTGTAAATAGAGTTATTTGACTGATGAAAATAATTAAGGCATTCTTGGGGTGACATAAACATCTCGTATTTTAGGTAATTGTGAGGTAAAATTGCGTATTTTAACATGTCACGTTAAAAATGCAAAAAAAATTATAAAGATATATAATTTTAGCATTAAACCGAGTTATTTTACAGCTAAATATTATTAATAAAGCATTCTGGCAAGATTACCTACTTTCCACCGTACATGTTAACCAAGGTAACGGTAAATGTACCTCACAAAATTGGCGAATTTGTAATATATTTCAATTAAAATAAGTTACTTTTTATTGTCCAGATTTAATCAAATTTTATATATTTAATATCTTATTTCACTTATTTAATTCTCTATTTCGTTTTCGTCGTAAGCGTAATTTGGTAGCCTAATGTTTCTTACTGAACGTATCTGTCTTAAGATTGCCGATGGCAAAAAAGTGACCGTATGGACAAGTGGATTGTAGCCTATGCTTCTTAATGTTGTTACTTGGTCAAAAACTGCTAAAAGTCTTACGTAACAACAACACCACGCACCCTTTGCAGTTTCTAAATTATGGAGAAATATCTCTCAACCCAATTCAGTACTAACAAGGCTAACTCACTAATATTATTAATGAATAGTACAGTAACACAATTAAGTACTTCCACTTCCTGAGCAACTCCTAGAGAGATGAGCTCAGATCATGAGTTGCTGTGAGAGACGACGAGAGGTACTCTCTCTCTCTCTCTCTCTCTCTCTCTCTCATTTCTGCAGGTTACTTGCGTAACTTTAAAGTATGAACACAATACAAGTTTATCAGATGAAATTATACTCACCATTCATAAAAACTGAAACCAGTAAAAATGAAATCAAATGGAGGAACACTGAAATGCACTTGCTGAATTTAAACTTATCATTAATTTAATAACTAAAGGTTAAACATATCAAATGGGTAGTTATACAAGAGACAAATTAAAATGAATTACTCAGAGGGAATTACAACTCAATGGCACTCAAATGAACCAAGTTACCACACAGGGCAGTCACCTTTTCCAAGTCCACACACACACACACACACACACACATCACTAAACGACGACAAATAAGAGGTCGACTCAAAAGTTGAGTCAAAAAGCTACTCGTTCCGTCCTGACACCTGCATTCGGGTTTTATTGGGGAAAAGTTGACAAGTTACACAATTACCATAAACAGGCTACTGGACAGACTTACAAAGTTTACATTAACATAAAAAAAAACTAAGATAATTCTCAAGCTCGTTATCAAGAATATAAATTCTAAAATCACAATTTTTTTAAGTAAATTATATTTTTCCTACTGTAACTACACAAACCTGAGGTCCTCTACATTAGGAATTACTTTCAACGAAGCTGGAAACAGCCGTTGAACTTTCGAACAAGGTGGTTAGGCGGTTAACTACCGTCCGGGGGGCGGGAGTACCGCCTGCCCGGATGTAAACATTCCAATTTGCTTTTCGGCCCAGCGGCCAGATTGAAGGGTGGCATGAGGTGGGCATGAAATGTAATGTAAAGGACCTCAGGTTTGTATAGTTAGGAGAAATACAATTTACTTAAAAAAAAAAAACTGATTTGTTCCGACACGATATACAAACCATCGGTCCTTTACATTAGGAAGACTCACTGGGTGGAGGGAGGAATCTGAATGATTTCTCTGAACTGACTGGAAAACTGCCTCTGACAAAATGATCGGGTTGTAAGAAACGCGAGATCAATTGTCAAACTTCTGGGTCCCTTTGCATGAATGAGGAAACGTCAGCTCAAGCAAAGTAGGCTAGGACGAACCTCGCTAGTTGGTGACATTAAGTCAAATACAAGAATTGGGTTTTTGTGGCGGAATTCAAAACACAAAAAACAGTACACAACACTCACCCTGATCCTCGGTTGCTGGAAGATGGAGTAAGGCTCCACGGTCGCCAACACAGCACCCAAAACCACACAAACAAAACAAGGAAACATAAAAAAAGAAGATAGAACTATATACACAACAAGAACAGCACACTAACAAGAAAAACCAACAACTCTCAAAAAGCACACAAAAAAACTGTCCAAGACCAAACGACTGACCGGCACTAGCTCTGACTCAAGACTCACTCCAAAACCGAAAAATCCTTCACATATTCCACAGACAGACAGCGCCGTAAACAAACTAACGACCTCATCCCTCTTCCAACAACCGAAGCACTCACTTACGACAATTACACTCGCTCTCTCTCTCTCTCTCTCTCTCTCTCTCTCTCTCTCACAGAATGTTTGGAAATGCTAATTAAAAAACTCACTCATCCCTCTATAGTTAGTCTTAATGTCGTCATCTCCTTCCTCCCCTTGCTAGAGGAAGGAGGGGGTCTGCTTCTATGACTCTGAAAGGAAATAGAACGGAAGCTTCAGTTGCGTGCTTACCTGCATCGACTGCCAGATCCCAGCATGTAACAGCACATCTGCTCCCTGCCCGTAGGAAGAGAGCCAAGATGAAGAGAAGGAAGAGAGGCCGGTCACGCCACATTCATTCTTCCATCCATAACCGTACATCTCAAACAAGACACAACTTGTCCTGCTAGAGAAGCCAGGTAAGCTACACAACTTGTTGAGCAGCTACCACAGGACCCAAGGAAAAAGTGTCTAAGGACTTGTGGGCAATATCCCGAAGGTAAAAGGAAGTGAAGGTGGTCCGTTGGGACACACCCCCTCCTTCAAAACCTGTGGAATTGACAGGTTCTTCCAGAATGCCAGGGATGGACCAATGCTGCGGACTTCGTGAGCTCTCGGGCGAAGTGTAGGCCTACCAGTGTCATCTTCTCCAGCAGCAGAGTACGCTCTCCTTATCATTCCACAAAGTCAGAAAGAAATCAGGTTCTTGGGCACTTCTTTCTTGATCGAGCAAGCGCTAACAAAGAATCGTCAACACTCAGGCCGGAGATGGAGAGTTCTCTTCAGGTAGCGCAGCAGCACTCTCACAGGACACAGTAGCATCTAGTCTGGGTCATTGCCAACAAAGTCCTCTGGGGAGGGGATCGTGAAGGACTCGAACCGAGCTTCAGGGACCGATGGGTTCTGAGTCTTTGTTACGAAGTCTGGGACAAAATCAAGCATAACCGATCCCCATCCCCTTGAGTGTTTAACATCAAAGGAAAGTCCATGAAATTCACCAACTCTCCCCGCTGATGCCAGGGCAAGCAGGAAGATGGTTTTGAGGGTTAGATCCCTGTCTGATGACTCTCGTAAAGGCTCGTACGGTACATGAGTCAGGCTCCTCAGAACAAGAGTCACATCCCACTCAGGGGGCATGAGGTCCCTGGGTGGCCAAGACCTCTCAAAGCTTCTCATCAGTAGAGATATCCTGAAGGATGAAGAGATATCTACCCCTTTCAGCTGAAAGACTAGGCCAAGTGCGGCACGATAGCCTTTTACTGCTGAAATGGAGAGAAGCTTCTCTCGGCGAAGAAAAACGAGGAAGTCCGCGACCTGCTGAACAGTAGCTCCGACCTGAGAGATACCCCATCCAAGACACCAACCACAGAAGATGGACCACTTTCCCTGGTATACCACTGCGGAGGACCGTCTGAGGTATCCAGCCATCTCCGTTGGTGCATAGTGTGAAAAGCCTCTCGCTCGCAGGAGATGGCGGATAACCGCCAGCCATGAAGACTGTGAATGCACTGCCAAGTGATACTGCTCGAACATGGGGTTGACACAGCAGGTGGGGACAGAGGAGATCTCTCTCAGCACCTTAGAAAGGAGAGCTAGCAGGTCGGGATACCAAATAACCTACAGTCCACTCTTGCACCTGCATTATCAACTGATGCAGCAGGAGGGACACAAGGCCCCCTTGCTTGTTGACATATGCCATCTGTGGTATCGTCGCTCAGCAACACCACAGAGTGTCCCATCACTCGATCTTGGAACCTTGTAGAGCAGGAAGGCTGCCTTGAGCTCAAGGATGTTGGAGTGAAGGTGCCTGTCGTCTCAGTGCCACACCCCCAAAGTCAGCAACTCCTCCAGGTGTGCGCTCTATCCCTCGGTCGATATGTCTGAGAACAGAAGCATGTCCGGAAAGGGAGTATGCAAACATACTCTTATTAAGAGGTTCCTGTCATCCAGCCACCAGTCTAGGTCCTCTCTCACCTCCTCGGAAAGAGGAATGAGAAAGGACTGGGAGTCTTGAGTCTGGGACCAAAATTCCTTCAGTCTCCACTGTAGAGACCGGAAGTGAAGAAGCACGTGAAGGACTAACTTCTGCAACGACGACAGGTGATTAATGACAACCTGCTCATTAACTTTAGCACTTCTTAAAGTGGTGACCTGGAGTGGTTCCCAGAGCCATTAGCGGACTCCAAAGATCCCGCGACCTAGTCTTGACTCCTGTGAACTACCCCATGCCCATAAATACGCGTGCTGTAACCAGCGTTGGGCGTGCTGACTCTCATCGGCAAATCATCAGCGTCATTAGCGGACTTACACGGCGCGCTCCCAAGTGCGTATTGAACCGAAGCCTGGCAAATGCGGTTCAGGGGAGAGGTCTAAGACCGGTATCCTCTCCAATTAAGAGGGCAATAGTGAGCATGGACGTGACATTCCATCCCACGTTCAGTTAACTGCGAACCAGAAACGCGACTCAGGACTGGTGTGACGTGAGGGTGGCCTACCTCCTGCACCTATCACCCGCGTCCTCCCCGCCAAGAATCACGCGCTCCTCCATGCTGCCCCCTTCCTTTAGTGGAGCAAACTAAAGCCACCTCCATCATCATAAAGCTGCCGCCCTTCACACTCGGCAACCCAACATCATGGCTCTACAGGGTCGAGGGACAGTTCAGACTGGTGGGACTCACAGACAAGGTGCTAACAAGCCGACACCGTAATCAAAAACGCCCTGCCGGAGGGCCATTCTTTGGCTCTAGTTCCACAAAATTTTTGGCAGATTATGATTTCTTTGGATCGTCCGGTGGGTGTCTGCCACACGCCCAGTCACCTACCACCACCTGAAAACATCCCTTGTTGAGACCTGCTTTTCCTCAACATGCCGATTATTGCCGAGAGGGGTCACTAAAATTCGTATTCCTCTGCGCCCTTCTATATAAATTGACCTCTCCTGCTCACCAGCCCGCAGCATGACCAGAACATCCTGGAGACTTGGGGTGTGATCCAGGACCTCCTCACCCTTCCCGGCACCGACAGCAGCAGTAGGGCAGTCCTAGATCAGCCTATCGAGGGAGTTCCTCCTCCGTCAGCTCCTTCCGGAGGTCCTGAACGTTCAGATCTCACGACGGTTACACCATGCCATAATCAACGCTCGGAGGACCTGATTAGAAACATCCCTTGGCGAGACCTGCTCCTGCCGAATCGCTGACCAACTCCGCCCGCAAAAGAACATCCTGGAGGACAGCAGCAGCGGTAGGCAGTCCTAGATCAAAGCCTATCGAGGGGAGATCCTCCTCCGTCAGCTCCTTCCGAGGTCCGTGCTTAGATCCTCGACCCTTACACCATGCAGGTACAGGACCTGATTAGGACGAGCATCCACGCCCAGCACACCCCCCCATCAGTTCCCTTCAGCTGGAGGATGGTGCAGAGGAGGAGATAAGCGCCATTACCAGAAGGCGGCCAGCGTATCACCACAAGAAAAACCCTCCGGGCCCTTCCTACTACCACCAGCGGTACGGCAAGGACACCCGGAACTGCCAACCCCCTTGCTCGTTCGCCCATCCAAAAAACGGGGGAGGCGGCGGCCAACCGAACAGGCCGCCACTGCAGCAGAGGAACCCAGGAGTCCAAAACCATTAGGCTTCTACATCCGCGACACCATCTCCGGCAGGATGATGTTGGTTGACGCTGGGGCCATTCGTTCAGTATTTCCACCATCAGAGAGGACCGCAAGCGCCCGCCGGACCCGGCTGCCTTCCTGATGGCTGCCAACGGGTCGCCCATCGTCTCCTATGGCACCAGGCTCCTGTTGATCTCCATCCATGGCCAGAGATATACGTGGAACTTCATCATCGTGGATGTAAGGACCCCGCTCCTGGGTGCGGATTTCCTTGCCCACTTTGGGCTGGCAGTCGACGTCGGTCGCAAGCATCCCCTCGACACTGACTCCTGCCAGTCCCTCCCACTGGCACCAGGACTCAGCGTGCCTACCATCTGCTCCGTTGCCGCACACCAGTACGGCCAGCTGCTGAAGGAGTTCCCCAACGTGTTCAAGCCCGAGCTTTGTCAGGTACCCGGAGCCCCATCAAAGCACGGAATCTACCACCACATCAAGACGAAGGGCCCCCCAGCGCACACAAAGTTCCGGAGGCTTCCCCCTCGGCGCCTTCAGGAGGCCAAGAATGCCTTTGCCGAGATGGAGCGGAAGGGCATATGCAGAAAGGCCTCCAGCCCGTGGGCCTCTCCCCTCCACATGGTGCAGAAACTAGATGGTTCCTGGAGACCCTGCAGCGACTACAGGCGGCTCAACCTCGCAACTGAACCTGATCACTACCCTCTGCCCGGCCTTCCTTCCCGAGATGTGGTCTGCCCTCGCATGCCTGCTTGGAACATCTTGTAAAGTCACCAATTCGGCGCCATTAATTAAGTCTCCGCTGAGCTTGTTTTCTTTGGTGACTTCCGTTTTTCTTCAAGCTCAATTAGTCACGCCTAAAACGTGCCAGGTCACGCATTTTAATCATTTTTACTTTATGGTATTTATACGAATGTCACACATTGTGTATCACATGTTTCTTCATTCACAGGCATCAAGACTGTATCTATATTGTAGCTCTGTATATTTCGTATTGTAATTTGTACTGCGTTCACTGCATATTATTGTTTATTGTTTCGACCTCAGGTCACAGTCAATTCCATTGTCTCTCACGGCCCGGCGTCCAGTCGCCGCAATATAAGCCGCCTGGATCTGTAATAAAGCAGCAGTAACCTTTACCTGCTCGTTTCTTTGACACCTTACAGTGGTGACCCCCGGAGTATCCCGGAGCCATTAGCGGACTCACACGGCGACTCAGTCTTGGCTCCAGGATTTCTCCAAAACGCTCTTAGCGGCCTAAACACGGCGCTGTAACCAGCGTTTGAGCGTGCTGACTCTCGTCGGCGTACCCCACCAGCGTCACTAGCGGAACCACACGGCGCACGAAAGTGCGTACTGACGCGAGTACCCCACCCCAGTAAGGGGGTCAAAGGAGCGAGCATGGACGCGGATATCCCCTCCTTCATGCAGTTAAACGCGGACCCCGGACTCCGAGGTTTACCTACCTCCCATCACAGTCGCACCCCGCCCCGCATCGAGGCCCTCCCGCAACTCCACACCAGCGCCCGAACACACGACGGCCGGGCAACACAATCGCGGGCCGCCTCACCCTAAAGCTGCCGCCGTTTGCGCAGGGAACCCATCGAGGTGGCTGCGCAGGGTGGAGAGCCACTTCAGAATCGCGGACCTCACGGGACGAAATCCTACAGGCCGACACAGTGCTCAACGCCCTTCCGGAGGACGTGTACAACAAACTCATCTCGCGGGTACCCGATACACTCACCCTCACATACAGCACCACAAAAAGTTCCTCCTCGGCTTGCTCCCTGCCCATCGCCGAGCGGGCCGCCCCGTGCTATCGACCTTGCCAATAATCCACGCCACGACCTCAATCCAAGAGACGCTTGGGGCATGGTCGTAGATCTCCTGTCAACACCAGTCTTGGGTGGCACAAACAAGCGGCAGGAGATAAGTCAGACACGGAAATTTTCCTTCGCCAACTCTCCCGGAAGTACGCAACCAGATCGCTCACCCCTACACCATGCCTGTCGAGGACCTCATAGAGGCGGCACAACACCTCACAGACTCCGTCAAGGCTTCACAGCGGCTAAAACCGCCCACACAGCTGGTCAGCTCCGTCCAGCCTGAAGAGGACGTGAGAGCAGCCCGTCAACGCCATCGCCAACAGACGTCCACCGAACCACAGTAGACGGTGGTCCCCGGCTTCTGTCGCTATCACAAGTGGTTCGGAAAGGACGCCCGAAACTGCCTGCCGCCCTGCTCGTTCAACCGCTCAAAAAACGGGGGCGGCGGCCAGCAGGACAGGCCGCCATGGCAGCCGAAGAACCCAGGGCCTCAAAAACAGTAGGTTTTTACGTCCGCGACACCGTCTCCGGCAGGATGATGCTGGTCGACACAGGAGCCTTTAAGTCGGTCTTCCCAGCATCCAGAGAGGACCGCAACCAGACACCAGACCCGGCCGCCTTCCTGACGGCCGCCAACGGAACCCCATCCTCTCCCTACGGCACCAGGCTCCTGTCGATCTCCATCCTGGCCAGAGTTACTCCTGGGACTTCATCGTCGCGGACATAGGAACCCCACTCCTGGGGCCGATTTTCTGGCGCACTTCGGCCTGCTAGTCGGCGGGGCGCAGCGCCTCCTCCTCGATACCGACTCCTGCCGGTCTCTCCCGTTAACGGCGGGACCCAGACCCACCATCACGCCGTCGCCCCCACCAGCCGCACACCTTCTGTCGGAGTTCCCTGAGGTGTTTAAGCCCGAGCCGCGCCAAGTCCCCGGGCCCCAGCCAAGCACGGCATATACCACCATATAGTGACTAAAGAGCCCCGACACATGCGGTTCCGCAGGCTTCCCCCCTCAGCGCCTTCAGGAGGCGAAAAAAAGCATTCAGCGGAGATGGAACGGATGGGCATCTGCAGGAAAGCCTCCAGTCCATGGGCCTCCCCCTCCACATGGTGCAGAAACCGGACGGCTCCTGGAGACCCTGCGGCGACTACAGACGGCTCAACATTGCAACGGAGCCCGACCACTACCCTCTGCCCAATATGCAAGACCTCACGGCCTCCTTTCACGGGGCCAAAATATTCACTAAATTGGACCTTCTTAAATCTTATTTTCAGGTACCTGTTGCGCCAGAGGACATACCAAAGACAGCCATCATCACGCCCTTCGGGTCCTATGTGTTCGCCTTCTCCACCTTCGGGCTGAGGAACGCCGGGGCCACCTTCCAGCGGCTCATGGACAGCATCCTGGGGACCTAAAATTCTGCGTCTGCTAAATCGACGACATTCTCATATTTTCCAGGTCTCACAGCGAACATCAGAGGCACATCAAAGCAGTCCTCCAGCGCCTCCAAGAAAACGGCCTCGTCGTCCCGTTTTGACAAGTGTACCTTCGGGCGTCCAGAAAGCAGAATTCCTGGGTCACGAGGTATCTCCGACAGGCGTCCGCCCTCTTACATCGAAAGTGGCAGCCGTGGCAAGTTCCCGACACCCACCTCCATCAAGGCCGTCCAGGAGTTCCTTGGGATGGTAAACTTCTACAGGCGCTTCATCCCGGGATCGCGCACACCACGGCCCCTGACGGAAGTCCTAAAAGGTCAACCGAAGTCCCTGTCTTGGGGACCCAGCCAGCAGCAGGCCTTTTCCCTGACGAGCCGCCCTCACCAAGGCAACCGCCTTGGCACACCAGGATCCCAAGGCTCCCCTCCAGCTGACGACAGACGCCAGTAACGTTGCCTGCGGTGCTGTTCTGGAGCAAATCATCAACGGCGCCCCAGCCCATCGCCTTCTTCAGCAAGAAGTTCAATCCCGCAGAGTCCCGCTACAGCACCTTCGACAGGGGAACTCTGCGCGATGTACCAGCGAGTTCGGCACTTCAAGTTCCTCCTGGAGGGGACGCCCTTCACAATCTTCACAGACCACCAGCCACTGGTTCACGCTTTCACGAAGCAGGGGACGCATGGTCTTCAGACAGCAGCGCCACCTCTCAGCCATAGCCGAATTTACCTGTTCCGTCAGGTACCTCCCGGCAAGAAAAATCCGTAGCAGACGCCCTCTCCAGAGTCGAGTTGAACGCAGTGCAGCTTGGTGTAGATTACCAGGACCTTGCCAGAGAACAGGCCGCTGACCCAGAAACCCCAGCATACCGCACCGCCATCACATCCCTCAAGTGGCGGGACGTGACCTCGCCCCGAGGCCCCAGCCTGCTCTGTGACATCAGCACAGGCCAGCCCGCCCTTTGGTTCCAGCCTCACGCCGCCGCCAGGTATTCGGCATCATCCACGGCCTCTCACACCTCCGGCAGGACCACGGCCAAACTGCTTTCAAAAAAGTTCGTCTGGCACGGGTGCAAAAGGACGCCACAGCCTGGGCAAAACAGTGCCTGCAGTGCCAGACCAGTAAAGTGGGTCGTCACACGCAGTCGGGGTGGCGTTCCCACAGCCAGGGCGCCGCCGCCGGCCACATCCACATCGACGTCGTCGGGCCCCTTCCCCATCAGGCGGATCCAGATACCTCCTCACGGTGGTAGACCGTTCGACGAGGTGGCCCGCCACGCCCCATGCAAGAAGCCACCGCCAGCGCGTGCGCCGAGGCCCTGCTCTCCAGTTGGGTTAGCCGCCGGCGCCCCGGACCACATCACAACCGACAGGGCCCCGCTTTCCTCTCGAGCTGTGGTCTGCCCTGGCTCAACTGCTGGGAACCACGCACCACACCACCACAGCGTACAACCCAGCGGCCAACGGCCTGGTTGAACGGTTCCACAGGTCCTTAAAGTCATCCCTCATGGCCCGCTGCACCGCCGAGGACTGGAAACATCAGCTGCCGTGGGTCCTCCTCGGGTTGAGGACCGCCCCAGAGCCGGCACCCCATCCGCAGCTGAACAAACCTATGGGAACCCCTCGTGGTGCCGGGAGAGCTCGTGACGGGTGATCGCCACTCCCCATCTCTGCAGAGGCTCCGCGGCGTGGCGGCAAGTTCGCCTTGCAGGCGCTCATACATCGTCAGAGCAACCACCTTCGTGCCGCCACAGCTGTCATCCGCCACCCACGTCTTCGTCAGAGTCGACGCCGTCCGTCCACCACTAACTAAGCCCTACAGGGGACCCTTCCGCGTGCTGGAGCGGAACAGCAAGGCGTTCCGGCTGGCACTTCCAGGCAAGAACGACTGGGTTTCCATAGACCGGCTAAAGCCCGCCTTCCTGTCGGAGAGTCCCGGCAGCGACGCAGCACCCCTTCCGCCCAAACGCACTCCAGCACGCCCTCACCACCGCAGGCGCGCCCAGGAAGGGACCGCCAAACAGCAGCCTCACAGGCGGGAGGCCCTCAGTTATCCTCAAGGAGCCGCGGCACCCTTCAGCGTCCCACCAGGTACAGGGATTAATCAGGACGCGTCCCTCGTCTTGGGGGGGGAGTATTTGTAGTCACCAATTCGGCGCCATTAATTAAGTCTCCGCTGAGCTTGTTTTCTTTGGTGACTTCCCGTTTTCTTCAAGCTCAATTAGTCACGCCTAAAACGTGCCAGGTCACGCATTTTAATCATTTTTACTTTATGGTATTTATACGAATGTCACACATTGTGTATCACATGTTTCTTCATTCACAGGCATTAAGACTGTATCTATATTGTAGCTCTGTATATTTCGTATTGTAATTTGTACTCGTTCACTGCATATTATTGTTTATTGTTTCGACCTCAGGTCACAGTCAATTCCATTGTCTCTCACGGCCCGGCGTCAGTCGGCTGCAATATAAGCCGCCTGGATCTGTAATAAAGCAGCAGTAACCTTTACCTGCTCGTTTCTTTGACACCTTACAATCTCACCACACCACCACTGCCTACAACCCCGCAGCCAACGGATTGGTGGAGAGATTCCACAGGTCCCTGAAGGCGTCCCTCATTGCCTGCTGCACCACCGAGGATTGGAAGTACCAGCTGCCGTGGGTCCTCCTCGGGCTGAGAACCACCCCTAGAGCCAACGGCGACCCATCCGCAGTGGAGAAAGTCTACAGGGAGCCCCTCGTGGTCCCGGGTGAACTTGTCACGGAAGATTGGCACAACCCATCAGTTCAGAGGCTCTGTGACATAGTCGGGAAGTTCGCCCCCTGCCAGCGGACATACATCAACAGGTCTACCACCTTCACGCCTCCCAGCTTGTCCTCCGCCACCCACGTCTTCATCAGGGATGACGCCGTCCACCCCCAACTAACCAGGCCCTACAGGGGGCCCTTCCACGTGCTTGAGAGGAACAGCAAAGCCTTCCGCCTTGCCCTGCACGGGAAGGATGACTGGGTGTCAATCGACAGCCTCAAGCCCGCCCTTCTGGAGGAAACAGCACACGGCACCACACAGTGCCCTCCTTGTGAGCCATTGCCTCCGCAGCCGAGCACCTCAAAAGATGGACACGGGGCCGCCCCTGAAAGCAACCAGCCACACCCACAGCCAGCTGCTCCCACTCACACTGCAACCCTCAGATTATAAGAGGTGCAAAAGAAACGAGTAGGTAAAAGTGAACTGCTGATTTATTCAAGGTTCAGGTGGTTTATATAGCGGCAGACTGGCGCCGCGCCACAGAAGACAATGGAAGCAAGGGTGACCTGAGGTCGATAGCAATTAATAATAAATACAGCGAACGAGTACAATTTACAATGTAAAAATAGACAGAATTAAAGCTGAATACAATCTTGATGCCTGCAAAAGAAGAAATACATGGTACATAATTGATGGACAGATAAATAATTACATACACAGTTTAAACGATTGAATTTACGTGACCTGGCCCTTGAAGTGTGACGAATTGTAGGTACAAAGAAAATGGGCCATCATCAAAGAAAACTTCTCAGCAGGGACTTTACAAATAACATGATCAGCAGAGACTGTACAACATGACTTTACAAATACTCCCCCCCAAAGACGTAGGTAACGTCTGATTAGTCGGAGTGTCTGCTGGGGCGTTGAAGGGTGCCTGGCTGTGTGAGGATAACGGAGGGACGTCCTGTGTGTGAGGGTGGCTGATTGCGGGTGTGGGCGGCCTTTTCCGGGGATGGCCACGTGTCCGCTTCCTGTGAGGGCCTGGTTGTGGTGGTGGCTGCACCGGCGGAGGGTGCGATGTGCTGACGGCTGTGTCCTCCTCCAGGAGGGTGGGCTGACCTGGTCGATTGACACCAATCATTCCTCCCGTGATGTGCAAGCAGGAATGCCTTGCTGTTCTGTTCCAGCACGCAGAAGGGCCCCTGTAGGGCCTGGTCAGTGGCAGGTGGATGGCATCATCCCTGACGAAGACGTGGGTAGTGGAGGCCAGCCTGGGCAGCGTGAAGGTGGCCGACCTGTCGGTATATGTCCTTTTGCAGGGGGCGAACTTGCCGACGATTTCGCAAAGCCTCTGGACTGATGGGTTGTGGCAATCCTCTGTCACTAGCTCGCCCGGGACCACAAAGGGCTTGCGCCGTCAGCCTGGGGGGTTTTTCTTGGAAAACCCACGGCAGCTGGTACTTCCAGTCTCGCGGCCCTACAGCGGGCCATAATTCTCAGGGACCTGAGGACCAAGACCCGCCTGGGTTGTAGGCTGTGTTGGTGTGATGAGCTGTCCCCCAGCAGCTGGGCCAGGGCGGATGTGATGTAGTCAGGGACGCTGAAGCGGCTGATCCAGCTGGGGAGCAGGGCCTCGGCGCCGCGCTGGCGGTGGCTTCTTGCATTGGCATGGCTTCGGGCCACCTTGTTGAGCGGTCTACCACCGTCAGGAGATATCTGGACCCGCCTGATGGGGGAAGGGGCCCGACGATGTCGATGTGCACATGGCCGAAACGCCGCCCTGGATGCGGGAACTCGCCTACCCTGGATTCGGTGTGCCGCCCCACCTTGCTGGTTTGGCAATGCAGACACTGTCTCGCCCAGGTCCTCGCATCCTTCTGCACTCCGTGCCAGACGAACTTCTCTGACAGCAGCTTGGACGTCGTCCTGACGGAGGGGTGTGACAGGCTGTGGATGATGTCGAATACCTGGTGGTGGCGGGAGGCTGGCACTAGGGGCAGGGCTGACCGTTGCTGACGTCGCAGAGGAGATTTGGGCCCCTGGGGTGAGGGGCACGTCCCTCCACTTTAGGGACGTGATGGCGGTGCAGTAGGCTGAGGTCTCTGGGTCAGCAGCCTGCTCCCTGGTGAGGTCTTCGTAGTTGATCCCCAGCTGCACCACGTTCAGCTCGACTCTGGAGAGGGTGTCCACCACAGGATTCTTCCCGCCGGTGAGGTACCTAACGGAGCAGGTGAACTCAGCGATGGCCGAGAGATGCCGCTGCTGCCTGGAGGACCACACGTCCCCTTGCTTGGTGAAGGTGTGGACCAGCGGTTGGTGGTTTGTATAGGTTGTGAAGGGCGTGCCCCCCAGGAGGAACTTGAAGTGACGGACTGCATGGTACACTGCGCAGAGTTCCCTGTCGAAGGTGCTGTAGCAGGCCTCTGCGGGGTTGAAATTCTTGCTGAAGAAGGCGATGGGCTGGGGAGTGCCGTTGATGACCTGCTCCAGGACAGCACCACAGGTGACGTTGCTGGCATCCATTGTTAGCTGGAGGGGGGTGCTGTGACCGCCTTGGTGAGGGCGGCCTTCGTCAGGGAGAAGGCCTGCTGCTGGCTGGGTCCCCACAACAAGGATTTTGGTCAGCCTCTCAGGGTCTCCGTCAAAGGGGCTGTGGTGTGTGCGACCCCGGGGATGAACCTCCTGTAGTAGTTCACCATCCCGAGAAATTCTTGGACGGCCTTGATGGAGGTGGGGACGGGGAACCTGGTGATGGCTGCGACTTTGGATGTGAGCAGACAGACGTCATCTGGGGATACCTCATGGCCCAGGAAGTCGGCCTTCTGTACGCCGAAGGTGCATTTGTCCAAGCGGACGACGAGGTCGTTCTCCTGCAGGCTCTGCAGGACTGCCCGGATGTGTTTCTGGTGTTCCTTGTGGGACAGAGGATATCATCTACATAGCAGATGCAGAACTTTAGGTCCCCCAGGATGCTGTCCATGAGCTGCTGGAAAGTCACCCCAGCGTTCCTCAGGCCAAATGTAGAGAAGGCGAACACGTAGGACCCGAAAGGCGTGATGATGGCAGTCTTTGGTATATCCTCTGGCACAACAGATACCTGAAAATAGGATTTCAAGAGATCCAACTTAGTAAATATTTTGGCCCCGTGGAAGGAGGACGTGAGGTCCTGCATGTTCGGCAGGGATAATGGTCAGGTTCTGTTGCGAGGTTGAGCCGCCTGTAGTCGCTGCAGGGTCTCCAGGAGCCGTCTGGTTTCTGCACCATGCGGAGTGGGGAGTCCCACGGGCTGGAGGCCTTCTTGCAGATTCCCATCCGTTCCATTTTGGCGAACTCGTCCTTGGCCTCCTAAAGGTGTCGAGGGGGAAGCCTCCGGAACTTCGCATGTGCCGGGGGGCCCTTTGTTTTTATGTGGTGATATACGCCATGTTTGGCTGGGGCCCCGGACTTTTGGCGGAGCTCGGGCCTGAACACGTCAGGGAACTCCATCAGCAGCTGCAAGTACTGGTGGGGGGCGGCAGAGCAGATGGTGGGCACCATGGGTCCCGTTGCCAACAGGAGGGACTGCCAGGAGTCTGTATCTACGAGGCATTTCCGACCGACGTCGACTGCCAGCCCAAAGTGCGCCAGGAAATCCGCACCCAGGAGCGGGGTCCTAACATCTGCGACGACGAAGTCCCAGGAGTACCTCCGGCCAAGGATGGAGATCGACAGGGGCCTGGTTCCGTAGGAGAGGATGGGGGACCCGTTGGCGGCCATCAGGGAGGCAGCCGGGTCCGGTTCCCACTTGCGGTCCTCTCTAGATGCCGGGAAGATTGATCTCACGGCCCCTGTGTTGACCAGCATCATCCTGTTGGAGACGGTGTCGCAGGACGTAGAAGCCTACTGGTTCTGGGCCCCTGGTTTCTGCTGTCATGGCGGCCTGTCCTGCTGGCGCCTACCCCGTTTTTTGAACGGGCGAATGAACAGGGTGGCAGGCAGTTCCGGGCATCCTTGCCAAACCACCTGTGGTAGTGGCAAAGACCCGGGGAATTCCATCTGTTGGGAGGCGCTGGGTGCCTCCTGGTGACGGCGTTGACCTCATCCTCTGAGCCTTCTTCCTGCTGGATGGTACTGACTGGGAGTGTGGGTGCTGGTACCCACTTTGTTGCCTTCACGGAGTCCATCAAGTGCTGTGCTGAGCGGATCAGGGCTTCGAGGGGCATCGCGTAGGGCTCCAGGATTTGTGTGCGGACCTACGGGAGGAGCTGACAGAGGAGGATCTCCCGCGACAGGCTTATTTCGCGCTTCTTTTTATTGCCGTCGGTGTCTGGGATGGTGAGGAGGTCTCGGGTCATGCCCCATGACTCTGTGATGCTCTGATCCTGCCGCGGGTTGATGGCGAGGTCTAGGGCGTGGGCGGCCCACTCGGCAACTGGCAGGGAACATGTCTCGAGGAGGGTTTTCTTCAGGAGGTGGTAGGTAAGGGGGCATGCGTCAGACACCCACGGGACGAGCTTACTGTAGATCTCCTCCGGCAGGGCATTGAGTACTATATCCGCCTGCAGCACCTTGTCGTTAAGATCCGCAATCCTGAACTGGCTCTCGACCCTGTAGAGCCACGCCTACGGATTCCCCTGCGTGAACAGTGGCAGCTTTATGGACATGGTGGCCCTGGATTGGCCCGCTGGGCTGGGGAGAGTGCGGGGTGCAGGCAGGGGTGTGGAGGAGCATGAGAGCCTCGGCGCGGGGACAGGCGTGGGTGATATGGGAGGGAGGTAGACCTCCGAATCCGCGAGGTCAGCGGTTAACTGAACGAGGTAAGGGATTTCCGCATCCATGCTCGCTCTTTGCCCTCTTATATGGAGTAGGATACTTGCGTCAAAGCGCTCCCGGTAGGGTACTCGCATCAGAACACACTTAGGAGTGCGCTGTGTGAGTCCGCTAATGACGCTGGTGATTTTGCTGACGAAAGTCAGGATAGCACACAGCAAACTGCTCCCACTCACACTGCACCCCTCAGCTGACATCGCAGAGCTGCGGCACTCTCCAGCATCCCAGCAGATGCCTACTTTAATCAGACGTTACCTACGTCTTGGTGGGGGGGGGGAGTATTGTAAAGTCCCCGCTCACCGGGTTTTCTATAGTGAACCTCCCGTTTTCTACGGTGCATTTCCCATGAACTTAGGTCACGCTAAATAGCCATATTCTATCTATGTAAAATTGCATCTGTTACTTATTCATTTGTCCATGTTTACGTTGTACGTGTGTCAGAACATTATTGTATCCATTCCTGTAATTTTACTTTTACATGTTATTTGTATTTACCCGTCCTGTTTCGCATTAAGAACAATTGACTTCAGGTCACCTGTATCCTATTGTATGCCTTTGTATGACGTCCGCACGCCGCTTTATAAGCGGCCTGCTCTCTCAATAAAATAGCAGTGCATGTCCTCCCGCTCTCTTCTTGAGCACCTCTCACACACTCACCCGAACTCCGATTCAAGTGCGAAAATTATGGTTATTCATCTATAACAAATTTAAATGCTGATATTCTTATAACAACCGAGTGTTCTAAACAATATCAGTGAGAGAAGTTTATCTAAAAACAACATCCTTCAATAAAATTTCCCCAAAACAAAAACAACAATAAAAAGTGACATAAGACTCACACTTCAAAACGAAAAATTTATTGTCCATATCAATAACAAAGGTGTGTTGCTGTGAGCAGCATGACATGATATCAGACCAAACAAGAGAATATACGTTATATGACAGAGCAAAATAAAAAAAATTAATAACAGATTAAAAATCTCTTAAACCGAAGACATTTCAATAACATCAGCATTTTCAATGTGACTTCATTTTATAATTTGTGTTACAGGTTCTTGTGCCTCAGCTTCGTTGCAGGAACTTTCTTTTGCTGAATCTTTCTACGAGTCTTCTTTCGGACCAGGCTCCCCATGTACTTGACAGCCACCCAAGCATCTTTTACCTATTGGATTGAAGATTTTTTTATTTGCATAAGTTTAAGGTAAATACTATTTTAGAACTTCACTCTACCGTACACTTCCAATCGATAATGTTCGTTATTTCATCAATTAAAGTTTGCCAGGAGGTGCATATGGAATTAAAGAAATTATCCAAAAGTAACAAGTAGTTCTGTGTGCAAAATGGCTCCCAAAGCCAGACAACAGGAGGTTTGAAGAATCTCCAAGAAAATATAATTGAAGCAAGTTAAGCGAAGATGAGTATAAATGAAGTACACTCAATTAATATGAGTATAAATGAAACAAGCTCAGTGTAAATAAGTAGGCCAAGTGCAGAAACTACAGTAAAAATAAGTAGGGCAGTGATGGATGCATTCCTTTGTGTTACAAAGGAATGCAAAGTCACATTGCACACAGGAGATGAGATTTGAGGGTGTGTTAGCCAATACTGTTGGTAATGATATGGAAAAGTAGAAATTCTGGTTGAATGGCAGTGTGACAATACATACTGGGCAGGCATAATTTGGATTTTAAGAAGGCATTCAGCACAGTACAGTACCAGTATAAGCAAAACCAAAGGATGCCAGAAAGGCTTATTAACTGAGTAAGAATTAGACATAAATGTTAGTATCGATTAAGGACCAGCACAGCGTCCCTTGTTTTCTATCACAACGATGGAGGAAGCTTCAAAGGAATGCAGAAAAGAAGGCGACTACTGGGAGTTGTTGTATATAGATGACCCAGCATTAACAGCAAAGCCAGATGATGAGGTCACAAAAATGTTTAAAAGACAGGAGGGACAATGCAAGAAGAGTAATTAAGGAAGGGAGAGTAAAGAGCAGGTGTTGAGAGGACAGTGAGATGAATTAGAGTAGCAGCCACAGGACAATTAGTGGAAACGGGCTTCAGGACTATTGGTAAATAAGAGTCCTAGCATGTCAGCAATAAACAGAGAGCAAAGGTTAATAATTCACTGCATATGGCCTGCACTACTCAGTGCAGAATAGGAATGAACACAGAAAGAAAGTGGAAATTTTGGAGGTGTACAATTAAAAATCCAAGCTTCATGACTAGAAGAATAATATTGTAAGTAAAAGAAATGCACAGAGAAGGTGTACCAAGGCTAGAAAGTATGTAATTAATAATTTATAATTGTTATGTGAAATATGAAGGTATGCTTATAACTCAATGACTGAATAACATGATAAGTTTTGCCTTACAAAGTTAAAAGGATACTGATGACAAAGTCTGGACGTGAGGCATTTTTTCTGGTAATTGACAACGTCACCTTTGCTCCCATAGGTACTAAATCTTAAGTGATCTAAAGGGTGTTTTGACATTATAGGTGAAATGTGCTGACACTTATGTAATGATAATTAAGAATTCTGAATATTCTAAGTGTTAATTAAAATAATGAAAAAGAGAGAGAAACCTTCCATTGTTAGACATTAATAGTTAGAGAGAGAGAGGGAGAGAGAGATTTGGAAGAAACGAACAGAGAGAGAGAGAGAGATAGATAGAGAGAGAGAGAGAGAGGGGGGATACCAAACACCTGTGTTTTGGCTATATCGTAGTGACAAGGCCAGAACTTGGTATGCTTGGTCAGACTGAAAATGATAAAAGATTTGTAAACTAGCACTAGAACAGCAAAACCTATGTATGATTACAAAAGCAAAACTCGGGTACGTGTTACGATTATGTCGTGGTTACGAAGTTATTACGACTGTACTTAATCAAGTTGAAAATCACGAGGAATTCATAACAAAACGCATGGTGGCCTTAGCTGGATAAACAGCTGCAGAAACCATAACTCTTGATGATGTCAAAGCACCTCCTTTTGAAGGCGGTGCAATTTCCAAAACCCACCCAAAAATAGGATGTCTTTAGATAACTTTAACAAGTTAGACATCTACCAAGGTGGGACTGAAGCATGGTTTCTGCCTTCGATGGGTGGGACAGTTAACTTCCAAAAATCCTTATCAAGTCGAGTTCCAAGGGAGAGCAGCAAAGAAGGAACATGAGAGCAGCTAGAAAAAGAGAGGAGGTAGCAGAGAGCAGTGGAGAAGAGAGCAAGGCAGCAGAAGAAGAAAGGCTCACTTTTGAAACTCACTTTAATCTTGCACTACAAATCATTTTGTAAACCTACTGTAACTTTATTACTAGTGTTAATGAAGTAAGAAAACTAATTAGCGTCTTCTTAAAGCCTCCTGAGAATATTACACTACTGCATAACAAAGACAGAGCGATAAGCAACTATAAAGAAAGTAATCTTCTTAACTTGGCAACGAATAGCAGACATAACAGAAAGGAAGAATATTAAAGGAACATTACACTTAATCAAACCTGAAGGATTCTCACGTTACCGACAATTTTGAGAAAGAACATTTGAGAACACATATGTAGAATAGTTGCCACATATCCTTTATTCACGTGGAAAATACTGAAATGTTTATATACAAAATATTTTATGATTATGTTCCAGTGACTTCTGTATCTTCTTTAGTATAGACTATGTTGTTAAGCTGATCTTTTGTAACAGTTTGAAAAACCCAACGGGTTCCCTTGTGAACGTGGAGTCTGTGTGAAAGAGCGTGAGTGAGAGAGAGATGGGGTTAGAGAGGGTTCACAGGGGAGATGCTCTCTCATCTCAGCGAGCTCCCCAGTAGTATTTTTTTTAATAAAAAGGAAAACAGGAAACTGAGTCTCATTTTAGGAACCACCACCTACTACAAATATACTGAGAACATAAAGGCTGAGATGAATTAGAGTGGAAATAAGAGAGGGTGAGAAAAGTGGTAGATATGGACGTTGTAGGTTGAAGACCAGTAAGAATTCACGGAAATAACTAAGAAACGACACCAGTACAGGTTTAGACCAGACAGCAATTTCACACAGACAGCGCACAGGGCACACAACAGCGAGAAGCAGTTTTTAAGATCTGAGGATGGACATTAAAAGCATGGACAGGAAAAAGTGCCGCAGACAGACAAAGTGGGCACAAAAGTTTTCTTTTACAAAAACCAAAAGCAAAAGTCTTGGACTTTTTGTGTCCTTATGCCAGAGGAAAAACAGTGACTCACAGTTGGCAAGATCTGAGCTGCAGGGAGTGTGAAATTATTCTCTCCTGTGTCTCTCAGCTCAATGGTGTATACATACGGGACACTCAAAGTGTAAGACGTCCAATCATCAGATGCTCCAGCTACAGGGTCTGTTCAGTGGATGACACAAAAATGCGCTCATTCCTCCTACATTTGAAGAATTACTTTAAGCACCCGTATTATAACAGCTTTATCGAAAGCATGCAAACGAAAGAGCAGATTTAAGAGATCCGTAGGTAAAATGACTTTCTTCCCACTTGTCACCCAACATACGAATTAAAGTACAGAATTTTCAGAATAAATGTAATGGAAATATCATTATCAAAGAATTTTGAATTGTTTTACATGGCTAAATTTTTTTTTCACACAAATAAAAAACTAATGCAAATACAAATGTAGTCATAAGCCATATTTTGTAACCTTGGCTTAGTCAGTTCCCAACAAGTAATAATTTATAATACTAAATCAGCTGATTTCCAAGAGCAAACTCTCTGGTACTATGCACTTGTATCTAAATGTTTCCTCTCACAAGACTGTTAACAGTGTCCACGACTGCTTGAACAAAAAAAAAAACACAACAAAACCAACCCATAATTAAATGTTGTTCCTTTTATCGAATGCAACATGGATTTTAATATTCTTGCAAAATTAAATCTCTTATTGAGTGAATGCCTGACGGCACTATCAACTACGAGGTATCATTCTCTAATACGTTGCAGAATATGACAAAAATGCGTAGTGGGTCACTAAAGTGACCAACATCCCTTCCTTTCAGTTTTGCTTCATGCACTGAAGCATCTATGTAACTTCTCAGGTGTCACCTTCTGGTGTCTTTGTTCGGTGGGTGAATATATATTCAGAGCCACGCCCTCAGTATTCCGGTATTCCAGTCCAGTATTTAGCGCCCTTATTTGACTGATTTTATAACTATTAATTGCGCTTTATAAAATCTAAAAGCTAGTTATTAATTCCCTGTTATTTGTTGTACCGGAGGCACCTCTTTGTTTCACTATAATTAAGAGTATTATGTCAAAGGTCTTTATTAATATGCTGTTGCCAAGGGCTTCTGCTAATGCATTCCGCTTTGTTGTGACAGGTGGAGTGGCTTTCTCGGCTACACGTGTGGTGGTTGTTCGCCTTATTTCTCCCTTTCCCTCACTGGTGCCTGGTGCTGCTTGGTGACTTACTCTTCTTTCTCTCAACCTTTCCTCTGTGTTTGGCATCGGCTGATCTTCTGTGTTCCTTCTCGTGTAGTTTGTGGCTACTCTGGGAATTAGGGTCTGTTCAAGTGGTGGTATGGCTGAACCAATACCTATACTTGGTCTTTTTACTAATATACGCAAAGCTTCAAGGCAGTACAGGTTTTGAGGGTCCAGATTTTCATGACCCTAAGCAACTCTTCTCAATTCCGGTCTTCATTGGTGTTCATAACTGTAGCGACCGAATATGGCACTCTTCTGCAAGCGACATGAGAGGCGCTTTGAGAGTTGAGTAGTCGTCATCTTAATGCATGAGTTGTGGCTTCCATCCAGTGGGAACAAATTCATAGGTGAGACTGACTTTCTTCGGAACAGTCTCCATGGGGGCTCAATTATCATTTATGATGGTTCTCTATATCTTCTTAGTAAATGATGAATTGGGTACAGAAGTGATTTGTTCTTTTTTTATCTTTTATATGGCCTTTTCATTTTCCAAATGTTTAAGTGCATGTGGTGCTGGAAAAAGTTTAAAAGATTCCTTTTTGCTGTTTTTATTAGTAAAAGTTTAATTAGCATGCCATTCATTTACAGTAATTCTGCCTTACTGTTCAGCCATTTTGTTCAAGAATCCATTATCGATGAGTATCAGTGCCAAGACCTAGATTCACTTAGTAGTGCTTGTCCAAATTGAACACTGCATAAGGTCATGTTCAAAGAAAACATTTTTTGTACCTGTCCTAACATTTGCTTAATTCTTTGAGGCAGAGGCACAGATTTGGTTTTCTGCAAACTGTAGTGTTGTAACCATCAAAGTCTGTTGTACGCACATCCAGGGGAGGGAGGACACCATTGGTGCTTCACCCACACATAAACTGGAGAACAGAGCTTTTTTCAAAAATGTTCTGTAGGGTTTCTTGGTCTTTATGTCATCAAGTAGCAGTCTTATTTAGGGAAGCAGGAGTAAGGTTCCTACTAAAGACCCTCTCCTCATCAATAACCATATAGAAGTTGGCAAGTAACCCACCTAATGGGGATCTCATCACCACTACTGACATGTGATTGAAATTTGAAACTCAAACAGTAAAATTATTTGAAATGATTACATTTAGAGCAGTATCTTCATCTAAGTTTTAATGAGTTTCTTGTTATGTGAAGATTTTATGAAAAAGTGTAATAAAAATACCATAATAATGATGTTAGAATAGGAGACCCTCTGTTAGACCTGATTCGTTGGGGATGAAGAAGGTTTCAGTGAATTTGCAGCATAATTTTTCAGTTTTTACTGTCAAAATTATTTCATGATAAACAAGGGTAGTAGGGATTGAACAAACATCTGTTGTAAGGTGGCACCTACAAGCCAGGTGCCCATGTTTCCTGAACCACTTGTGCACGAGAGGGGGAGGCTTGTACCTCATAAGAAGGATTAAAGCCTTTATGAACTTGTAATAGGTTAAAAGTTTAATGGCTTGGTCAGAGGTAAAAGGTGTGGGAGACTCACTTTATACTGCAATGGGTGTCCTTAGCTCAACATTAGAGCATGATCCGGGCTCTTCATCTCGGTTGTTGGGGATGATGGAGTGAACCAGCCATCAATGCTCTTTTCACTTCTTCATCTATCATCTTTTTGGAGTGTCCATTAATATGATGAGAAGCAGCATATTAAGAGGAACAGCAGGTGATAAGTTTCTGGATAAAAGCACCGACGACACTGCACTTATAACATTCAGGTTACTTACTATGCATGCCCAAGCAAAAACCCAGATTGGAATACATAGTACATACCATTAGTGCCTGAAGTACTTAATGAACAAGTGTTGTATTATCCTTCAGTAATGTTACTTCCCCTCCTCACTGAGCCAGTGATGTTAATTAACAGAAGTGCATATCAGGGATTCCAGTCTAAGACTTGCTGCAGCAGATGTGGAATGGGCCCTAAATGTTATAAGAACATCATTATCATTGCTTATATCTGTAGAGCTTTCAGCAACTGTTCATCATAGCACACTTTCCATAAGGAACTTGAACATGCTGTCAAGGTTACTCCAATAATAGGATAGATGAAGGAATTAATAAAGTCCTTGATAGTCAGAACACTCCATCACCAACGACACCCGAAAGACAAAAATTCTCAGCATGCTCAACTATATAACTTACACATCAGAGTTTGAGTATGGCCTGTGTGACATTTTAAATGGGAATTTCACACTTAACGCTGACTAAGTCATTGAAACTGATAAGTATAACAAGTCCATGAAGATATCAAGCATTTTAACCGGGAAAACTTGCCCCTCACAGACACAAAAATAGACGTAGTCTACTAGTTTCAGCATCCTATCAGTGGATGAATCACTTTTCATCTAGCATGAATGTAACCCACAACCCCAATTTCGCCCATTTCATTGTATTTAGTGGTTGCCAAGTCCAGCTGTGAACTAAGGAAACATTAACAGCCTATAGATATTATATTTTCTACACCTATTATAATCAAGAAATCTTCCAGTTTTCGTCTAATCATTGTTAATAGAACTTACAAATGAATACTGGACTGGTCACAGTTAATCATGGCCCAAGAAACAAGGAAATCATCAGTTATAATAATAAGCATTCAGTGCTAGCTCAGCTCAGTGCCAATCAAAAAATTACTTATTTTCAAATAATATTAATATAATACCAGATTAATCAAAATAAATGTAGTTATTGAATAAAATAAAAATAAAATCATTCAACAAAATTATCATTATTTTAAATCTAAAAAAAGAACCGATACGTTACCAGTGATTTCTTTAAAAACTGCAATTTGCCATTGCAACAAAAGCTAAGGAACACTCCAGTATTACTTACACAATACTTCAGCAGAGTTGCCAACATTATACGTAGCTTGAGTTTTCCTTGAATTCGTTTGGCCATTACTCTGCCAGCTTTATTCTGAAGGATGAAGGTGTTTTCAGTAATAACTACACTAAAGAAGAATTTAAATATACCACAATCAAAATCCCTACTTGTGACTGCCTAAAAACTTCTTGAATAAAGTATATGCATTAATGCTGGTATACACTTGAATTTTGTGAAAAGAAATGCTAGGATAAATTAATAGAAATAACAGATAATACAGTAAATATAACAAAAAAATCCTCATTTTTTACACTGCAGTACTTCTGACTTAAACTAATGAATGTATATCCATTTGACCCACAATGATAATCGGCGCATAGCTCATTTTCACCTTATAATGTGACTGACTTTCTAGACTTGTATCATCAATAATGGAGTAATGACTCTTCGTACTATCTTACAGAATAAAAAGCCAGGCACATGCCAATACAAGGGTGTTGCTTACAGTTGGTCTTGCATAGAGCAATGTAAACAGTATTATTGCATCTTTGCAACTTCCTTTCAGCTCCCTGCTGAATTACCCTTTTCCCCTGTTTATCATCAGTTCCTCACAATCTCTTTCTCCTTTCATGTCCAACTTGCTTACCTTGACCTTACTACAAGTTCAGATTTTCAGTAATAACAATGAACTTCTTGTACTAATCATAAACGCCAGGATGCATGACAGCTGCTAATGGCATTAAGTCCTAAAATCTGTAAGAGCAAATGACAGAATGGTATTTGTGAAAAAATGTAGAGATGTGGCCTTGAAACAGAAGCAGTGAGTGCCAAAGTAGAATAACCACAGTCGTTACTTTGATGTATAATGAAAAGATGAGATCCTTATATACTGAAACTCATTATAGATGTCAGATATATATACATTTGAATAAACTATATATATATATATATAATATATATATATATATATATGTATGTATATATACACATTGAATAAACTGCTGAAAAGAAATGTTGACAACAACTTTGCAGAAATCTGGAATCGAGTAGTAAACCTTTTACTTCTCTTCAGTATTGAATCTGACAAGACAAACAGCAGATATTGGTCACGATTATCACTGGTGTTAGATTATTCTTTTAAAATGCTCTAAAGAACCTTCTACGTTTTATCCTAAAATTTTTAAGGCTTCCACAAGGATCTTGCACAAGCCACATAAACCTTTCCTCTCTGGGAACTGTCAGTTTCTTATTAGATGGCGTTCTTTATCCTGCTCAGTGTCTCTACCTTGTTCTTAATTGTACTGTACAGTACTCCTCAAAAATAGATTCTCTTCTTTGCAATTTATTTTGTCCCCAGGCATCTCCAGTCTTCTTCAGAATGTCATTCCTGTTGTTATCTTACCTAAAACTTTTAGGTAAATCATCATTTGGGCATGTGAAAGTTGAAGCAATTCAGTACATAAGAAATTTTTAAGTTTTTCATTCAACACTCCAAATTTTCTGTTGGTGTTTCATACTCGACTTTTAAAATTTTAATCATGCACTAATTATGGTTTATGAGATTGCAATATATTTTACCACATACAGGCCACATTTTGTCTTGATCTAATATTTGTGGAATATATTGCAATGTCATAAACCATAATTAGTGCATGATTATAAAATTTTAAAAAGTCAAGTATGAACACTAACAGAAAATTTGGAATGTTGAAGGAAAAACTTAAATATTTCTTATGTTTTGAATTGCTTCAACTTTCGCATGTCCAAATAATGATTTACCTAAAAGTTTTAGGTAAGATAACAACAGGAATGACATTCCGAAGAGGACTGGAGATGCCTGGAGGACAAAATAAATTGCAAAGAAGAGAATCTATTTTTGAGCAGTACTGTACAGTACAATTAGGAACAAGGTAGACACACTGAGCAGGATAAAGAACGCCATCTGATAAGAAACTGACAGATCCCAGAGAGGAAAGGTTTATGTGGCTTGTACAAGATCCTGTGGAAACCTTAGAAATTTTAGGATAAAACGTAAAAAGTTCTTTAGAGCATTTTAAAAGAATAATCAGACATCACTGGAAATCATAACCACTAGCTGCTGTTTGTCTTGTGCAGATTCAATACTGAAGAGAAGTGAAAAGGTTTACTACTCGATTCCAGATTTCTGCAAAGTTGTTGTAAGTTCAGCAGTCAGTGAATTTCACGAGGACTAAATGAATATCATTGTTAAGAGTCTCTTGCAAAGCAGGAAAGACAAAAACAAGGTCCTATTAAGTATGACACCAGAATAAGTAGATGAAGCAGATAATACATTTGAACTCATCAAGTCTCAAAAAACACTACATTCATACTTCTTCCTTTGGCAGTGACGGCAATATCAAAATAAATTGTCTAGAAATAGCTCACTGGTCTTTCATTGCATGCTTATCCACACCAGAAATTTTCTTACAAAAAAGACACAGTAAAATGGATTTTCTAATGTTTTCCAAATTTCTGATTTGTTGTCAAGTCATTTTCATTCCACATATGAGCTATCTAAACAGAAGCTGTTTCTGTTAACAAACATAGGTAAGGAAGAAATGTAATTACATGAAACATGTTGAAATGAAATATTCATTATTGATAATATTGAACATAAGGTAAAATCAATAGAACAAGCTTCTTTCAGCATAACTACCCTTTGCTTTGGCCATTCCTCACTTCAGAAGAATAGCAGCCGCTGGGTTATAGTGCAAATTTACCTGCCTTCTCTATGTAAAGAGTTAATAAAGCCTTGTTCTTTAATTTTCATCTTTAGAGGCAAAATTAAAAAGGAACAAATTGCTACACTATAACACTCACCCTCTTCATGGATAATCAAATTTAGCACAGTTGCTAGGACCTGGCAATATTATAATTAGCAATCCTGTCTTTTTGAAATTGACCCACAATTCATTTGAAGGTAGTGCAGTCATCATACTCGCACATAAAATGCACTTAGATAAGCAAGTTACTTTAGATGACCAACATATAAGAAAATAAATAGGAGAAAGAGACTTAAACATTAATGTACTATAAAAAAGAAAAAAATCCTACCATGCTTATAGTCAGTGGGTGTGTGACGTCAGTTGAATAACCCCATGGATAGACAATGTGTTGCCCATATGAATGGAAAGTTATATATGCCTGAAAATCAAAACTATGCATAAATGCATGAAGAAATTACCTAAATTAGTTTCTTGCATCTTTTGAGTAATTTATCTCACTAATTTTATTTTCAAAATTATTACAAATATCACATGGATTGCAACAACCAGTTCTGATCCAAATAAACATATGTTTATAAAGAAATGTGTATTTTTTCTTGATATATAAACCAATCTTTTGTATAGGAGTATCCTTCAGTGAGGCTGGGGATGGTCGTTGAACTTGATAACAGGGTGATTAACTGGTGGTTATAGGGTGGGAGAATACCCCTCACTGACCTGCCATCACTAATCACTTTTTGACCTCAGGGACAAAGGGGGTGGTTGAAGTGGTAACAGTGATAAAATTCTCAGGTTTGTATACAAAGAAAAAGGCAAATTAATTTAAAATTTCATATTTTCTCTTAAGAAATATAAACTATCACGACAGGTGGGTGGGAAGATCCACCATAATTGGTTGACAAAAAAAAAAGTACCTAGGTACTTTGTGTGCTCCTTGGTGATGGGACCTACCTCTTTCAGTTCGTCATGTAATAGCAACATCTGCTATATGAAGTAACCATGCCTCTGTGGACCTCAAAACACCCAATCAGCTAGGTAAAGCAGCACATGTAAAGCAGGCAAAGAGGTGTAAGCTAAAACCAGGGTGGATGCTCTAATAACATACATGGAGCTGTTGGCCAGGCTTAAGCAAAGACCTTGGATGTGACCATAGTTCTGCTTTAGACAAGGTGGTGGTCCTATGCCTTTTGCTCTATTGCCCTCTTACAGGATTCTTGAACTAGCAGCAAGTATAGATGAATAGGTGGATGTGCTATCATATAAATGCAACTGTGTGGGCAGTGGTGAGTCACAGGCTGGCTGAGGCCAAGTGGGGAGCAGCATGACTGCAAGTAAGCAGATCCTGGTACCAATGAGTGCCAATCGGAGACCTGTTGCACGGAATCCTGACAACCATATGTGTGTGCCTAAGGTATGTAAATGCATCAAATGAGAGGGCAGCACTGGCTCAGCCTGGTGTGTTTTGGGCAAAATATGAGTGTCAGAACCAGAAGTAAATATTTTATCCAAGAGGGTGGTCTTAGGCAGGTTACTGAGTACTCTGTAAAACCACTACCAGCCCTACCTATGGTATCCAGATCACCCGTGACTGTCTTAACACATTGCTTCCAAGAGACTGGGAAGGTTGCTCATTTAAAGTCTCGTGAAACTTCTTCTGAGAGGTCTTCTTGGACTTCTTCTCCTCATGCAGAAATACAGAGGAGATGCAGAGGAAGGTGGACAGAAAAATATTAATAACAATAAGAAGGTGTAGGGATAATGCTTGTGATTTCCTTCCTGCTCCTGGTTAGAATCTTACTTAGCCCTTAGCAAGAAAACTGCTCTAGGCTAGGTTTGTTGTAGCTGTTGTCAGAAGAGCCTTAATTGATGCTGTTGTAAAAACCACCACAGTGGTTTGTCTGATTGCTGAATGACAGAGAATCTTCTGATTCAAAGTGCAAAAAGCAAGCCCAACCATAGCAGTCGGAATAACTATGTCTCCTGAGTGAATCCTATGAGAAAAACCTTTGACAGTAGGGTTCAGCAGTGGGGCCATGATTACTTCACAAACATCATAAAGTTGACAGATGAGCTGAATGACCTCTGTACCAACACTGCTAAAGGGAAGTCTGGAAGGAGGAGAAAACTTCCATGATTAAAAAATCCCATAGGGCAACAGCTGGATTCTTCCCCAAAGAAAAGCTGACAAACCAACTGCCCTGATGAGTATTCTCTTAGACTGTGCACTTGAGTGATCAGACCTAATGATGCTGATCACACAAAACAAATGATTGGCAATAAGGTAACCACTCAAAATTGTAGTCCATCAACCTGTAGTCTTTTGCACGATAACAATTTTAGGTCACTTTGCAACCTCTTAAAATGTGGTACAGAAAATTAGTAGATTTTTGTAAGATTAGTCAAAACTGAACATATGCTGCAAACAAGCTTAAGTGTATTAGTACATAACTACTAGTAAATGAACTATGACATCTCTCGCGAAGGTCATACCACAGAACTATACCATACACATTCTGTTTGTATACATGGTAAAACACTGAATGAGAGAGTAGTGTAACTCCATCCCAAAAGCTTTGAGAAAAGCATGGGATAAGTATGGCTGCATGGGAAAAGTGGGTAAACCATTAAATTGTAAGAACAACTCTGGGTCTGTGGCAAACTAGGAATAGACCTGGGTTTAACACAGTCACATACAAGCAGTCCAAGCACTCATGAACACTGTAAAAGAGGGTCTGTCACATGTGATCCATGTACACATGAAACTAATATTAACTGAACCCCACATAAGGTTAGCATTAACTCACTGCACATACCCAGAGAAGCAAGGGTGATAGGTTATTGCACATGCCCAGCCATTGCACTCACCGCACCTGGGAATGTGCTGAACCCACTGTTGGCTGAGGCATGATCTGGAGACCAAGATTGTGCCAAACTAGTAGGCAGTGCTGGCTTAGCCAGGTGTACTTTGCTGAAGCAAGAGAGGAAGAACCTAGGAAGTTCCTTGAATGTGCATGTTCTGTAGATCAGACACATGCAAGGTGATTGGGTAACTTGTGATCCACCGAGTGTGTTTCTAAAGAAACACAGTAGGTAGAGCTAGTCCCACTGCTTGCACGAGCAGAGTCCAAGGAAGTGAGAGTAAGCAGGCCTTGATGATGCAGCCAAGAGTGTTCCCAGAGAAACGCAAAAGGAGGAGAATGGATCAGTTCTCGTGTCCATGGGGGATGGGATGGGTTACTGAGCATGCTCAGTGAGGTCTGGGGCAGTGAAGGTATCTAAGACGGAAGGGGCCAAAAGTAAGTATGCTCAGTAAGGCCCATGCCAGTCCAGCTATCAGCTGATAGGTCACCCTCAGGCGGCCAAACGCTCCAAGAGACTGGGAAGAACATTCACTGCAAGTCCTATGGTACTTCCAGTAAGAGGACTAAATGGACTCTTCTTCTGATAGCATAACTTTGAGAAACGTTTAACAGGGAGGATGAGGAAGAAGGAAAGCACTTGTGCCTTTCCTTCCCTTAAACAGTCTTATTCTTCTCTAAGGAGGCAGCAGTAGTCATTGCCCAGGAATATCTTCCACAGATTGAGCTCCTGTGGTTGCAGCAACAGATGTTGATGCCATGGTAACAATGGGTGTATTGCTCCTCAACCTCTTGCCTGAAAGGGAGTGTACTTATAGTGAGAGAATAGTGATTAGTGCCTGTTCAGTGGTGAGAACAAGGTTGCAGGTATATCTTCAAAGGATCAGTCATCTGAAAATACCCGACAGCCATAAATTCTTATCTACAACTGAGTATTGAACGGTGAGATCCACGGCAATGGAGAGAATGAAGGTTCACTTCACTGGCTAATACCTATCACATCTCTAAACAAGACATTAACATTATTTATCATGTAACAAAACACTCCCAAGAATGCAAGTTCAGCTGAGCAGGAAGGAGGCTGAAGAAAAAGGCTAATCTCCTTGTGCCTGTCAATAATTACTGTTAACTACCTTGTCTTCTCCAGGTTGCACTAGGATACTCCAGTACAAAAGAGGGCATTTCCACAAGTCTTTAAACAAGTTCATGTTTTATTACTGCTGTTCCCATACTGTTGATGGCAAAATCTTAATAACAGGTGGCTCTCTTATAATATCTATGGACAAAAGTATAAATGACAACTTGTCTTGGCGACATTCTATATATGCCTAATTAAAAGTTTTTACACAAGATATCAAATATGGGACAATATGGGGCAATAGCAGTCATAAATATCAATAAGCTATTAGTAATTGGAAAAACAAATTTTCAAGATTTCTGTAAAAATCTCCTTTTATTTCCAGGAATATTTGTTTCAGTAAAGTATCGATTTTTTTCCTTTTAGTCAAGATCAGCTCATCAGGCCTTTTGTTTCTGTAACCACCTGTTGAGCACACTGCCCCAGTCACGGAATCCTTTCAATGACACCAAGAAATCTGGGTTCTGATGGGTCAATGAACTTTTCCATTTCTTCTTACTCTTTAATGCAAAATGAATGACACGTGAGCAGGGCAACTATACATCACTGAAAAGGTCTGTTAGGCAGGGTACAAGCAATCGTTCGGTGACTAGCGCTTTATTGTACCGCGTAATTTTACTGGAAAGGAAGAAATTTTTGTCTTCTGTTCAACTCACTCTTGGACCCTTTTCTTTTATTATTCTACAACGATTCTGTGGAGGAGGGCCCGATTGGGGTTGCGCCCGCCAAAACAAGATCATCTTTCCTCCAAAGCCGAAACCATTTTTACGGTATTTTCAGTATGTGGGATCATGGAAAACCAAAACCATTTCTAAATGCATCTATGCTCATTTTGTACAAAGATTTATCTCACCAGGTGTGAGTGTGAGGGAACACTTATGTCTTTTTGCTCTAAGTTAAGGACTACTTTTCAGCTCATGGGAGTTTATGTCTTGTCAGTGCTGTGTGGGTTACTGCTGCTCTATGAGCATAAGAGCAAGTGATCTGCCGATTGCAGCAACACTATGGTCAGTAGATTTTGCTCTGCACACTTTCAGCAAAAAGTTTTACAACCACAGTTAGAACTCCATCATTTAACAACTTTTAGTTAATTCCGTTACTCCTAACGAGGTGTGGGGTGGTTTTTACAAAAAAAACTTCTTCATAATTTTGATATCATTTCTTATTAAAAAGTTACCTGCATTCGTTTGGGTCCGAACATTAATAAAATACACAGGCTGTGGCTGAACAATTATGGAACCATGGTTGTAGTAACCTCATCCCTGAAGATTATGGAGTCAAGCCACTGATGCCACCCCTGTGAGGGTGCGAAAGAAAGAGCAGGTAGACAAGTACTGCTAGTTTATTGAGGCAGCGACCCACTTATAAAGCGGTGTGCGGACGTCGGCGTATACGCGGACGTCAGTACAAAACTTTACAAGTGACCCGAGGTCAAAACTATTTCTCTGCACAAAACAGGACAGGTACATATAGATAACAGGATGATTAACAATAGCTGATTAGACACAAAAAATACTCTGACACATATACTATGTATAAGGGCAAACGAACAGGTAATAAATGTACAATTACATAATGATAATAAGGCTGAGCACGGCGACCTCGGGTCACCTGTGAAGGCAACGTAGAAAACAGGAGGTTCATCATAGAGAACCCGTTGAACGGGGACTTTACACCCCTTTCAGAAGGAAAAGTTGTATTTCATACATACATATATATATAAATTTCGCTGAATTCTATGTCTTCTTGATTGTTGGTCGACTCCTTATTAGTTTGACAATATTTTAAGAAAATTTTCTGCCTTCTTCCAAATTCAGTTGAAGGACAAAAAAATTAATTTGGAAGAATGTAGAAGATTCAGAAAATATTGTCAAACTAATAAGGAGTTGATCAAGAAGCCATAGAATTGAACAGAAATTTGTACATATATATATATATATATATATATATATATATATATATATATATATATATATATATATATATATATATATATATATATATATATATATATATATATATATATATATATAAATACAGCTTTTCCTTCTGAATGGGGTGGCATCAGAAAGTGGAACTTCAAATCCTCACATAGTCTTCAGGGATGAGGTTACTGTGACCATGCAACTTTTTGCTTTATAATTGTTCAGCCACACTTATCTGTGCTGTGTGTATTTCAGTTGTGACCATGTTATGAGGAAGCTTGTTCTCAAATACAAGCCCTGTTTGGTGTTTATTATGAATGCACGTACCTTTTTTATAATAAAAAATGATATCAAAATTGTGAATCTCAAAAAGCAGTAAAACTAGAAATGAAAGATCATGATGAATTTCCATATCATTAATACGATTAATGACAAACAAAAAGTTTAAGTCGTACTGTTTTCTCCAGAATATTCAAACTTGGAAAGTTTGCATGTTCCAGAATGTGGGCAGAAAAACAGTTTCCAAGCAAGGGAAAGGTCTCGGGTCACGGATATGAGTCAAAAAGCAGATTCTCAAAAGAAGTGCACAGCACATCTGGTTAGTTCAATAACATTGCAGTACTTTAACCTTTTTGAGGCAACCGACCAATATTATGGATTTACTGATTTTCATGCGCTGTAACCTTGTGCAAACAAAAATGAACTCGGCACTGAATGATCATTAAAGATCCTTAACAAACTCTATTCTAACAAAAGTTTAAGTTTCATAAAGTTCTTGAATATCAAAATAATTACTGGCTAAATATCAACAACATGTGCAAATGACTACATTCAGTTCCGTATGTGACTTTACTGAAATTGACAAGTAAAAGTTGAAGGATATTACTGATAAATATGAAACTTTAAAATAAAAAAAAATGTAAAAAACAAAATAATGTTACCTTAACTCTACCATTCAGAGGCAACATAGCATCTCTGAGAGCCCTGCTTTCTGGTTCGCTGAATGCTGACGGTCCTCTGTAATCTTCACTGCAAGGGTCAGTACTTGTCCCAAGGCCTTGACAGTCGGGAAAAATTAGTCATTTAAACTGCACTACTTTATAACCAGCACATCTTTAAGTTGAAGAGATTTGCATTGAACGTAGCAGGTGGTGTCACAGGAGATGCTCTTCTTTGCAGAATACAAATTGAGTAAGGGATTACAGAGACCCAACATGCATAAAGCATACAAGCTAATGGAGAAGAGGGAAAGGTGATAACAGGAAGCTGTATTGTGGTGGAAGAGCAGATTGTCGAGGCAGAATATTTTAGTGACCTTCGGAACATGCTGGACAGTGAAGCACTAAGTCACAGAGTAGCAATAACATGAATTCAGTGGAAAGACCTTGGGTAATAAGAGCTATCCTAATAGTATTATCTTCATCGTCACCTCTAACGCCATGTGACACAAAGGACCCCAGTTTTTCACTACTGTCTTTCCTGTGTTTGCACTAACATAATATATTTCCACTCATCTCAGACCTGATGCCTTATAGCTTTCAACCAAGCGTTCCAACTCTTCTGGTGTTGAGGAAGCTCAGCTGAGACTGGCAAATACAAATTTTCCCATTCCATTAGTATTCTCAATAAAAATAGCCTTGTATGCCTGCATATGGCCTGTACTAATCTAACCTGCAGAGAAATGTCATTTACAGACAAAATGGAAACTTTCAAGAGGTGTGAACAAAAATACTCAAGATTCATGAATAAAGTCTGGGAGAAGATTATATCACAAATAAAGAAGCTAAATAGAGACGTGATGTCCAAAAGCTGGAAAACAGACTGAAATCTGAAATGCTAAGAGGTTAGGACATGTGGCAAGAAGGGATGGGAGCAGTGAGTCATGCAGTAGATATGAAAGTAGCAGAATGAAGACCAGTGGATTAGCCCAGAAACTGATGAAAAAAGAGCACAAATGAAGATCTAAACTAAATGGGCATTTATGAAGAATGTACACAAGACAGAGGACAGAGGAGAGAATTCATTGCTTGTCTAGCCACATTAAGAGATTCATATGTAAAATTGTTAGTGGTGATGATGATAATTGAGGCAATCAGGGTCACTGACCAGCAGTCCTCTCATAATCATGGGTGAACTCGCCCTATGCTTGGTTCTTGTATAATGGGAATATAAATTTACATACAAATTTAATTTCACAAGTGTTTTAAAATCGTATATTTAAAATCCTATTGTTGCTCTCGACCACAACGTCTGAAAGCAGAGATTGATCTTCTGCTTCTTGGTCTATTGTAAAATTCATTGATGGTATCAAGCTGTTTCGTTTGTTTAAGGAATTAAAATATATATATACATACATACATACATACATACATATATATATATATATATATATATATATATATATATATATAATATATATATATATATATATATATAAATAAAGCAAACAGACAGACAGAGATCCATATAGAAGATCTCCCAGCCATTCCTGTGACTCTTTCCCCATGCGTGCATACCTTATGCACCGTAGATCCATCAACTCCTGGTGCCTTTCCATTCTTCGGTCGTTTAAATAGCCTCCTACATCCCCATCAGTCACTTTCATAAACACTCTTACCCTTACAACGTTTCAGAGATGCAATTCTTCTGTCTTGTGAATTCAATAACACTTCAAAATACTCACTTCATCAGCACGGGCTTGCATGCTGTACAATGAACATGTAAGTCCCAGAAGGCAATTTGCCGAGAGTGATTACAGATTTCGACCCTTGCAGTTGGCAAGATACAAGAGAAGCTGCACAGACTGTGAGAAAGTTTCAAGTGTTTATAAGCAGACTTAACAGGAACAAATCATTAATAAGGGGAACTGAGGCCAGGATGACTGGTTATTATAAAGATTAAAAATTAATTTAAAGTGACCACTGAGTCATACCCAGACTTTCACAGACTCACCCAAAGGATTTGTGACAACTGAAAAATGGACCATGATGAAGTCAAAGATTATACCACCTAAGAAGAGACCAGTAAAAGCAGAAAGCAATGAGTTTTTGCATGGATGATGGAGAAACGGATGTGTCTGATCCAGTAACTGGGAGTAGGCTACCAGAATTTGAAAGTGAGACAGTGGATGAGAAAGAACACAGAGAGAAAACAAGAGGCAGCAGAGTCTTTGCAAAGGTTTATAATGAGTGTTTAATATTTGATACAACAGGCTGTGATGTATGTGGAGATTAATCTCCTTTACGTATGAAAAATGAAAACGCTGACTTCAAGTGATGAACTTTTAGGACTGAATGAAAGGCTGAGCTAAAAGGCATCAAAAGACAAATTACAAATTATAGCCATGTGAAGTTTTGGTGAAAGTGATCGCATCAATTTTGCTTGCTGCAGAACAAAAGATATTGAAAGGATGAACATGTAGTGACTGCTATAGCAGAACTTTCTGCATTAGCATAAACAAATTACAAAGCAGTGGTTTTCTATTTTTTTTGTTAGTGAGACATTTACACTACAATGGCCTTGAAAGACAAAACAGTATGTTCCAAGTTCACTTTTAATCACTAAGTAGGAAAACAGCACAGCTTCAGCCACTTCACAAATAAACACAGAAGGATATTCGCAGCGCCGACACCCTTACACAAAATGTGTCATTAGTATTTCATTTTGTATAAACTCTTCTGCTTTCTGTATATACATGTCCTCTCATACAAGAACTTTTCTTCAGTAGTATAGCCCAACATTTTCTCTGATTTTTTCTTTTTAATCCTTCTTGTATTTTCTGCATTAGACCCAAAACTTTTTAAGCCCACCTTTCACCACATCTTTATATTTCTCCATTTTGTTTCCATCCTTGCATTACTCATTCTGTGGTTCACCTCCTCTCTTATCTTAACCTAATTCATTACAGTTGCTTCCAAATACCTATTTGAATTGACCATGTCCATTCTTCTTCCATCAGTTGAAGACATCACAATCCTTTCCTTATTCCATGGACGTGCACCAGAATTTGACATTCCACTGTCTCACTCATCAGGCCATCCATGGAAATACCAACAGGCCTTCAAGACAACGTACACTTGACCCATACCAACTTTTATACCAAGCCAATAATTCTCATTTACATGATCTAAAACAAGCTTTTTTTTTATATTAAGCATTTTCAATCCCTTTCAAAAGATTACCTTCTACTTAATTGTACATTTGTCCCATCTAGATCGAAGACTTATCAGACACACACCAACTCTGTCATCATCAGACATCAGCATCTTGGCTGTAATTCCATCAGTTCTGAATGCATGTTCATTTTTTCTCTCCATAGCCTTCCCTGCGTCATCAACTGTCATATTGGCAAGAAATCTCAAATTTACATTAGCTCCTCCACAACTGCATCTTTTAAAGTGGCCTCTTTTATATCTACATAACCAAACTCTTCAAAATGCTCACTCCAGACGGCAAATCTATTTCATATTTCATCATAAAATTCCTGCACTCACACACCTTTCTTTTAATGTTTACGCTACACCTGTGCAGCTTTTTTCTCAAGTAAAGCTTACTAGAAATCACACCTAAATTTTTCGTTAAAGCTCTCTTTACTTTGTCACTGACTTCTGTTAGCCTGGAAGATTTTTTCTCTTCAGCAGACTTCAACATGCAGTTATATTCCTTTCCCTTGTCCCTCTCAGCAACTCAAACAAATCACTATCAAGATAATCCCTAGCACCAAGGAAGAATGAAACTTACCTCCCCACTGATATCCAAAATTTCTGTTGAGGTCAACACCAAAACACTCCGAAAAAGGAGACCTGTTCTTGCGCCACAAACGATCCTAATAAAAGATTAGTTATAATAAAACTAAATATATATAAATCCATACCTAACATTTAAAAGGCTGGACATCATTTAACAGGTAAGGTTTATTAAATTCAAAGTGCTGGACATAGAGGTACAAAACCCAATGAGCATGAGAATAGTTTATGGTCAAAGTAATCAGTTTCATGAATGGAAGCAGAATATGAACCTGCAAAACGTCAGTCCAACTTACCTGGTTACAAGTGTAAATATATCCATCGGGATTGAGCATGGGTATTATTTGCCACTCTAAACTTTTTGTAAGCTTAGTATTAGCTATAAGTTTCTTTATAACATAGAAGGCAGCAGGCGAGCTAACCCATTCACGCGCATGTATACCTGAAAAGGAAACCACATTCATCAGATGACAACAACAATATGGCTTCATGTATGACTGGTAAAAATGTGTACTATTTTATATCTGGTGTTTACTTATTTACTCATCATGATATTAAATAAATGAGTAAATATGGAACTTAGATTAAAAACTTGACTGAGACTCAAGTGTAGCAAATCCTTCAACTTTAAAACCCAATACAGGCAACATTGCTTTCTGATCTCAACTTCATAAGTTCTGGAATATTAAAATCACTCACTGCACATCTGTGAATGATGGTCTGCCTTTGTAACAAGCTAGACTGAAATCCCGTCCAACATGTTTAAAGAGTTGTGAGGAGAATTCAGTGCAATGAAATCACCAGTGGACAAACAGAGGGTGATCTCTCTTCCCGTGCATCTTTACGTGCATGCGAGACAATCTGTCTCTGTGCCACGCTTGACTAGAACCCCTGCAACCACGCAGGAGTCATTAACAAAGTAAATATGACAGACACACTGAATGACGTTCAGACGGACAATCTCCCAAGTGGTTCCTTCTTTATCAAGCGAAACACAATTACTTCTGTGTAATTATCTTACAGAGTTATTATAAAACATTTTCAGAACTCTGTAAATGTTTTACAGTTTTATTTATGGAATTATTTTTCAGAACACTTTATTACTTAAACGAATTATCAAAACCAATACATGTAATTAATTTTTCGTGGTTTTATATCTTAGCCGTCCATATTCCCTGAACTGCAGAGTTCTTGTAGCGGGATAAAGCCTAATCTCAAAATATCCCGAAGATGCTTAAATACACAGAACTCTTCACCCTTCCTTGCAATAATGGAGTGCTGGTCAAGAGATAGATTACTGAGTATGTGTATATTTCACGTATGGTTTACTCTTAGTGTAGACCAGTGGTTCTTAACCTTTTTCAATTTATGCCCCCCTTTCAAATCAGCAGTCAGTTCTCGCACCCCCTGAATTGCTAAAGTAGAAAACAAAATAATTATTGGTAGTAGTCCCTCTTTCAAGCAAGTGCTATTGAAAGAAATTGCTGCATCAGCTGCATTGATCTTGTATAGAGTCTTCTCTATTTTCCTTATAACATTTTTTTCTCTGCTACTAAAACTGGCATGTAAGCAAACCTCAACATGCAGTTATATTCCTTTTCCTCCTCCCTCAGCAACTCAAATAAATCACTATCAAGAAAATATCTAGCACCAAGTAAGAATGAAACTTACCTCACCACTGATATAAAATGAAAAAAAAAAACTGTTCATTTACATGTTTAGTAGAATACGGATCTCATTATTAAGGGCAATGACAGGCTCACAGAGAATAGGTAAAGCAAGCAGCAGAAGAAGCAGGTATTGCAATTGCTGGAGGAACACCAAGATATGTTAACCAGCAATCCAGTAAGGGCCTTTCTTTAGAAAACACCACATTAAAGCGATGACAACCGTTTTGTGCCCGCGGGCCATTTTTGGCATCCCTAAATACTCATGGCCCACTGTCCTTCAATATTGTGTAATTATGATAAAAGAATTAATATAAAACATTTTCAGAACACTGTATTAGTTTTATATTTTTATCTATGGAATTATTTTTCAGAACACTTTTTTACTTGTACATTTTCATCTATGAAAGAAAGCATTGGCCAGCATTTACTGTAAATGATTTTTCATTTTTAAATACTATTGTGAAGATGCCTGTGGCATGGCCCCCCTCAGAACTGTCCATGGCCCACAGGTTGAAAACCACTGAGCTAATCAGAGCAAAGGTGTATCATTGACCTTATGCTACTTGGGAATTGCTCCATGGAGAAGTTGAGGAGATGTTTGAGATGGGGATTATTGAAAGTTCAGTATCTGCATAATATTACCCAGTAGCGATGCTGAGGGCAAATGATGGATCAAACAGGTTCTACATGAGTTACCATCAACTGAATACCGCAAGTAAGTCTGACAACACACCTATGCGAGATCCCAAGGGTTTGATGGTAAAACTTCCTAATTAGAGATTTTTCACCAAGGTGATCTTGGCAGATCCTGATGGAAGAAACATCAAAGAAGACAACGTTCACAATCGAAAGTGGACATTACCAGTTCAAGAGGATGCTGTTTGGCTTAATGGACTCAGCAGCAACTTTCCAAAGAATGATGAGGCAGTTGCTAGCTGGAGACAAGAACCCTGACTATTTTGTGGATGATATGTTAAAGTGCAGAGTGAAGGAAGCATGAATGTCATCCTTCGAGATGCTACATCACATACAGCAAAATGGAATTCCATAGACACAAGGTCAGTGGATATTCATAGACACAAGGATTGCTATGGATGAAGCAAAGTTGATGAAGATCTAGGATGCAGTGCTACAAAGGACCAAGCCACAAGTGAGACCATGCCTAAGTTTACAGGCTACCAAAGTTAGTTTGTGAACAGTTATGAAAATCTTGTAGCAACTTTGACTGGTCTAGTGCAGAAGAGACAATCAACCAAGGTGGATGGAAGGCAAAAGGCGATTAAGCTGACTGAGGCAGGCTTTAGGAAATGCGTCGATACTGCAAGTATCAGGCTTCCATAGGAATTTCACTGGGAGGACGGATGCATTGAATGAAGAACTAGGAGGCATACTACTGCAAGGACTTAGGGGTAGCATATTTCTAATTACTTTTGCAAGTAAGACACTCAAGAATAACGACTGCAACAACTGTACCATTTAAAAGGAGTGTCAGAAATAACATTTGTAGCAAAGATTCCAGCTGTACTTGATTGGGACAGATTTCGTAAAAAAGACGGACCACAAGCCACTTCCATACATTCAACATAGTAGACTGAAAGCCCAAGGATAATGAGGTTTGCCACAGCACTCCAATGCTACAAGTTTCAAGTGAAGAGCATTCCAAGAATGCTCAATGTTGGTAAACAATACCTCGTCATACTAAATTTTAGAAAAATAATGAGATAATTTTACTTAACTGGGCTCGTGTTGTCAAAGCATATTGTATGAAATCATTAGTTTTTCTTTTGCCTGGGTCCTCCAGCACTGATTTCTGATGTATTTTTTAAGAACAGGGTATTTATTTGATTTTCCTCTCATATTCCAACAACAGTGACATATTATACATTAATTTCATACATAATTTTAGGATGGAGAATTGTTTGTTGATGGAAACAATAACAGAATTTTTCTAATCTTTACTTATATTTAAAAGCATGTTAAATTCAGTTTTCTTAAATACTTTATGTAATTTGTTAATTCAAGATATTTCCAGACTACCCAGGTTGACCAAGATTGCATAATCCTATTTATGGTAAAGAAGGCATATGCCAGAATTGTTTGGAGCTGAGCACGATTATACATTATGGTCAAGGAAGGATATAGACAGAAAGAGCAGAAAGACAATAGTCAAAAGGAGGCCATAATATCCTTCATTCATTTGAAGTAGAGTGAAGAAGTCAGTATTTCAGTTCAGATGAATCTATGTCAGAGTGAGTTGGGACTACAAAGCCGATCCCCTACAACTAGTTTCAAGTTAGTTGGAACTAAAGAGCTGTTCTAAGGAGAAGACCCCCGACAACCAGTGTCAGGTTATTTGGAACTTAAGAGCTGTTCTAAGAAGACCCCCGACAACTAATGTCAAGTTAGTTGGAACTTAAGAGCTGTTCTAAGGAGAAGACCCCCGACAACTAGTGTCAAGTTAGTTGGAACTTAAGAGCTGTTCTAAGGAGAAGACCCCCGACAACTAGTGTCAAGTTAGTTGGAACTAAAGAGCCATCCTAAAGAGAAGACCCCAGAAAACCAGTCTAGTTGGTTGGAACTAATAAACCGCTCTAAGGAGAAGACCCCTGACAACTAGTGTCAGGTTAGTTGGAAATAAAGAGCCGTCCTAAGGAGAAGACCCCCGACAACCAGTGTAGAGTTAGTTAGAACTAAAGAGCCGTTCTAAAGCGAAGACCCCAGACAACCAGTCTAGTTAGTTGGAACTAATGAGCCTTTCGAAGGAAAAGATCCCTGACACCTAGTGTCAGGTTAGTTGGAACTAAAGAGCCGTTCTTTAGAGAAGGCCCAAGACAACCAATGTCAAGTTAGTTGGAACTAAAGAGACATTCTAAGATGAAAACCCACAAGAACTAGTGTCAGATTAGTTGGACTCCGTGGAGAGTCGGGAAACTGGAGACAAGCGGCGGCAAGCCGTGCAAGGACCACAGACTCTGAAATAATTTTTTTTCCATTTTTTTTTTTTTTTTTAGAAATTAGCCTGTTTCATGGAGGAGTTCACCGACCACTTATATTTGTAATTATATATACTTATCAACACCTTGGAATTATCGTACAAACCTACGATAATGGAAAATGCTATCGTACATCGTACCGAGGCCGTTTTTATCGTACATGTACGATAATTATCGTACGTGTGGCAACACTGATCGCACGTCGTCTGTTTGTTTACATTTAGAATTTGACAGTTGACACGAACGGAATCATGGCGGCAGCAGTGAATAACTCACACAAGTGTGTTGTTTGCAATAAACGAAAAGAAACCGATCCTCATTTGGTGTTTCACAGGTTCCCTAAGGATAAAGAACGGTGAGTACTACCAGTATAATACGTGAAATGTGTGCTGCTAATCAGTAAGCCCCAGTATAATACATGAAATATGTGCTACTAATCAGTAAGCCCCAGTATAATACGTGAAATATGTGCTACTAATCAGTAAGCCCCACTGATATTGGATATAAGATTAAGGCAAGGCATCCACAGTACATTTTTGTTTCAAACTTTATTTTTTTTTAGGTTTACCCCAGTAACTAATCACACTCAAACCGGCAACCGAGCAGTGCTGTGCCAATTTAGTAGTGTTAAGAGAATAAAACATGAAATTTACAGTTTCTCAAATTCACATTTCAGATATAAAATTACATTTTCCCAGTAAAATACTTTCAACGAATCTGACCTTTATTTCTACCGCAAATGATTAGATTTAGAATACATGGCGCCATGGGTGCTACTCTCAGTTTCAGGTGCAAGCCCTCAGTATAATACATTTCAAATGATTGTTGCAAGCTGTATGTTCTGGCAAGCGGTAATATTGCCCCAGTTACAATTTTACCCAACGAAATTATTTCGTGAAATTCACTAAAACTCAATGTTACCCCGTTAACCATTCACTTACCTTAAACAGATGGTAGTACTAAATGTTCAGAAGAAAGGTATTCACAACCTGTGGAGTTCCATTGTAATTTCCATGAAATACCAATAGCCTCAAAGTAAGACAGAGAACACCCACTGCAGACGTGCACGACGGAATCCATGGCAGTCAACTGAAGCGCACTTTTGTAAAAGCAGTTATTCCAAAATCGCTTAATTGGATATTCTTGAAACAAAGCAACCAATCAGGTTTCAGCATTTGTACCGTTTATAATTCATAACGAAAAACAAAAGACGATTTTTTTTTACCCAAGTACATTGACAAAAAACCAAACACGCATCAGCAGAACAACTGACATGGCAGCATAAACGCATCCTTGCGATAACAACAAGGCAAATATTCCGGCAAATATCTCCGAACTCTTAATTTGCAAGATGCTGTATTTCGTATGAATCATGACAAAAATATATGATAGCAAGTAAAAAATATTAGATATCCGAATTTGACCGAAACTGTAATAATACCAAAAAGTGTTGGTTTAGAGAGTAAAAGCGTTCAAGTGTAGCCCACAAGGTTAGAAAAAGCTTCCAAATTCCTTGCCTAACCGAAACTGATTAGTGTCACAGCAAACATGCCGATAGATGCCCAGAGGTTAGACAGATTTAGTATCGGTGAGGATCCAAAATCAGCGGGTAAAAGATCGAAAAAGTGGAGAAGCAGCTTCCAGATTTATTTAGAAGCACTAGGGAAAATGGATAAAAAGCAGCGGAAACCATTGTTACTTCATACTGCAGGTTTAGAAGTTCAGGAAGTTTACAGAAGACAATTGAAGGGCTCACAAATCCATTTGCTCCTCAGGAAAATATGTACTTTGAATATCAGCTCATCGAAGCTTCACAGGTATCAGGTGAGATTCATTTGTGACTAGGTTAAGGAAATTAGCTTCAACTTGTGAATTTGGAGATCTAGACCAGAGGTTCATAGAGCAAATTATAGTAAAGACTAACTCACAAGAGCTTAGGAAGACATTGCTACAAGAAAAGCTACCCTTGCAGAAAGTTCTAGAAATAGCAAGAGCGCATATTTCCCAAGTCTAAACGAGCAGCCGAGTCACAGCCAAGGAAATACGTTTGGCTGTAGCTCCGAAAATAGCCATAGGATTTTTTCAAAAATAATCTCAATGTGATTCCCACAAAAAGTTACCTTACATTGCTTAACCTAACCTAACCTTACCCAACCTAACCTAACCTAACCTAACTTTTAAAGTGATGCGTTGAAGAGTGATTGGATTTTCTCTGCAACATGCTATAAGTCAAAACTATAGCATAGTAGAATGTTTTTTAGTATGCTGTGAAATAGGATGGCATAACATATAGCATTATATGTTCACCTAGATGCTTGATATGGATGAACCTCATCCAAATTCAGGAGTTGAGGCAAAAACCTCACGACAACGAAATTCAAGCTGTCGCGTGTGCAGCAGGCATTTCTCCACCAAAAATTACCTTCATCCAGCTTCTGACAAACTTTGCCACAATCTTTGCCCAGATCAACATGTAGAAGTTATGTGTTATCTATTTTATTTATGTATTTAGTCACTACAATATTATCAACTGATTTTTTATCGGTGCGACATATTTTTCTACATAAAAAGCTTGCATCTATTGCGCATTACAGGTTCTGCTAGCTGCACCAGATCAAATGTTGACCCTATAAAGACAAGTGACTTATTGAAAAATGCTGATTTAATTGGAGCCATTAAAGCTTGGATGCCTTTTTGCATGTGGGGATGCTACAAAGGAAAATGAAAGGTGAGTATACTCGCAAGCACTTTTGCCGTACTTTATTGTGATGGCAGAATAAAGCTCACAGAAAGCACTTGCCAGTATTCTCACCTTTCATTTTCCTTCATGGCATTCTTTGTTTCAACCTATTAATATTTTTTCCATGTGCAATTTTGGATATATCTCTTCATATATGTATGTATGTCTTTAATAATTTATATAACTGCAGTACATAATTTAGTAAAATGATTTTTGTGTGCTATATTTTTGTGTACATATTTGTATACATATATTTTGTATAGTGCACTTATTGTTGAAATACATATTTTCAGATACATCAATAGATTTACACCACCAAGCAAATTACACATCAAACTGGTTGCTGACTTATCCACACGAGAATTTGCACGACCTTGAATATGGTGAGTATTTGATGTGCAGTTTGTATATGTTTAGATTTTCTGAAATGGTAAGTGCATCACAATTATTATTCTAAATATAGTTAATCTTGTAGGTACCATTCCTGCTCTGGAGAATAGATCATCTGAGATAAGAGCTTCATCCTTGAAACATGGTAAATGGTCTATGCTTTTGGTAGATATTCCAGTTTTGCTTTTACTAACTAGAATTCATATAGTAGGTAAAGATTGACCTTTGAGATTTTGCTATATTATGCTACATATATATTCACTTTGTCTTCAGTGAAAAAGTGTTAGACTAATAGTTGTATTATGGCTATAGGGTTCATCTATCAACTGACCAGGGAAAATTCCAAAGAAGATTGTGAAAATATTGAATTAAGTGAAAATGTTCAATCAGATATTGGTAAGAAAATTTTGTTTAGTAGTGTTTTTGTGTATATCTATGCATAAAATACTTATGATTTTACCAGCCAAATGAAAAAGTATAATATGGCATTTGTTTCATTTCATATTTTTTGCGTTTCCAGAATTTACTGATGGTTATCCAAAGGATACTGGCAGTGAAGTGTACAGTAATGCCACAGTAACAAGCATTATGGATAATATTAGTTGTATTGCTACAAGTGTTAGTCCTACCACAACTATTATGACTGCTAGACCTACATTTGCTACTAATACTGCTACTACTGCTGCCCCTCCTCCTACTGCTGCTACTAATACAACTGCTACTAATGATGATGTTGATTGTAGCATTCTCAATGGAAATGATAATTTACAAAAGCCTGAAATACAGTATGAGACCATACAATTAGGGTTACATGAAGGAGAACCAACATTCACTACCATAAAATCAAATGGTAAGACGTTACCATGAATCGATTTTTTTAAGAGATCAAAACAAAATATTTTTTCCCCAATGAATGGTCAGTTCTGAAATACAATTAAATAAATAAATAAATCTTAAAAATTGTATATATATATATATATATATATATATATATATATATATATATATAAATTTAATTGTTATTCTTATGTTTGTACCAATTGTTTTTGCACTGGATTATTAACTTTTAATATTTTTCAGAGTCTACCAGCAGCTTGCAAAGGAAAAAGAAAAACCAGTGTGCACTAATAAAGAAGCAATGGATGCAGATTTGTAGACTTATGAAAAAACTTGTACAAATGAAGGTAAGCCCCAAAAAATTGTGATACATGTACCCTACCATCTACAGTTATAAAAAATGCAAGAAAATATATAAGTGGCACAGCTATAGAATTTTTAAAACACAAATGAAATTAGCAGGTGTCTCCAAATATGGTAAAATTCACTTTCTGTTTTCTCTTGGACTTTATTTCAAAAGTCCCAGAGCATATAACTCTATCAGCAAGATATTTACTTTACCGACAACGAGAATGCTGAGGTACTGGGTAGCCTATCCAAGATTGATTTTAATGTTGGCTGGAATGAGTCTTTTTAAATTGTTAAAACAGAAAGCTTTATCAATGAATGAAAATGATAAATACTGTGGCATTATATTTGATGCTATATCCCTTAAATCTGATGTACAGTTCAACATAAGCAAAGATGTAGTGGAGGGGTTTGAAGATCTTGGCCAGTATGGCAAAGGGCAAGACCCAGCTCAGTATGCCATGGTCTTCATGGCAAAAGGCTTGGCTTCCAAATGGAAGTAAGTACTGGGCTATTTTTGATTTACAAAATCTATTAAAGGTGATACCTTAATGTATATGGTAACTGACTGTATTGGTAAATTAAAGAATGTATGTTTATACCCAACATTTTTGGTATGTGACCAAGATCCAAATAATAGAAGGTTGTTTAAAAATCTTAACATTTCCATACAAAAACCTTTTTTCTCACATGAAGGTGAAAATGTGTATTTCTTTTATGATACACCACACCTTTTGAAAAGTATCAGAAACAATTTTAAGAAATATGACATACGAGTTGGTGGGCGAAAAGTGTCATGGAAATATATAGAGAAATTTTTTGAAGCAGATTCTCAGATGCGGCTACGGTTAGCACCAAAACCTACAGCATCCTACAGCCGTAGGACCCGAAAGGTGTGATAATGGCGATTTTGGGGATGTCCTCTGGAGCTACTGGTACCTGAAAGTAGGACTTCAAAAGGTCTAATTTAGAAAATATTTCGGCTCCGTGAAAAGAGGCCGTGAGAGCCTGCATGTTTGGAAGGGGTTAATGATCTGGTTCAGTTGTGAGGTTGAGCTGCCTGTAGTCGCTGCAGGGTCTCCAGGAGCCGTCTGGTTTCTGCACCATATGGGGGAGAGCTCCAGGCTGGAGGTTCCTGCATATGCCCATCCGCTCCATCTCGGCGGCCTGTGCTGGCCTCCTGAAGGCGCCACCTCCCCCAGAACTTTGGATGGGCCCTTTGTTTTAATGTGGTGGTAGATTCTGACAGTTTGCAGGCGCCCTTGGCACCTGGCGTAAGTGGTTGAAGATGCCAAGGCTCCTTCAGCAGCTGGGTGTACTGGTGCGGGGTGACAGAGAAGATGGCGGTTGCGCTGGGGCCTCCTGGTGATGGACTGGTATCTCGGCTCCTCTGCGCAGGTGCTTGCTCCTGTTGACTGCCAGGCGAGTTGATGGGGTCCGTCCGGAGTGGGGTCCTCGTCCCCAACTATGATTCCAACTGTACCTCCGGCCAAGGATGGAGATGCCCTTAGTGCCATAGGAGGATGGGGACCTGTTGGCAGCCGTCAGGAAGGCGGTCCTGGGCATTTGTGGCCCTCTCTGGATGGCGGGAACACTGATCGTACAGCTCCACTGTCGACCAGCATCATCCTGCCGGAGATGGTGTCCGAAACCCTACTGGTTTTGGGCTCCTGAGCTCTGCTGCCAAGGCAGCCTGTGCTGTTGACCTCCCCGTTTTTGGATGGGCAAAGGAGGGGGCTGATTCTCGTCCTGCCTGCCGCTGGCGTCCGTCCCAGGCCCGGTTGTTGCTTCTTGTGGTGGTAGGTTGGCCTCCTGGTGATCACTTATCTCCTCCTCTCGCTTTCCTCCTGCTGGAGGTTGATGGGGTCGTGTGGATGCCTGGTTATTTCATGGAGTCAAGCTGCTCGACGTCCTGATCAGGTCGCGGCCCACTCGGAGATCTGGCATGGGAGGAGCTGACGGAGGAAGATCTCCCTTGACAGGCTTATCTCTGACTGCCTGCCGCTGGCGTCCGTCCCGGGCAGGATGAGGAGGTCCTTCACACTCCAAGTCTCCCGGAGGTTCTGGTTGTGTTGAGGGTTATTTACAAGGTCAAGGCACCCCGCTGGAGACTGGCATGGAGCAGGTACCCCTTCACTGGGACACCCACTGGGCGAGCTTCCTGTAGGCCTCTTCAGGAAGGGCGTTGATCATGGCGTCTGCCTGCAGCACCTCGTCGGTGAGTCCCACCAGCCTGAACTGCGGCTCGACCCTGTAGAGCCATGATGACGGGTTGCTGTGCATGAAGGGTGGCAGCTTTATGGTGAGGGCAGGCCTTGTTTGGTCCATCAGGTGGGCAGCGAGCGGGGAGTGGGTAGCGGCGTGGAGGAGCGTGTCAGCGTCGGCGTGGGGGAGGGCGCGGGCAGATTGTGCGCGAGGGAGATATCTGAGTTCGCGAAGTTTGTGGTTATTTGTATGTGGGAGGGAATGTCATTGTCCATACTCACTACTGCACTCTTACTTGGAGTGGGTTATACTCGCGTCAATACGCACGTGGGAGCGCAATGTGTGGGTCCGCTAATGACGCTGGTGACCTGCCGACGATAGTCGGCATGCCCGAACGCTTTGTTAGAGCGCCGTATTTAGGCTGTTAGGGGCGTGGGGTAGTTCATGAAGCCAAGACTAGGTCGGCGTATGAGTCCACTAATGGCTTCGGGAACCACTCCGGGAGGTCACCACTGTAAGAGGTGCAAAATAATGAGCAGGTGGACAAGTACTGCTGGTTTATCGGGAAAGCAGGTTGCCTTATAAAGTGGCGTGCAGACGTTATACAAAGGCACACAATAGGATATAGGTGACCCGAGGTCAATTGTTCTTGATGTGACACAGGACAGGTAAATACAAATGACATGAAAAGTAAAATTACAAGAATTGACACAATAATGTTCTGACACATGTACAATGAAAACAGGCATAAAATAAATCAGTAATAGATACATATTTACATAGAAAAAAATGTGGCTATTTAGCGTGACCTAGGCTTGTGGGAAAGGAACCACAGAAAATGGGAGGTTCACCACAGAAAACCCATTGAGCGGGGACTTTACAAACCTTTACAGTGGTCTGTGCAGCAGAGACAAAGAAAAGGAAGGCGATTTTGAGGAGATGTGGCTACATGGTGCCAAGAGTCATGGCTGAAGTGCACATAAGGAGGTCATAAAGAGATGTGGTACTTAGTGACTAGCAATTTCACTTGGGCCTCAAAGATTAGGCTACATTTTCTCAAAGGACTGACAGACAGTGCTAAATAATATAATCAATACTTATGTCTAATACGTAAAAACAATTAAATATGGAATACTGACCTCCATCAATAAATACAACTTTCTTCTTTACATTGTTTCCAATGTTGTTGGTGATACGAACACGATAAATAGAGCGGTTTTCAAAGCTTCTTCCAACTTCATCCACTCGGACTTTGCTCGGGTATTTGGCTTGCAAGTTCTCCAAGTAACTGGACATCTGTTATAAGCAATGTTTCAGTGTGTCAAAAGAGCTCATTGTTACAGATTAGAAATCACTTATATAAACTGTATCATACAAGTCCAGGGGAAGATCTGATAGTTTTTTTAAAAACTAAGTCAATACTTTATGCAAATATAACATAATTTTCCTGCTACGGTCCTTGACAAGTGTACATTTTACTATTCTAAACTGGTATTGTTCAATATCTATACATTTCACTATCTTCCCAAGAATTACTGTTTTCCCTATGACAAAATCCAAGTATTTTTCAACTTAACATGACAGACTTTACCTAGCCTTGAAACAGGTAGTGTTGTTTCTTATTAAGTAAGTACTCACTTGACTGAAACTCATGTACGAGCTGAATGTGACCGAATTTTGAGGAATGTCTTTGCCTTGAGCACGTTCCTCCAAGTCCAGTTCCCTTGAGTGAAATGATATATTCATTCATGAAACAAATGTATAAATTGCAATACACTCCCTGAACACCTGAATTAGCCCTTAATCCCACTAGCCCGAACAACTCTCAGCTACCCATCCCACTATAGTGGGAATTTTAACAGCCAGCGTTACCAACGCTGCAGGTAAAACTTGTCACTTGAGTTACCATAACAAACGGTTGGCAACGCTGACACAGGTGTGCACCGACGCCCCATTTTCGTCAGTTGCTTTTTGTTCGCGCTGCTGGAAGGACGTTTCCTTCTGCAGTGCGAGGTTTTCATCCTATTGCCCGACTTCTCTTTGTATTTTGGACTTGTGGTGAAGACCTGGATTGGATTTAACGGTTTTCTCCTGGATTTTCTGGATATCTTCGATGTGGAACGTCTTTTGGATTTGGACTCGCTGGTTCCCGGTCTCGATTGTGCGTCACGGACTTTTCCCCTTCTACTACCGTGCCATCGGCTTCGATGTTGGCCTCGACTGCCTACGACGGTGGACTCTGGCGCTCATCGCTTCTTCTTCCTGCAAAGACGGATGAGTACCTTGAGACACGATAGACATTCCGTCAGGTATGTAGGAAGGTTAATTGTGATGTCAGACTCATTGCGATGAGTGTTCCCATTGGAAGGCACAAGAGAGGGATGATTACATTCATCATCGCAAGTCTTTGGCTAGTAACGGCGGCAGACGTCGGTCAGATTCTTGTTGCCTCAGTGTCTCAGACTTCTGCTACAGATCAGTTGATGGATTTAGCGAGTTCAATGGTAGTCAAACAGATAGAGGATAGGATTGCAATTAGTAAGGAAAATTCAATAGCTAGTCTTCAACATTTCTCAGATAGGGATAATAGTAGTATTAGGATGTCTAAATCTTCTTCCTTTTCAGCTCCCCTGCCTGTTCCAGAACCAGCCCTAACGGGTGGTGAGGGTAATGGCAGAACCGCAAGCCTCCGAGTGGGTAGGTCTGCCGGCCCCCTCAGCGCGGAGCAGACAGTGAAGGATTCCCCCCCCCTTGTAATATTGATAAATGTAATGTTGATAATGTTAGGATCAAGATCTAGGTGTGATAAAAGAGGATAGGTTTGGTAGTGAGGAGAAGGTTTTAACGGTGCAGTGTCGTTCTCCTGAACGGGTTCTGGTTTCGGGTTCAAGTGGTTTTTGTGCTCTGACAAGAGTTTCTCCATCTCTTCTTTCGACCTGGCTCAGTCTCAAGTCAATGTTTCAGTTACGTGGGGCAGAATCCTTCTGCTTTCGCTTCTAACTCATTTCCTACTGTTTTGTAAATCTCCTACTGTAGTTTCCCCCTTCCCTGTATTTTCTACTCCTCCATCTAGTAAGGCGGATTATGGTGTGTCCTTCTGGCTTCTAAAGTAATTTGCGGGACTTGCATTTGGCTGTGGCGGGTTATAAGACAGATGGCGGGGTTTTTCAACGGGTTTAGACCTTTGGCGAGAGGATATATACTTTTTTTCTCGAATGTTTCTCTAACATTAGAGAGTATGTGACACAGTAGTGTCCAGAATTCATGTCGGATATGTTTTCAGGATTATTTAAGGAGGCCAGATTCATTGTGCCTTCTTTCCTTTTTCTAAGTTTTCTTCTTCGTTATTTGTCGCTTCATCTCCTGCTCCCACATTCTCTTTTACCCCCTTTTCAGTCTCCTCTTCGGCCCTTTCTTCTTCTGCTCCGGTCTTTCCTGTGGCTTCCGCATCCGTTTTCTCTCTTCCTTCGATTTTGATTTTCCTCCTCTCAGATAACTTTTTATGCGTCTGCTATTCCTATGCCTCCCGCCTTTTCCTTCCTTAGTACAGTCTTCTCCGGTAGGAGGAGCTTCCGGACAGGCGAAAACCCTGTTTCGGCAAATTTTGGCCGCAGGGATCTCTTGTTCCATCCCTTCGGGTATGCGCAACCCCTTGCTTCCACTTCATGCGGCTGTCCCGATAGCATCAGGTATTTCACAGGGTTTTCCCGTCGATTCCAGTTCAGGTTTGTGCTCCGCGGTTTTGGCAGAGCATACGGTACTTTCTTCGAGCAGTCCGTGGCGGTCATCGCCTGCATTTTCCGTGGCGGTAACTCAGGCTAGCTTCTACCTCTTTCATTCTCTCTCCTTCATCTTCTTCCGTCCCTCTACAGCGGTTTCGTTTGCGCATCCTCCCCCAAGATTTAACAATGTTGGTTTGGCTACTCTCACTCGTCTTCCCCTTGGTAATAATGGGGAATTGGCTCCGGTTTTTTTTTTTTGGTTTAGCCTTCTCTTCCCGGCGGATCCAACAATACGGATTCAACTCCGGGTACCCGATTAGGTGCGGGTGCGCAGCATTCTGGTTAGGCTGGTCCGATTGCGGACTCTTCATTGTTGTCCGGGGCTTCGTCCAGTGCCTCCTCCTTTGTCAGTCTTAGACCGTTCGGACATTGCGGAACAGGATTCTTATCCATAGGTACAGGAGATTCTGGTGGACTTAGAATGTCCTCTTGCCAGCAGTATGATTACAGACACAGGCTTGAGTATGTTACTTCATCGTACCCTCAAGCAAGAGCTCCGGACCTCCCGATTTTGAGGTTTTTATGACACTAAACCAGCTCCTGCCTCTTTTTCATGTTGGCTGGTTTGGTTCGATCAGGTTAGCCAGGCTTTGGAGGAGGCGGATGTTCGCTTGGCATCGGTAGTTGCTTCTAATAGACAGCACTCTTCTCTTCTCTCTCCAAGTAGGACGACTTACACAGTTCGAGGTAATCCTTAGGCAGGCGTCAGGTTGCCCCTCAACAAATCGGTTGAGGCATTCCTGTTTAAGTCTCCGGCGTCGTTTCAGCTCGTAGGGACTTCTCTTAGGGAAGCAGGTGCTTGGGGATATGTGTTGCGCAATCATACTGAGGCTCTTGCGCATTCTTTCTGGATGCAGTTCAAGTTATTATAATGCGGGTTCCAAAGAGTGTTGGCTATGTCCCTTCGGATCCGTGGCTGTTGGCAACCTAATTATTTATCTCGAAGGGTTTGGCTCACCAGGCGAAAGCTTTGGCTTCGTCTACGACGTTTGGAGCAAGGAAAGTTGAAATTTCTATCTTGACCATCTTCCCCCTCAGTATCCGGATGTTCATAAGAGGGATTGCTTAGAACACCATTAGCCTGAGCTAATTCTTGTTCAAGGATGATGACGTAGCCAGTATGACAAACATGGTTTCTTCTAACTCATGTCTCCGGTGTCGGCAATTATGCATCGTCGAGGATACAGTGTTTTGAATTATCGAGATGATATAGTGTGTTGAAGTATCTAGACGATACAGAGCGTTGAAGTATCTAGACGATACAGTGTTGAAGTATCTAGACGATCGTTTAACTGGCCTCCTCTCCAGAGGAGCTAGTAAGAGCGAGGGAATTCTATGGAATTCTTAACATATTCAGGTAAGTGGATTCTCTCTCTTCCTCTGAGGGTTTTCACAACCCTTGAGAGAGTCCAATCGGTCCTTCACAGATAGAAGGGTTCCCGTCCAACAGGGAACGGCCATTACCAGCTTGGAGAAGCTTCTTAGGGAGAATGTCTCTCTCTCTCTCTCTCTTTTATTTCCAGGGTCTCGTGTCCGAATGCGTTCTCTCTTCAGGTATGTCTCAGGAATCGCTGGGACTTCCACAACGAGAACGCTGTTATAGTCAGGAGCGATTCTTGCCTGTTGGATCGTTTGTGGTAGTCAGAAATGCATCTGACAGGGGAAAGGTCTATCGACTCCCCTCTTCCTGACGTTCATCTGTACACAGATGCCTCAGATCAAGGTTGGGAAACAACCTTGGAGGAATCCAGGCCTCGGAACGAGAGTAGTCAATAAATCTTTGGGAAATCAATGCTGTAAAGGAAGCCCTCAGTTGTTCTCAGTCTTAGTGCACTACAGAGTAGTGGCTATGTTCAGCGACAGCGTAATTGCCGTGTCGTATCTGAAGAACTCGGAGGGGAACAGGCTCACAGAACTCAATACTATACTGTAGCACATAGTCCTGAGAGGGTGAGAAGAACGAAAGTGTATCTTCTTCCCCAATTTATATCGGGAGTCTCAAAGTACGGGCAGATTCGCTAGGTCGCTCTTGTTCAGGTATTAGCGGGGAGAGTGGACTTTGACTCTGGAAGTAATATGTCAGGTTCTCCGGAAGTGATCAGCAGCTGTCGACTTATTCATGACATGGTTAAACCATCGTCTTCCGGATTATTCCTCTAATGGTATCCCTATTTCAATAGTCACCAAGGTGACGTTACAAGTTGGAATCACATGCAAGTGTACGCCTTTCCTCCATCCGGTCATTAATCAAGTAATAGGGAAATTACGGACTCTAAGTGTCAAGATGACCTGGACTTTCCGGAACTCCCTAGAGTTCTCTACGGAAGTTTCGTTGTCCCTACCAGTGCGAAACTACTACTTCTCAGATGACCGCATTTTTTCTGTTATTTTCCAAACCCTCGCGTGCTGGACCTAGTTGCAAGGCAACTGTAGAGAGAGCCGCTAAACAGTCCGGACCCCCTAAAACTGTGCCTAAATAGTTTTCTTTTAGATTAAGTCAACCCGTAAGCCTTACCAGGTTCAGCTAGATGGTATAGAAGTTAGTGTCGTAAGGAAGGTCATTCCATCTCTTGACTTTCCATAGCCAAGATAGCGGATTTTCCTTTATTCCTCCGGAAAATCAAGAGTCTTTCGTATTCGGCCATTGCTGACTACTGCTCAATGATTAGCAGTATATTTAGTTTCCACATTCCTGAAGTTTCAAGTAGTAAGATAATCGTTGATTAAGTTCTTGTAAGATTGAACGTCCTGTTTTTGCCGACTCGGGCGCCATTATTGGGACTTACTGGAAGTATTTCAATATTTATCTTGTTTTCCCCTGCCTTTGAACCTATTGAAACTATAACGTTTAGACACTGAGAAGGTGCCTTTTTCTTACGGCTTTAGCTTCAGCTAAAGGGTTGGGTGAGCTTCAGGCAGTTTCGAGGTTGGGTTCCTGTGCGAGAATGATACATATTTGTCTGTCTTCCGGAATTTGCGGCGACGACAGAGTCGGAGGTTAAAACTCTGCCTCGTTCATTTGTTCTTTATCTGCAAGTGTTCATTACTGGTTATCCAGTGGAGATACCTTTATGTCCGGGGGGAGCATTAAAGCCTGTTTATCAAGGGTTGCGAAACTCCTTCCGCTTCCGCACACACTTGTGTCTCCTCGAATCCTTCCCATCCACTGTCAGAGGATGTGATTAGTTACTTCGGAGGGCTTCTCAGGGTTGTTCTTCGTCGTCTTCAGCTCTCTATTTTCCCGACCGCACAGTATTCGGAGTATGTCCAATTCATCTTCCTTTTCCCAGGAATTATTTACTGCTGTCTATTCTGGAAGCAGCTACTGGGAAGTCCGTCTCAGTGTTTACTCATTTTACTTAGTGATGTTCGATTCGCCTCACAGCGTTTAGCGCGCGAAGTCTATTATGTAGGGTGCGTTCATTTAGCTGAGGGTATTAACACGGAGGTTTGGAGGGTTATTCTCTTAAGGGGGTTTATACGGTCAAACGGTTCGTTGAACGTGGTTCGCAGACCTGTGTTTGAAATGATGTTCGAACGTGTGAATCAGGTATTTGGTTGTCGAACGGTTTGAAGAATTCTGTTCGAGCCTTACTTTGTGGGCGGGGCTTCATTGTCCACAAACCGTTTGAATGTGAGAACGCGCGTTGAACATTAAACTTCAGTTTATAGTTGTAGTAGTAGTAACAACAGTAGCAAAATCTATGACTGAGATCATGAGATGTCGCACTATTTTGCTCGTGTAGCGGCAAAGTCTATTATCTAAGGTGCGTTCATTTAGCTGAGGTGGTATTCGCTTAGTGTGGAGGGTTATTCTCTTAGGCCACGTTAGCGGTGAAGTCTATTTTCTAGGGGCGTTTATTTAGCTGATGCGGTAGTCGCATAGTGAAGAGATTCTTAGGTTAACCAGATAGAGGAATTCCTTTTAGTCTTTAGAATTCTTAGGCAACAGTGATAATATAATCACATGAACTTAGGTTTAGTACGTTTTAAGTATCTTAGTCTTTGATAGTTTCCCTACGAGAGTCCAAGGGGGTACTCTAGTAGGCTAGGCTATTTCGTCGGCACCGAGATACTTCTTCGCTCGTCGATCGTCGGACTTTATCCGGAGGATCAGCGGCTCGGCACACTGCTTCATTTCCCTCCATACATGAGAGGCTATGAATAGCCACATGGGAGGTCACTGTACTCCTCCATACATGAGAGGTTCTGAAGAACCACATGGAAGGTCGACGGACTGAGACAGTACGGACCTGACAGGCGATCAAAATACTTTCCATCATGTCTCATCACCAAAAACAACGATTGATAACGTGAGTGTTTAACTAGAGATAGGTATTCTAGCCAAGTACTGACCTGACTCGATCAAAGTACTCTCCAACAGGTCTCTTCACTGAAACCATTGATTGATATGGTGAGTGTTTGGCTAAATGGATATCTTATGCAGAGTAGATTGGTGAGCTACCATCTCTGCGGTTGTCAAAGGGGCGTGCAATAGAATTGATCCCTCCTTCTCTAAATGTTGTTAATCGGGGTAATTCAGGTGTTCGGGGAGTGTATTGCAATATGAAGTTTTCATAATAAAACTAATATTGTAATACTTACCTGAACACCTGAATGATTCCCACCCTCCTTCCCCACATCAATTTTGACCTTGAATAAAGCAATTGATGAAAATGGGGCGTGTCGGCGCACACCTGTCTCATCATTGCCAACTGTTTGTTATGGTAGCTCAAGTGACAAGATTTTACCTGCAGCGTTGGTAACGCTGGCTGTTAAAATTCCCACTATAGTGGGATGGGTAGTTGAGAGTTGTTCGGGCTAGTGGGATTAAGGGCTAATTCAGGTGTTCAGGTAAGTATTACAATATTAGTTTTATTATGAAAACTTAATTTTTCCTCTATCTTTATCACTTTTGTTGCCTTAACTTTTCAGTGAAGTATATAGGCCTAGATCTAACTACCATTCTAAAGAGATCAGGAAGGCAACAGAGAAATCACATTTGTTATTATTATCATTAACATTCTCTCCTAACTTGTCCGTGCGTTGACACTAAAAGATCATAAGGAATGGACATTTACAATATCTCGAAATGCACTTAAACATTATGGATAAATGCATTTATGTGCATATGCAAGGGTGTTTAAACATCATATGCAATGCATCCCAGCAAAGACACACATCATATCAGGATGATTCACTGTAACCTGAAGATGCACAAAGAAAACTGAGGGCTAAGGCACTACAGATTTTCAGTTTGCAAATAAAATAAACAAAGCTTGGCTTAATAGGACCAAACCTTAAGAGCCAAGAGTTTTTAAAAATCATTAGCATAATATCTCCAAAAGACTTAGCAAATTTGAACAGGACGAAATTCAGCATGACAAAAAAGAAATTCTAGCACTGTACACCGAGGTTTGAATCTCCAAGGAAAGAAGTTATCATTAGCATCAATTTTAAGGCAATAATGCCTACTTAGAAAGTGTACAAAACCTAGGGCACATTGGGAGGTAGATCAAATGTGTCCACTCACAGTAGATGGAGTGTGGATAGGTCGAAGTCATAGTCAGCAGTGCAATGATACCCACTATGATACCAAGCATGTGCAGTTGCATATCTGATCTCTGCTTTCCTGATTTCAATAACTAAATGGACAAAGCATCTACCTACTGCTTTAGTGATCGATGGTAGGCATCCACAAGGAAGGAGGGTATCATTAGCATAAATTTTCAAGCAATGTCACTCGCTCATCATCTTTCTCTATCTTGCTTTAAAGCAGTAACATATATCCTAGTAAAAGAAAATAACCAGACAACGTTATTAAACATCCCATTCAGTGCAAACATATAATATTAATCAACATTCCGAATGAACAATTGCATGTCTCAAAATATTTATGAGAGAACAACCTGTTGAAAATTTTCTTGTAATTACTCTGTTACAATGCAAATGAAAATAAATTATACAAGCTGCAGGACTAGGAAGACAATTTCTAAATGAGCTTATCAGATGCCTCTGGATGCTGGTCCCCTGGTAAGTGTATCTCATGGTTAGGCATTGCCAAGAGGCCCACATCGGGTTGTCCAGCTCCCATTCACACCTTACCATCTTATGGGCTGGAACACCTTGGGGAAATTGCCTGTGCTATCATAGGTAGGCTAGCTTAATGTAAAACAGCCTCCTGGTAAGGGCTATATCTGACTAGTAACAAAGGCCATGTGTGGTACAGCCTGCACTTGAACGTTCAAGTCCCACAGACATATAATTTCTAGCCAAAGTCAGCCCTTTAGCCCTTTACTATTATCATTGACTTAAGTGATTTATCTGCATAAAGCATCACTTACAAAGAGGCAGCTTGGAAAAAAGCTGCATAATAATGTAGCTAATAAGAAAAAAGATTCTGATAGGTTTAAATCTGATTAGCTAAGAGGCTGTGTTCTTCAACACCAATGATCAAATCACGAGAAGAAATGTCAGTGGAGACACTGTACAACAATACTATACTATCACAAACTTAGTATAAAGTTCCACAGAATGACAAAAAATATTTATAAATACTCATAAACAGGTAAATTCTTTTGTTTAAAGTAAAATCAAAGGTGCTTTTAAAAGGCATGAAATGATAAAAAAAAAACTGAACAGGACATATAGGTGGTAAATTTTCACAGTCACATCAAAAACATCTACATTTGATAAAAAGTACACTCGATATTACTTAAAACATTATCATGTCAAACCGTAATATCATCATGAAATCACTACATGAGGTGACTCGGAAGGTATTGGTAGATAGTGGGATATGAAACATCACTGGAAAACTAAAACTTTACAAAAAGAGAAAAAAAAAGCTTCGACTACAAAACTTACTTTCCAAGATTATTAGATATTACTTCAAAAGCTATCAATCTGTCATCCTGCATTTTGGTAAGATCCTCTAAAGCTTTAGGTGATGCAGCTACCTCAGCAATTCCTGTTGTTCAAAGAGAAAACTTTAGAAGATACACCTCAGCAATAACTTTTTTGAGATAAAAAAATAGCCTTTAGAAGATATGGCTACCTCAGCAATACCACCTGTTGAGAGAAAATAAAAGGTTAAGCTGATACTCCTACCTCAGCAATACCTGATGTTGACAAAAAACAAGTAAAAAATGAGGCTAAGTTTCTTCGGTGCAATGGAGTTTTCTGTACAGCCACTACAGCGCATAATCAAGACCACCGAAAATAGATCTATCTTTCGGCGGTCTCCGTATAATGGTGTATGAGCTGTGGTCCATGAAACTTTAACCAGGGCCAGGTGGTGACCTGTCTTATATCGTTGCCAGACGCATGATTATGGCTAAATTTAACCTTTAAATAGAATAAAAACCCATGAGGATAGAGGGCTGCAATTTGTTGTTTCATGATTGGAGGGTGGATGATCAACATACCAATTTGCAGCTCTCTAGCCTCAGTAATTTTTAAGATCTGAGGGCGGACAGAAAAAGTGCGCACAGAATAAAGTGCAGACGGACATACAAAGCCGGGACAATAGTTTTTTTTTACAGAAAACTAAAAAGTTTTACAAAATACCGATACCTCAGCAATATCTGTTACAGAGATAAAAGGCATAGGAAGATACTACCTCAGCAATACCTGTTGGTGAGATCAAATAAAAGCTCTTGAAGACATAGGCATCTGTTACTTGTCAGCCGTGGCTATACAACGGACTGCTATAAAATGGCTGACAGTAATACAATATATATATATATATATATATATATATATATATATATATATATATATATATATATATATATATATATATATATATATATATATGTGATATATATATATGTATATAACCATGTATATAATTGAAATGTGTGTACTGACTGTAATGGAAACGTTAGTTAAGATTATATGTATGAATAGACAATGCTGAGAGACAAATGAATAACAATTTCAAGTCTGCGATGTCTCATAACCATAACAGAAACGGACAGTGGGGTAAATCTTAAATGATGTGAACAGAAATGGTACTGTGAGTGCTAGAAAAGAGAATTCAGGGTCTGTACGGAGCCATCAGTGAGGGTCATGAGGTCACGGAATGAAGGGGCTTTGATTGCCCCGAAAAACATATGAACAGCCAGACTGACGACTACTTGATGCTGATGGGGCACTGAACCACACAGCGGGCTATAAATGATTAATCAGAATGATGACAGAAACATAAGTGGGGCATTCTAGGAATCAATACACATGGTGAAGGTTAGTGAAAAGACTACAGAAAAATGAAACTTAGCATTCAAGGTTGTACATTCAGAACTACGAACAGTAATTGGCCATTCAGAACCATGAACAGGAAACGGTGACAGTAGCCACGAACAGAAACGGTGACAGCATTCAGAACTCAGACAGATCCATATAAAGGGAAGAGATTCAGAACCACAAAAACAGGTGGTGATTCAGAGGAAGGTGATAGTGAGTCTTGAACGACGACACTGGGCCATTTAGAACTCGAAACCACGAACAGAAACGGTGACAGTGGGGTATTCAGAACCATGAACAGTAACGGTGACAATGGGGCATTCGGAACCATGAACAGAAATGGTGAGAGTGGGGCATTCAGAACCACGAACAGTAATGGTGACAGTGGGGCATTCAGAACCACAAACAGAAATGGTGACAGTGGGGCATTCAGAACCACAAACAGAAAACGGTGACAGTAGGGGCATTCAGAACCACAAACAGTAAAGAACCACAAACAGGTGACAGTAGGGCATTCAGAACCACGAACAGTAATGGTGATAGTGGGGCATTCAGAACCACGAACAGTAATGGTGACAGTGGGGCATTCAGAACCACGAACAGAACCACAAACAGAAACGGTGACAGTAGGGCATTCAGAACGGGGGCATGAACCGAACGACGAACAGAAACGGGACAGTGGGGCATTCATGACAGCGGGCATCAGAACCACGAACAGTAACCACAAACAGAAACGGTGACAGTGGGGCATTCAGGTGACAGAAATGGGGGCATTCAGAACCAACAGAAATGGTGACAGTGGGGCATTCAGAACAGAAAGTAATGGTGACAGTGGGGCATTCAGAACCACGGGGTGACAGTGGGGCATTCAGAACCACGAACAGTAACACAGATTCAGAACAGAACAGAAACGGTGAATTCGGTGACAGTAACGGTGACAGTGGGGCATTCAGAACTACAACGAAACAGTAACTACGAACAGTAATGGTGACAGTGGGGCATTCAGAACCACAAACAGAAACGACAGTAGGGCATTCAGAACTACGAACAGTAATGGTGACAGTGGGGCATTCAGAACCACAAACAGAAACGGTGACAGTAGGGCAAGAACGGCGAACAGAAACGGTGACAGTGGGGCATTCAGAACCAAACAGTAACAGAAACAGGAAACGGTGACATTCAGAACTGAACAGTAATGGTGACATTTCAGAACGACGAACAGAAACGGTGACAGTGGGGCATGAACTAGAACAGTAATGGTGACAGCGGGGCATTCAGAACCATGAACAGGAAACGGTGACAGTGGGGCATTCAGAAACGGTGACAGTGGGGCATTCAGAACTACGAACAGAAACGATGACAGTGGGGCAACTACGGTGACAGTGGGGCATTCAGAACCACAAACAGAAACGGTGACAGTAGGGCATTCAGAACCACGAACAGTAATGGTGATAGTGGGGCATTCAGAACCACGAACAGAAACGGTGACAGTGGGGCATTCAGAACTACAAACAGTAATGGTGATAGTGGGGCATTCGGAACCACAAACAGAATCGGTGACAGTGGGGCATTCAGAACTACAAACAGTAATGGTGATAGTGGGGCATTCAGAACCACGAACAGAAACGATGACCGTGTGAACTACAAACAGTAATGGTGACAGTGGGTGACAGTAGGGCATTCAGAACCACGAACAGTAATGGTGATAGTGGGGCATTCAGAACCACGAACAGAAACGGTGACAGTGGGGCATTCAGAACTACAAACAGTAATGGTGATAGTGGGGCATTGGAACCACGTGGGGCATTCAGAACCACGAACAGAAACGGTGACAGTGGGGCATTCAGAACTACAAACGGTAATGGTGACAGTGGGGCATTCGGAACCACGAACAGAAACGGTGACAGTAGGGCATTCAGAACCACGAACAGTAATGGTGATAGTGGGGCATTCAGAAACAGAAACGGTGACAGTGGGGCATTCAGAACTACAAACAGAAATGGTGATAGTGGGGCATTCGGAACCACGAACAGAAACGGTGACAGTGGGGCATTCAGAACTACAAACAGTAATGGTGATAGTGGGGCATTCAGAACCACGAACAGAAACGGTGACAGTGGGGCATTCAGAACTACAAACAGTAATGGTGAACAGTAACGGTGACAGTGGGGCATTCAGAACCACGAACAGAAACGGTGACAGTGGGGCATTCAGAACCACGAACAGTAACTGTGACAGTGGGGCATTCAGAACCACGAACAGAAACGATGACAGTGGGGCATTCAGAACAGTACAGTGGAGCATTCAGACAGAACAGTAATGGTGACAGTGGGGCATTCAGAACTACGGACACAGTGGGGCATTCAGAACCACGAACAGAAACGGTGATAGTGGGGCATTCAGAACTACAAACAGAAACGATGACAGTTGGGCATTCAGAACCACAAACAGAAACGGTGACAGTGTAGCATTCAGAGCCATGAACAGAAACAGTCACAGTTGGGCATTCAGAACCATGAACAGTAATGCCTCTTGAAATGGCATATTTGTGTGGGAGCATCTCACTTTTAGTCCTTTTGATGTTAGACCAATGTAAATCTTATTAGATTCTTTGCAAGGAATGCTGTATACACTATTGTTCTTTGTTAACAGTGGTTGGATTGTAATATGTCTTTTTTGCTTTATTTTTACAAAGTTCCAAAAAATATGGAGGGTAACACAATGAATCTCTTATTTTATCAATAATTTTAAACTCCTCTTCCATAAATTGAGGACTACAGATTCTAAGAGCTCTAAGATACACACAGGAAAATGTTGACACCTTAATTTGTTTAGCATCGCCAGAGTAAAAATGAATATATGACAAATTATTCGTGGGTTTCCTATATACTTTAAAACAAAAATTGTTGTTATTTCCAAACTGGAAAAGTAAAACACGATTGCATCACCTTTAATGAATTTAGTTAAAGGTCTTTTCTTAGTTTGCTTCAATTACCTAATAAAATTGTGAATTTCCCAAAAAGGTTTATAGATGCAATTCATCAAACGAATAAAGATAAAAGTTTGCACATTACTAAAGTGAACAAATCCAGTTGTTTTGTAGTAATGGATAAAATTAGCTATGTTGAGAAAATGGAAAACTTATTATCTGATTCTAGTACTTATAAAAAAACTATAGAAAGATCCATTAGCTGACATCATAAAAAGTTTCAGTTCTAAAATAAAAACTATATTAAAGGGATTCGGTTCAGTAAAAGAGAAAGGGTCAACGATTCGCCCATCCTTACCTTACATGAACAAACTAACCAAAACTCATAAAAGAGATTTTCCTATTCGGCCCATTATCAGTTCAACTGGTTCTACTAGTTATAAACTTTCTAGACATCTAGTTAAATCACTGTCACCTATTCTGGGGACTATTTCAAATTCCATTTACAAAACTGTTGAGTTCTGAGATAGACTTTCCCATATTAAATTATCCAGTACTGACACATTATCCAGTTTTGATATGACATCTTTATTTACTAAAGCTCCTGTTGATAACTTACTTCAATATTTATCACAACATTTGGACTTGCATAATCTAGAATTACCTAACAATGTAATTATTAATTCGATATCCCTTTGTATAAAAAATTTTAAATTCACTCTCAATGGTAATTTTTATGAACAAATATTTGGTATGGCTATGGGGAACCCTCTTTCGTCACTTTTGTCTAATATTTACATGGACTTCTTTGAGTCTAGACTTATTCCAAGAAATCTATTCTCTAAGATGTTTTGGGTAAGATAAGTAGACGATTGTTTTTGTATTGTAAAAGAAAATGTAAATATTCCTGATTTCTAGCATACAATTAATAATTTAAATACTAAATTATCAATAGTTTTTAAAATGGGCAATGCAGGAATGAAATTAGGATGAAATGGTAAACAGAGAATATTCCAACAAAATATTCTTAAGTTTTTGTTAACACAAAATTCACAATAGAATATGAAGAAAATAATTGTATACCATTTTTGGATGTCTTAGTTATTAGAAATGAGGCCAGTTTTTTTCATAAAGTATATAAGAAACCCACGAATAATTTGTCATATATTCATTTTCAGTCTGACCATGCTAAAGAAATTAAGGTGTCAACATTTTCCAGTATGTATCTTAGAGCTCTTAGAATATGTAGTCCTGAATTTTTGGAATGGGAGTTTAAAATTATTGATAAAATATGAGATTCATTATGTTACCTTCCATATGTTTTGGAACTTTGTAAAAATAAAGCAAAAAAAAAAAATCGTATTAGGCTACAATCCAACCAGTGTTAACAAAAAAATTAAGAATATTCTCTGTTTACCATTTCATCCTAATTTCATTCCTGCATTGCCCATTTTAAAAACTATTGATAATTTAGTATTTAAATATAATAATATTTTGAGAAATAAACTAATTACGAATAGCCCGCCCAATTCAAACAATACTGAATACAATATTCCTTGTGCAGAATGTGATATAAGATTTATATTGGTCAAACATCAAAAGGACTAAAATTGAGATGCTCCCAACACAAATATGCCATTTCAAGAGGCTTGACAAATAATGGCATTGCAGATCAATGGCTTAAGACAAGCCATGCGATTAACTGGGATAAGTCATCGATAATCTACAAGGTCAAGGAAGAGGGATCTGCTGGAGGCGGTGTTTATTGAAGCCGCATGCACCGGGAATGTTAATCTCCACCCTGGATTATCCCTTGATCCTTTGTCCTTGTCTTTTTTGTTTAAAGAACATGCTGCCCAGATTAACAAACTGTAACCCCACCCTGCTTCTGTTTTTGTATATAAAGCTCTGTCAACTTCTTTTGTATTCAGTGTGAACTTGAAAATGGAGAATAAACGGCAAACGTACTTGTTCAAAGTCCGGGCTTTCACTCATCTTCTTACATGGATTTTGTGATATTCTCGAGCACGTCTCCTTCGTGCTGCATTGGATATATATATATTGATATATATATATATATATATATATATATATATATATATATATATATATATATATATTCTTCGTTTTAACGTGCTTTTTTTCCCATTTTTATATGGGGTAAGCACGATGCCTTCTTTGAAGGACTTTGATTTGGTGGTGGGGTAGGCCGTAGCCTCGATCGGCTGCCCTGCCTGACATCGCTTAGACCCCGGTAACGAATGTGTACTTGTGTTGTGCCAAATCCCCAGCTCCCTTTCTCCCAGCAGCGAGGAGAACTGGGCGGTTAGGTCGACAGTTCGAGATGTGTGAGGTGTCTGTTATGCTTTTAGAAGATGTTGGAGTGGCTTTGTTTATGTGTGTATTAGTCTGTAAAACCCATCCACAGACACTTTTTCACCCATTCCTCTTCAGCCGAAACTTCTTCCTTTTGTTTCAGTCAAATCATTTCTGGCCACTCAGTTTCACATTGCCACAACAACCGTGTTCTGCCATGTACTCTGCACTGACACATAATCTGACAGGGTCTCCTACCCTTACTTCTAAATATGTATTTTATTACGAGTACTTCAGAGCGTCAGGAGATGAAACATGGCTTCAGAATAACCATTGTGGTTTACTCATGCCTTCTGACTGCTTTTCCACTTGAAGAGTAAAAAGATTTATTTTCTTTTCTACCTTACAAAGGCTGATATTGTACCGAAGAAATCATAATTTCATCATGAATCCAACTGCTTTTGAGAAAACTCCATAAAAAAACAAAATCCAAAACCTATGAAAATAGTAGTGGAAATGAAAGGAATATAACAGTCAGGGAACAAGACACGAATGGGATTACCGACTACACCACAGAGCAGTGCTGAAGTTTCTAACGCTGTTTCCTTTCAAAGGATTTCCAAAATAATCCAGTGTTGACGTTATTCCCACTGACGGAAATTCTGTGCCAAAAATTTAATACGGGGGATACTGTTCAATATGAAAAGCTCACCTTAGGAACAACTACTAGCATTCTGTCACACTCATCGTCGCAATAATTTATATAAAATATTAAAGGCCCAACACCGTCTCCATTTTTACTTAAAACAATTGAGATAGGGGCAAGATTGTGCAATTTTAATGTTACAGTTAACTTTAAGGTTTAACTAGAGCAGTGAGATTTAGTTCAATAACTATAAAGCACAAAGCAGCTTTGCTTTCAACAACCTGATCCGTAAACTTCAAAACAGTTCCTCCTAAATCACAACTCTGGAGCACTGTCCCAGACAATTTCCAAGACAGACACCAAGACACAAGTTTGTCTGTCATTGATTATGAAAGTTTCCTCACCTTTGGCCTTTGATGCAGACAGGACCACCAAGTATCCCTCCCCTTCCTTATCCTGAAGTGTACTCAGGGTGGGAGGATAAGCGCCTCCACTCAATTTCTCAAGATGAACACCCAAGATTTTCCACCTGCAAAATGTATTTTACCTTTTCAGTTTATAATAATAAACAAGTAAAAAAATGCGCCGAAGTTTCATCGGCGGAATCAAGTTTCTGTGCACCGTATAATCAAAGCCACCGAAAATAGATCTATCTTTCGGTGGTCTCGGTATAAGGCTGTATGAGCAGTGGCCCATGAAACTTTAACCATAGACCGGTGGTGGCCTATCTTATACAGTTGCCAGAAGCACGGTTATGGCTAACTTTAACCTTAATTAAAATAAAAACTACTGAGGCTAGAGGGCTGCAATTTGTTAAGTTTGATGATTGGAGGGTGGAAGATCAACATACTAATTTGTAGCCCCCTAACCTCAGTAGTTTTTAAGATCTGAGGACGGACAGAAAAAAGTGCAGACAGAAAAAAGTGCGGACAGAAAAAGTGCTGACAGAAAAAGTGCGGACGGACAGGCAAAGCAGGCACAATAGTTTTCTTTTCAGAAAACTAAAAAGGCATCTATTTATGAGAACAATAAACAAGAAATTATAAAAACATGCAGAGTCCAGAAGGGAAACGTGAGATGGAAAGGAACAAAGAAACTGAAACACGTTTGAGGAGAGGGAATCTAAAAGAAAGGAAGAAGGGAAAAGTCCAGACACAGAATCTGGATAAATGAGAAGACGACGAAGAGGGAACAGAAAAAGCAAAATCGAGAAAGACTGAAGATTCAGAAAGCGTCACTAAATGAACTTACAGATAATACACATTTTTGAACAGTCAGAACCCTACAGGTTCATACACTCTCTCTCTCTTTCTAAACCTGTCGAATGTAGAATTGAATAGAGAATTTAGGCCAAAGGCCAAGCACTGGGACCTATGAGGTCATTTAGCGCTGAAACGGAAACTGACAGTAAAAGGTCTGAAAGGTGTAACAGGAGGAAAACCTCAAAGCACTATGAACCAATGTCAGGAGAGGGTAGAAAATAAGATGAAAAAAAGAGAATATGAAAGGAGGTGCAATAAAAAGAACAAAAGGGGTTGCAGCTACGAGCCGAAGGGACGCTGCAAAGAACCTTAAGCAACGCCTACAGTGCACTGCATGAGGTGCACTGACGGCACTAGCCTCCTACGGGGAAATCTCAACCCAGTCAAGATGAATTTTCGTCCCTCCACCTCTTTGTACACTAAATATTATATAAATTTATTGCTTTGATTATCTTTATCAAGACAAACATATCTTGTACTAGTTTTCTTCATAATGAACTCATGTTAATCAACGTGCTGCCAGATGTACCACACAGACAATATTTGAAACACCAGTGACATACTTGTAACCGGAAGTGACGCTCACAACAACAACACACGTGTTCTGGGAACTCCAACAACAAATTGCGGACTGAAATAAATGATGGAAGGAAAAACAACTAGTTTTGTTGACAAGGACACTTGTATGTGAACTGATTCTCGTTTGCAGCACAATAAAAATAACCACGAGTTGATATATATATATATATATATATATATATATATATATATATATATATATATATATATAGATATATATATATATATATATATATATATATATATATATATATATATATATATATATATATATTACTAAAAGGACCTCATTCAGTTTGAATGAGGTCCTTTTAATAATTCTACTTATGCACAGAACAATTGTGTATGTGATAAAGTTAATATATATATATATATATATATATATATATATATATATATATATATATATATATATATATATATATATATATGTGTGTGTGTGTGTGTGTGTGTGTGTGTGTGTGTGTGTGTGTTTGATATACGTATATATGTCATACAAACACACACACACATATATATGTATGGTATAAATATATACATATATATACATATATATATATATATATATATATATATATATATATATATATATATATATATATATATATGTATGTATATATATATATACATTTTCTTGACATGAAGTTTCCTCTATGGAGAAGAGAGCACAACGGTCTTCTTCACATTCCTACTTTAACTTCTGAACTCTGGATGAAATCCTTGTACTGACAACTTCCACATCCACTTCAAATGCCTACACAAAAGGTTCATCAGCAGAGCATCTAACCCGTTACGTACGTTGTGCCATCCTCCTATATCTTGCACGCCCTCTGAAGCTTCCTAATTGTCAGGACCTTCCATTCCCAAATCACTTTAATCCATCTATTCAACCCTTTCCATGTCTTTTTCTCTTCCTCCCTCCTAACACTTCGGAAGTACTGACTCTTTCCATCGACCTACATACCCAGAATAATATAAAATGAGCAAAACTGTGATGAAACCCCAATTGGCAGCTTGATACAAACCCTTCATAATCCACGAATGCTCCCTCAGAACCACCAAGGAAGAGCATCGCAGGCATCAGGAGAAGCGCGACTGGATATGCTCTGCCTGGAGGACCCATCCTGAAATCACGTTTTCAGTGAAATCATTATCTACTTTTTAGGTTTCATTGAAGATGTTAACTTTAAATTTAATATCATTAGGCCAAAGGCCAAGAACTGGGGTTCCTCTTCAGCGTTGGAAAGGAAATTGAGAGTAGCTGGGTCTGATGGGTGTAATAGGAGAAAACCTTGCAGTTGGACTTTTAAGAGGGTGGACCTGGAAGAAAGATAACATGAACGGAGGAACAGTGCCATGAAAGGGGGTTTCACAGTACAAAGAACCTCATGAGGTGCACTGATGGTGCTACCCCTAAGCGGGGAAGATGTTAACCTGAGATCCGAAATCTATCCCTTCAACTAGGACCAAGTGACAGAAGGAACTTACGTAGTGTGCGGGAAGAGGTGGAGGAGGCGGCGCCCATCACACACTCACACAGAGGTATACTGCACAGGTACAGTCACTTCCACTTCAGTGTGTTCACGTTTGGCCACCTGTCCTGACAGGACAGTTGTGCAGTGATGTCTTATCAGATTTCGCAAGAGATCAATTGAGAACGTCATGCTGCGTCGGATTTACAACGAGGTTTCATGATGAATTTAGTTTTATGAGTGCGTTGCACCAAGAAGTTGAGAGTAAATCGGCAATTTTCTACTCATTTTGGTAACAAATTAAGGAAATTATTCGCGCAAAATAAATTAGACTCGTAGAATATAAGGAATGTTACTAAATGCACGTTATTCTGTAGCACAAAGGCGAGTTTTCCAGCAGGAGGGAGTCATTGGAGCACCTGTGAAACACGTATGAGTAGTGAAGGAGTGACACTCACTCAAACATGCGTCCATGTATTATTGTAATTTTAAATCTGGGGTCTTCCTAGATAAACTGGGTATACTAGGATGATACTCAACTTACATTAATTACCACAAAAATCTGGACTCCGGCCTTGAGGTCAGCTAAAATTACAAACAACAAAATACGGCTGAAGGCCTATATCGAGAGGGGAGTGATTAGATAAACTCTGGGGTATAACCTGATTCATTATATTTACAAAAGAAAACACATCAGAAGAATGGAAGCGTAATTCTGGGGTAATCAGGAAGAGCAAACGATGGGGAATTCCTGGAGGGAATACAAATGGGTTGCCTGCTTCAAAAGGCGTTGATAATGAAGTAGTGATCGCTACGCATACGAGATGATACGCAGACCCACAGTTGAATACTCTTAATCTGCAATCGGAGCACTTATGGTTACTCAACCGAAACTAGCACTGTATTGAAGGCATAGAGGAATTGCATAGAAGATGCCTAGACTGAACTCGATTCCAGTGACTTGAACATCATTCGCATATGTTACACTTCTCGTAAATGCTTTGCAAATTTAACAGCACAAAATATAAAGCAATACAGGTCTCACTGTAGGCATATAGCACTTTGAAAAGAAAGAGCTTAGTTGGAGGCAAATAGGGAACATGGCCAATGAAAAACCTTTGGATCCTAGTACGTTACCTTTCTTTAGGAGCTGATGATCTCTTCTTATGAGGGCCAGCGAGAGGGAGGGCAAGTGATTTAGTTCACAACAAAAGTTACTTTTGGATACTGCCAGCCATGTGTTGACAATAGGCAGTTTAATGGAGCAAGGGACATAGCTCTACTCTCCGTGGCTGCCAAAAACTTCTAAGAGCGAGCTTCTCTCTCCACAGCCTATTATAGCTTCGGAAGTTACGTCTTTCTCTTCCTAGATGGCGTTGTGATCACTCTGCCCGCATGGAAATGCAGGCAGCATGGCTCTGATTTCAAGATGGGGGAACGCACGTGTTCAGACCGCCAGCTGACCTGCCTCAGGCGACGAATAGCTCTGATCAGTTCCGCACCTGGAATTAAGGGATTTCCGACAGCACTTTGGACAAGAAAGAGATTAAAGTGGTTTTCCCCACGAAGGCAGTGGTGAAAGAGGTTTTAGAGGCGAATTTGCCTACAGTGAATCATACTAAATTGAATTTATTGATTACTTAGTCCTTTTTCCTTTGAGTTATCGCATGAAGGATGGTGTATGAGGGAATACTCTTTATACCTCCCCCACCTTGATGACATTTACACCCTTAGTCGGGTTGAAATAGCTGAAGTTACGTTATTGCAACAGGCAATAATTTCTCTCTTCACAGCCTATGGGGTACATTAGTCTAAAATATAATTACTCTGCTAAGTATCAGAGTCAATTATAAACAAAAGAAATCACCAATGACTTTTACTCTACTTTGCAGAATTAATTTACACTGCTGGCAACAGTAATAATTTTACTTTCTAAGAAATTATAACAAGCAGCATTTAATGGATATAATATTGTTATACTCAGAATACTCCATGCACTTATTAGTAAAACTTTTAGTCACAAGTTCAAGCAGTTAATATACCTTGAGGAGGCAATACAACGAAAGTATTCGTGGCCTTCGTTAGGTGTTGCCACGATACTTAAGAGTGACGGCTCAGTGCCATTAGGGGTACTATAACCACTTGGGCCAGGGCACAAACTATAAGTACATGCGATATATCAGTACATATTACTGTCTATGGAAGCCAGAGGTTATAAATTACTAGGAAAGAACAATAATAAAAGAAGATTATCTCACTTTGGGAGTCACTGGTAAGGCATACCACCAACACGGCACTACCCTTATAGGTGCCTTGTGGCACTCATCTACATACGTGAGGTATAACATCGTGTGTAATTTACACAGTTTGCGAGTCTGGGTCTCGAGATTCATCACAAAAGAATAACAAAAGAATAGATGACAGATACAAAGTAATTAATAATTGCTGTAAAGAGATGATGATTAAATATGCTTAAATTATATTTCTTAGCCTAAGAAAATGGCTAGGTTCATTCTTTAGCCCAAAAGGCCTCAAAGGGAAGTCATAGGACTCACAAAATAGAGATATCTGTCGATTGCGCACTGTATTAGCAGAGTGGGAAACAAGGTATAATATAAGCCTTTGTGAGGCATAAAATAATATGATTAATAGAACAAAATATTGAAAAGGAAAAAAAAAATTCTAAAGGAAAAGAATAAATTAAAGTTATAAGGAAACTAAATGGGTGAGGAAACCTGACACCCTCTTCTGGATAGAGGTGCCATGGTCCTCGTAGGAGAGAGGGTTGGCACTGTGCCAGGTTGGCACTATTGCCAAAAGAGCTCAGTGGCTCTCTTTTGGCAATCTGGAGCCATCTACGCTCATGATTTTCTTCCGTGGACCTGTTTTAGGTTGATGGTTCTCCTTGGTCGGGGAACCGGTTGAACCAAGTCTGAGGAGGACAACTTAGTACCACCCGGGTTGGCTTCTTTGATGGCCGGGGCAGGGGCATTCTTTACAGGCTCTGACCTAAGTGGTTGCAGTTGCTTGAGTTCATCGGCCATTTGAGGTGTGGCAGAATCCTTACTCACACATGTGTCTGCAGAAGACTGGGAAAGGGGGAAGATGTTCTGGATGGCGTGGGAGACTCACAGGTTGCAATGACCGGCTCAGACACGGGTTGCAAGGTCGCACCTTGGAGTAAGTGTCAGCTGTGGTCAGAAGAATCCATCACTCTTGCCGGCACTGGTAGTGGAGCCAAGCTAGGCGAAGAGAGGTGATCTGAACTGGGATCTCTCGAATGGAGATCTGGGGCATGCTCTGGCATTGGCACCTGGGCAAGGTCAGGCACTTGTGTAGGATTTGGAGACTGCTCACCGTTCGGGATGGATAGAGCTTGGCTCTACTCAGTGCACTCAAGTGGCACTGGCAGAGATTGAGAGTCAGTTTTGGGATCTCCAGGAGGGAGATCCATTTTATGTCACACACGGACTTGGCCGGCTATAGCGTGCAATTAAGGAGTTCCGGGGAACGGTGGTTTGTGAGTGTTGAACGCGGTTAACTGGGTTCCCGAGAACTTAGGGTTTGTGCTAAATGAGCGATTTGGGGTCTCGTAACACTCAAGGTTGTTCTAATGAACTGGAATAAGCAGTCCCATAAGGACTTGGATTTGTGTGAGATACACGAATATAAAGTCTCGAAATGGACTTGAATTTTTAGCACAAGGTTTAATGCAATCCTTAAATAATGATTTGCAGAGAATTGTCAGAGCTGGCGGAATTAAAATAACAGGCTTACATAGAACTGGATACCGCTTAATATGCCTTTGAATTTTTACTTGCTCACATAAATAGTCACAGTGCCTGAATGAATGCTTATGCTGGCATCGCAGCAAATAATGTAAAATTGCTCTGGGCAAATGGGAAGTGGTAGCTTCGAAAAATTCGCAATTAAATGCGAAAATGAATGATTATGCTGGCAGTGGCAGCAAATATTATAAAATTACTCTGGGGCAAATGGGAAGTAGTTAAAAATTCGAAATGAATGATTATTGGCTTTTGTATTGCATATAAAACCGTATTGCTCTAGGCAAATAGGGAGCAATTGCTTTCTGAATATACGCAATCAAATGCAAGAGAACAATGTAGCTGGCTTCTCAGCCAAGAGGGAAAATGCATAAAATGCGGTGAGAAAAGAATGTGCTTATTTCAAAAGCACGATATTAAAATTCGGTAGAATATGATGATTAAAAAAAAGATAATAATTTACCATGCATGGGGCAGAGTTATACTGCCAAAAGGATATCTCACGTGCTTAAGGGAAAAGGAAAACAAGAAATATTTACTGTATTCTAGAGACCTGATTAAGCACGGAGTGGCGTGTTTTCTTTAGCGATCGCATGGGGCAAGGGACAGTTCTGCATGTGCGCACGAAGAGAAACAACTAACAAACACAGCAAAAAATACAATGCAGTCCCGGCTCAGCTGAACCTGGCCGAGCGAAGCTTTTCACAAATTTTAATGAGATGACCAAAAAATTTCGGAAGGTTCCCTCTCGTCTGGGAAAAATGAATGAACAGATATTAATGAATGAACAGACAGATGTTTCCTTTTTTTTGTCACTTTTTGTTTGCTTAAATTTGAATGGAACAGACTTTAACATGTGCATTTCTTTTATGGAGTAATTTAAACAAAAGAAAGTACTAACCGAGATTTTTGGCTCAAATGGCCTGAACAAACTTTTACAGATTTGTGAGATTTATTCGATAAGGAAGAATAATATCTTTGGCTAGCAAATTCCTAATCTCTACAAGAGAGAGAGAGAGAGAGAGAGAGAGAGAGAGAGAGAGAGAGAGAGAGAGAGAGAGAGAGAGAAAATATCCTATCTCCAGCGATACGAAAATTGTTGGACTGGGTCAACCCGCGTGGGCTGTACAGTAATGTGCCTAACTAGAATCGTTTGCACATTGCAAAAGGAGTAAGGACTTAATCTGCGATGTTCCAGATTGCCACATGTAAGGCAATTACTCAGATATAAATAACTGTGATGACCAAAACACTGAATCTAACGAAAATCAAGGCGCCTATTCCCATAATTATAGCAATGCAGTAATGAGTTGTGGAAGTGAAGGGGAAATACTAAATGAAGTATTGCTCTTAGATAAAATGGATAAAGCAGGCATAAACAGTATAAAAGAAATAACAGAAGAAACCACTGGAGATGCAGAACTTTGCCGTTAAGGGTTAGTCCTACGGTAGATTTAGAGAAGAAAAACCCCCACCTGTTTCCAAGTTGTGTAACTACCAGGAGTATGAAGAGAACTATGTCTGCAGGTGAAGAAACTGAGGATTTACCTGCACCAGAAGAATCAAGTGAAGGATCTTTAAGCTTAGAAGAACTGTTCCAGGAAAGTGAAGTTTCCCCTAATGTTAGTAATGAAGAGATTTCCCAAGAAGAAGAGGATCCTGTTGTTATTAAAGAGACTCCGAGTAGTCAAAGTGTTCCTGAAGATAGTAGTGAAACTACAGAAGCAGAGTTAGCAGATATGGAGAGTTCAGCCCTTGAAGTTGGTCAAGTGACTAGAGAGAAGCTAATGAAACTGCAGAAGAGGGATACAACGTTGGCTGATTTGTTCTTCAGAGTTGTTGATCAAGAAGAGATGCAACAAACCTCCACCTGTTATTATCTAAAGGAAGGATTGCTAATGAGAAAGCATCGACCTGCAGATATACCAGGAAATGCTGAATGGGGTGAATATCATCAAATTTTAATTCCATATCCATTGAGGAAACAAGTTGTAGCAGTAGCGCATGAGTCTGGACATATGGGAATCAGGAAGACTGTTGAAAAGATTATGAAGTATTTTTTCTGGCCTGGACTTCACAAGGATGTTAGCAAATTTTGCAGAGTGTGTCACACATGCCAGATAGCTGGAAAACCGAATGAAACCATTCAGAAAGCACCCCTACAAACCCATAGAAGTTAGAGGAGAACCCTTTAGCAAGGTAATTATAGATGTGGTTGGGCCACTTCCGAAAACAAAGAAAGGAAATGAATATCTATTAACATTAATGTGTCCAGTGACTAGGTATCCTGAGGCAATTCCTGTAAGAAGTATAAGCGCAAAGGTAATTGCTGAGAAGTTGGTGGAGTTTTTCTCCAAGTTTGGAATACCAGAAATTGTGCAAAGTGATAGAGGAACGAACTTTACTTCAAAATTATTCCAGGATGTGATGAACTTGTTAGGAGTAAAACAACAGTTATCAACTGCTTATCATCCAGAGACTCAAGGAGATCTTGGAAAGGTTCCACCAGACATTGAAAAGTTTGTTAACTAAGTATTGTAATGAATCAGGAAGAGAATGGGATGCTGGTTTACCTTTAATGTTATTTGAAGTTAGGAATGCTTATCAAGAAAGTATGGGATGTTCACCAAATGAAATGATTTTTGGTCGAGACATTAGAGGTCCATTGAAGATTCTTGCAGAGAATTGGGAAGAAAATCAAGAGGAAATCCAAGGAGAATATGTGAAGAACTTGAGGAAAAGGTTAAGAGAAATTAGAAAATTCTCTTTAGAAAATTTGAAAATAAGTCAAGAGAAAATGAAAAGAAAATATGATGCTAAGACTAAGCTAAGAAATTTTAATATTGGACAGCAAGTTCTAGTGTTCTTACCAGTGAAAATATTTCCCCTTACCAATAAGTTTCAAGGTCCTTATAGGATAATAGAGAAGTTAAGTGACCGAACTTATGTGATTGAAACACCAGGAAGAAGGAAACGACAGAGGAAGATACATGTGAATCTTTTGAAACCTTGCTTCTCAGAGACTAAAACTGAAACAGTGTCAATAACACAGACAACTTCATCTACAGAGGATGATGATGGCTACAAATTGGGAGCTGAAAGCAAGATGAACAATTCTTCAATATTAGAAAATTTGGAAGATAAACTAAAACATCTGAGTGTTGAGCAAAGCAGTGAATTAAGTGAAGTGATTCAAAGTTTCCCTGAAATTTTTGCAGATGTACCTAGGCGTACCAATCTGACAAAGCATGAGATAAAGATCAGAGAAGATGGAAAACCTTTTAAAATGAGAGCTTATTGCTTATCACTTTTTCATCGAGATGTTTTGGAGAAAGAAGTTGAATATTTGTTGCAGCATGGATTAGCAGAACCCAGTTCAAGTCATTATAGTTCTCCTTGTGTGTCAGTGAAGAAACCAGATGGCTCATTTAGGATTTGTACTGATTATAGGAAACTGAATTCCATCAGTGTGGCTGACAATTATCCCTTGCCTCTTATTGATCAATTACTTGATAATATTGGGCAAGCCAAATTTGTTTCCAAGATAGACTTGTTGAAAGGATATTATCAGATTCCCTTAGATGAGAATGCTAAGTTGCTGTCAGCTTTCATTACTCCTTTTGGACTGTATCAATACACTGTTTTGCCGTTTGGTCTGATGAATGCACCTGCAACATTCCAGCGATGGATCAACTACTAGAATCAATAGAAGGAGTGGATGTATACCTTGATGACATTGTGATTTATTCTAATACATGGGAAGAACATCTGAAGATATTAAGAAAAGTGTTCAAGAAACTACAGGAAGCAGGACTAACAATCAACTTACAAAAAACTGAGTTTGGAAAGGCAACTGTACAGTATCTAGGATTTGAAGTTGGAAAAGGCCTTCTCTCTCCTATTGATGCTAATTTAGAAGGTATCCGTAAGGCTACCCCTCCTGCTACGAGGAAACAGCTACAAAGATTTTTGGGCATGGCTGGATTTTATCGCCGATTCTGTCCAAATTTCTCAGCCGTAGTAGCTCCCTTAACTGACTTAACCAGTCCTAAAAGAAAGTTTGTTTGGACTCCAGAATGTCAAGAATCATTTGAGAAGGTTAAAAATTCCCTTTGGTAACATATATGAAAATATATTATTTCCGAGGTAGAGCGAATTGGATATTAAGGGACGTTTGTAGCTTACTGATTGAATATGAATCAAGGTTATGTGATAAAAAAAAAAGTCATAATATGGCTGCGTGCGACAAACGCACTACGTGGTTAGCATGGCAGAGGTGGGTGGATATCGTCTCCAAATACAAACACCTGAGTTCGACAGGCGATTTGTACATGGGAAGACGATATCCACTTATACCTCACTTGCTGGCCGCGTGGGTTAAAATGCGTCCACTGTAGTCCTGAGTTCTTGTCTTCGCTGGTTCGAGCCCACGAGACAACAAACTTATTATCAACTAAAAATTCCCCTTCAGTAACATATATGAAAATATATTATTTCCGAGGTAGAGCGAATTGGATATTAAAGGACGTTTCTAGCTAACTGATTGAATATGAATCATGATGTGATTAAAAAAAGTCATATATATATATATACAAACGCACTATATTAGCATGGCAGAGGTGGGTGGATATCGTCTCCCATTTCAAACACCTGAGTTCGACGGAAATTTGTATATGGGAAGACGATATCCACTTATATTCTTGCTGGCATGGGTTAAAATGCGTCCACTGTAGTCCTGAGTTCTTGTCTTCGCTCTTTTGAGCCCACGAGACTATTTATCAACTAAAAAATTCCCTTAGGTAACATATAAAAATATATTATTTCCGAGGTAGAGCGAATTGGATATTAAAGGACGTTTGTAGCTTACTGATTGAATATGAATCACAGTGATGTGATAAAAAAGTCATAATATCCAACAAACGCACTACATGGTTAGCATGAGGTGGGTGGATATCGTCTCCCAATTCAAACACCTGAGTTCGAAGGCGATTTGTATATGGGAAGACGATATCCACTTATACCTCACTTGCTGGCCGTGTGGATTAAAATGTGTCCACTGTAGTCCTGAGCTCTTGTCTTCGCTGGTTCAAGCCCACGAGACGACGAACTTATTATCAACAAAAATTCCCCTTCAGAACATATATGAAAATATATTATTTCCGTTGGATATTAAAGGACATTTGTAGAACAATTGATTATATATATATATATATATATATATATATATATATATATATATATATATATATATATATATATATATATATATATATATATATATATATATATATATATATATATATATACAGGGTGTTTCAAAATTAGAGGCCCCCTCTACAGCATAAACTAAAATTGATATGGACAAAAACAAAAGTAATTCAGAACAGGTATTTATTTAAGTTTCTCTCTGAGTATTTAATATTTTGTGTGGCCTCCATCTGCCTGTACCACAGCCTGCATTCTTGAGGGGTATGATTTCAGCAAATTGCAAAAAAGCTGAGACTCAAACTCCATTTCCCTGAGCACTTCAGTCACCTCTCTTCATGGGTCGTCGAGGCTTGGTATACCATCATAGTTAACTGTGCGTGCTTCAACACGATCCTTTAAGATACTACCAATGTTTTCACACACATTAAGGTCAGGGGAGCTACCTGGAAATTCACTTGACGAGAAGAAATCGATACCACTGTTTCGAAGCATCTCTGTTGAAGTCCGCATAGATTCCCGCAGGGGCATAAGTCATAGAACAGGTAGTAGGTTATCTAATCCTGAACAATTAAATATACGTAATCACTCAAAATCAAGGATGTTTCCATCTTAGGCGAAGTGCAGAACAACAACGACTTAATCATCCTAGAATCCATAATTATCACAAAGACTGTACCATTGTTAAACACTCAATCGTCTTCAGTTAAATTGTTTATAGCCTAGTTTGGGCAACTGGTTTTCCTGAATCTGTTTTTATTTATTTATGTTAGTCTTGCTCTTTCTTTCATATAGGTAGGTTGTTTTAAGATTTTAGTGAACTCCTTTTACTTATTATTGACTTGTCTTGGAGTGAGGTGTTTTGTTTGGAATATTTTTACTACGTAAAGAGCTGTTGCCATTGCATATCTCCGAAACGTCGGAGATATTTTGTTTTTATGCCTTTTTTGTTTTTTTTTCGTTTTTTTTATCTTGTATTCTAACTGTGCTGTTTTTTATGATTTTTTTTATTTTTAGAGCAGTTTTTAAAGTAATTTTATTCATTATTTAACAGATTCCCTGATGATGTAATAAACTTATTTATTACGAAACGTTGGAAATAAAGAATTATGCTGAGATTAGTACGTTTCCATGGTCCACCTTCGCCCTGATGTGTGCCACTGGCCGTCGCCTACTCCAGTTTATATATACAGTATTATATATATAGTATATATATATATATATATATATATATATATATATATATATATATATATATATATATATATATATATATATATACACACACACACACACACACACACATATATATATATATATATATATATATATATATATATATATATATATATATATATATATATATATATATATATATATATATATATATATATATATATATATATATATATATATATATATATTTAAAAGAACTGGCCCCTGACTGTTGTCCACACACATATAAACAGCGAAAATATTTGTTACCTCTCACATTTATTCTTAAGGGAAGCCAATCATTGAGTCATTTTCTTACCGAAAATGCGCCTTACATTCACTTCTTTTTCAACTCTAAGAGAATAGAACTCTCTCTCTCTCTCTCTCTCTCTCTCTCGAGTGTCAAAAGTAAGTATTCTTGCCTATAGATCGCAACACTACATGGCTATTACTAGTCTGGAGATAGTTGCATCAGTTTCTTTATATATTACAAACTTCGTTTCTCCAGCGGCCAGAATTCCCCTCAAGAATATTGAAGCCCTGAAGCTTTTCAGCCTCCGAAGCTAATTTCAATGGAATGTTAAATAAAAAACCAATATAGGTAGTTCATAAAACAGAGGACATACTGAAGCCATAAAGCAACATAACTCTGCAGGACATTTTCGCTACAGCTAATATTAAGTTGCTAAAAAAGCTTCCATGTTTTAATTTATCATATGTTGTGTATTAACCCTGCGTATTATATTGCGCGTGCCGCGCTGCTTGTCTCAGGTGCATTGTGGGTTGTTGTGATGGACGAGAAGCCCGCCAATTTTTATGTCCTCAAGATAACTTGAAGCCAACGGTTAGCCAACTGCCTTATTAACACTCGACCTCGCGGCACGAGAAGTCCCGAAGGCAGATGAAAATGGTATTAGACGTGTTTTGGAGGCTTTTCAACCTCGAAGAAGAACCCTTTGGCAACGTAACGGATGAATTGTTTGCAGTGGCTGATGTTTTTTTTTTATTTAATCATATGGAAGTGTATCGTCGTTTCATAGCCTATTATGGTACAGTGGCAGTATGCTTAAGCTACTGCTTGTCTTACATTAGGTTATGCTGTGTTTGCTCAGCCTTTGACAGTTTTGTTACATTAAGGTAACTTGGCCTTGTTGCTTGCAGATTTTTGTATTATGTTACTGCAACGTATCCTGCAATATGTTTATTTAATAATTCAGGAACCTGCAGTAAGGGCTTTGTTTAAGGCAAATGAATTACCTTTGATTCATATGTGATAAGTTTGGTACTGAAGTGTAGTGGATAAGGCAACTCCACAGATTAAAACTGATGCATTTAACCCTTCCAAAATTTCCTTTGAATTGTGGTTGACTTTACTGGAAGCAGATTTTGTTTATATGTCTATAACTGACAGCGTTCAAAGGAAAAAATGTCCTTTTGGTATCTGTTGGTATTGATGTTTGCAGTTCTAGGTAATATATGTGCACCAGCCACATACTAAAACATATGAACAGCTGTTAGTTTTGCTTAAGGCTCAATGATATTAAACCTAGCCACCACAGATATTCACTTGCTTTCCAGCAAGGAAGGAAAAAGGAGAGCCTTCGAAAGATGTGTGTGCTGACCTGAAGTCTTTGGCAAAAGATTGTGAGTCTCCAACCTGGGCCAAACCATCTCCCAGAGGTCGATGCTTCCACTGGTCTCCGCGTGTGGACGTTGGAGACCAGTGCGAGCATCGACCTCTGGGAGACGGTTTGACCCAGGGGCTTAACCCTCTGAATCAGCCAATGAAAATTCAGCCCTCACAACACGAGACACCCGGGACACTATAAACACCGTCTGACGACCCCATTCCAACCAGAACGAGCCCACCTTCCTTGAGAACGAACCGATGATACGCTTGGAAACGTTGGAATTCCGTTACGCCCTTAGAACAACGGCGGAGATTCTACACGAGAGTACGACAGATCCTGATTTCCAGAGACTCTACAGCGAACAAACGGCACTTTTAACTTCCATTTATTTTATGCAATAAAATTAGTACTTCATGAAACCAATTCCTTATCCAGACTATGAACATCGGCCAGTTATTAGCAAATATCAGCCCTGACGAGAAGAAAATAATAAGAAGAATTGAAGACCATATATAAAATCAAGTCCACTGATGCTGCCATTTCTTTAACAAAATAATAATAATAATAATAATAATAATAATAATAATAATAATAATAATAATAATAATAATAAACAATAATAATAATAATAATAATAATAATAATAATAATTATTATTATTATTATTATTATTATTATTATTATTCGTTTTAAAAGAGGCAGAATCAACACTAGAGAGGGCTAACAGTTATTTCTTGAAAATAACACGGCTGGAAAAACTAAAATGTTTTCACCTAACAGAATTTCTTTCCATTGTTGTCCAGTATTTGACGTTGTTGGGCGTACTTTGGCAGTCGCATTTAACATTTCATTGCTCTTGCTGTTCTAGGGACTGGATTATGTGGGCTATTCATTTTGAGCTCAGCTTTCTTGGAATGAGGAATACAGTTTTGTTGAACTGTTGTCAACTTCACAATTCCCCAAATGATGGGTTTTAAAGACAGTTATGAATCAAAGACAAAGACAGGTAAATCAGTCTGATATATTATTGCAGTGTTATGTTTATTAGCATCATTATTTCAGGAATGCATAAAGATATTAGGAACAGAGTGCATTCTAAGATACTTCAGTTCACAGAATAATACTGTTTCTATAGAGGCATGTTTTTACTAATCTTCACTGATGACCTTATTTCGCATTCTGCTGTATTCTCATTTTAGGTAAAGAGACCTGGTTTGCTTCATTTGATGACATTGCAAAAATAATCTTGTCATCCTCCTTTTGGGTTCCATATTTAATTATCAAACAAAGTCTTCGGAGAGAAAGTCAGTGCAAAAAGCAATTTTTACTTTATCAATGAAAAAATTTAGAAAAACAATAATCACATGAAAGGCAATAATAATGAATAATAAAAGAATGCCTAGTACATGATTTTTCTTGCTCTAAGTTACTCCGTAAAGACGTTTTCTTTACTTATTAATTACGATCATGTATCACATCTATCAACGCAGCAAGAATCTCATGTATATATTTGTATGTAGAATTTCCTGGCCTTTTGGCCAATATATATTTTATCACTGTATGTACATTATGTCTCTTATTATTGTTATTTGACTGACTGTTAACAAACACAAAATGCTCTCACTCAGTGTGCTGGTCATGGAGACCTGGGGTCGGGCACCACATTCCGTCCTCACGCTGCTATGTATACCTTATGCCCAGGTAATAAATCACTCGGTACCCAGTTCTGTCTCCTTTGACCTCACAACTGGTGACTCAAGGAGTGACGGTAAACACATCGGTTTTGGCTTTGTAAGAGCCCGACGGCGTATCTTCCAAACACGTGTGTGTTCGTGTGTTCGTCAATCGTCATCCATCGGAGTGGACGAGACAAAACAAGAGCATCTCGTTTTCTTTCTCTGACGGAACGTGACTTCAACCATACAATATTTCCATCTGTTTCTCCCTAACCATTGTTGTCTTGATGAAAGTACAATCACCACTACTTTCATTGCCATGCAAGCATTCTAATCATGTACTCATAATGTTCCAACGAATCTTCTGTATCAAACTGTGTGTATGTTTCTGTTTGTGAAGACGCCAAACGTCTCGCCATTTCACATATATTATGCTACTGCATTGTATTCATTAATCTGTCTCGATTCTCATGCAACTGGCCATATGTAGAATTTCCTGGCCTTTCCATTGATGTATGTTTTAACACTGTACGTTTATTATGTCTCTCACAATCGCCATCTGTTTGTTTGCCGACAAACACAGATGTCTGAATCTCTTACCTCTGTTTTCACCTGTCTGTGTGTAGATGCTACTTTACCGCTCGCACACGTCAATAACATCTTTGAATAGATTCTGTACATTCATCTCAGTAAGGAACCACCAATAAACCAGTCAACACCCAGCCAGTATGTCACTCATTCTCCCGTCCTTACAGCTTCGCCATTAACGGACTCACTACAGCCACTTTACCTTCAGAGAGCCTTGAACGGATCCATACGGCAACAAAGTCTAGACCTCTGAAAGCTCCTTCCTTGGAGAACACCTGCACCACTAATGGACTAATTATGGCGTACCTTCTTCAGGTAAGTTCTGGCATTCTCATACAGTTTGGCCCTGCCATTTACGATTCACGTTGACCGTATTCAGAAGTCATTAACGGAACCTCACGGCATGTAGTTTTGACTTCTGATGAGCCCCAAACACCATTAACGGACTAAATACGGCACTCATTTCGCGTTTTGGTGTGAGTCAAAATGTCAGACACTGAGCTAGAAAGTCGTTCCGAGGACACGCAGATCCTCTGCATCCCCCTCTCGCCTTCAAAGGCAGCAATAACCCGGGCGATGAACTGCCACCATTCTCGTGGCAAAATACTGCATCCTGGTTCCTGCAGGCAGACGTCCATTTCCGTGTAGCTAAAATCACGGACGAGGAAACCAAAGCAGATGTCTCCATGACAATGGTGCCAGAGAAGGTCTTCAACAGAATCACCCCATGGTTGGACTCGCAGCCTGGCAAAGTCAAGTACGAAGACCTACGAAAGAAACTCTTTGACACGTACTCCATGCCCATCCCAGAGAGAGCCCAATGCGCCCTTGACCTGATGAACTACCCCTGGGAGGGATGCATCACCCTGGGATGCCTGAGACAAACTACGATGTCTCCTGATGCTGCTGGGCTTCGACTCAGATGGATGGAGGAGGGAGATCAGCTTGTCATGGGAAATTTTCCTGCGGGGCCTTCCGCAGGAGGTGAGGGCACAAATCATGGAAGCAGATGTGCTCTCGATGGACGAATTGGTGAGTCTCGCATGCAAACTCCTGGTAGCCGAACAAGCTGAAGAGAAGGAGACCCATGCGTTATACAGGAAGAAGGCGCCGCTGCATCAGCAGAAGACGAGGACAAATCCAACTTGGTGTTACTTCCATTCGAGGTTCGGAAAGGACACCAAGAGTTGCAAAGCCCCCCCTGTTCTATCACAAAAAACTAGGAAGGCGGCCACCCATAACAGCAGTGGCTGCAAACCTTAGAGAATCCCAACCAGTAGGATTCTTCATCCTCAAAGCCATATCGGGATGATGGATGCTGATAGACACGGGGGCTATGCTGTCGGTATTTCCGCCGTCGGGGGAGGACCGCGACCGCACATCCAGCACCGCAGCTGCACTAGTGGCTGCAAATGGAAACCCCATCCGCTGCTACAGAACTCGGACCCACAGAATATCCATCCTGGGCCATAAATACTAATGGCCCTTCATTGTGGATGTCAAGTTTCCCTTACGAGGCGCTGATTTGCTCGCACAACATGGACTGCTGGTAGATGTCAGCTGAAAACGCCTGCGGGTTACCGGAACCTGCCACTCCTGTCTGCTCTTCGCCGGACCGGGAATGCCCGCCGTTTGCTCCATCTCACTGAACAAATACAGTGCCCTCCTGCACGAATTCCCAGATGTCCAGCCAGAACTGCATCATGTGCCAGGTACCCAGGCCAAGCACAGCATCCCTCATCACATCATCACCACAGGGCTGCTGACTCATGCCAAGTTCCACCACCTGCCGCCCAAGAAACTCCAGGATGCTAAACGAGCATACACCGAGATGGAAAGGATGAGTATCTGCAAAAGGCATCGAGTCCATGGGCATCCCCACTCCACATGGTGAATAAACCAGATGGTTCCTGGAGGCCTGTGGGGACTATTGTCGGCTGAAACTAGTGACAACACCGGACCACTATCCCCTGCCAAACATGCAGGACCTAACAGGAGCCCTTCATGGGGCCAGACGTTCACAAAAATGGATTTGCTCAAGTTCTATTTTCAGGCGCCAGTGCATCCCGATGACGTTCCGAAGGCAGCCATCATCACGCCGTTCGGGACACATACCTTCTCCCAATCACCTTCCGCCTCAGGAACGCCAGGGCCACATTCCAACGCCTGATGGACAGCATCTTGGGGGACCTACCTTTCTGCGTTTGCTACTTGGACAACATCCTGATCTTCTCCAGGTCCCCGGAGGAGCACCTGGGTCATGTCCGGGCTGTGCTGAAATGCCTTCAGGAGAACAGACTGGTCGTCAGATTCGGCAAATGTACCTTCGGAGTGGAGAAGGTAGACTTCCTGGGACATGAGGTCTCTCCGACAGGTGTCCATCCCATGGCCTCCAAGGTGGATGCAGTGAAGGATTTTCCAACACCAAAAATTATCAAGTCCCTGCAGGTCAACTACTACCGACAATTCGTGCCAGGCATCACCAGCATCATGGATCCCTTAATTGGAGTGCTGAAGGGGAAGCCAAAGGCACTGACTTGGGAAGTCCCACAACAAAAGGCAATTGGACAGACAAAGGCAGCCCTCACCAAAACCACCACCTTAACATATCAAGACCCCACCGCCCCACTGAGACTTACCACTGACGCCAGCAACGCCACTTGCGGAGCAGTGCTGGAGCAGATAGTAGATGGTTCCTCCACCTGCTTGCGTTCTTTAGCTGCAAGGTAAAGCTGCCAGAGACTCGCTACGGTGCATTTGACAGGGAACTGCTGGCAATCTACAAGGCCGTGCGGCACTTCAAGTACCACTTGGATGGCAGCCCATTCACCATCCTGACAGACAACAAGCCGTTGGTACGTGCGTTCACGAAGGCGGGAGACGCATGGTCGGCAAGACAGCAACGGCACCTGGCTGCTATCTCCAAATTTGGATGCACCATCAGTTACGTCCCCGGCAAGATGAACCTGGTAGCCAATGCCCTATCAAGGACTGAAATAAATTCAGTCCACCTGGGCATAGACTACGAAGACCTGGAGAAGGGACAGGCCGCAGACCCGGAAACGGCAGCTTACCGCACATCACTTACTGCACGGAAGTGGGAAGACGTGCCAATTGGTGAATCCGGATCGACACTTCTCTGTGACACCAGCACAGGCCGCCCATGCCCCCGATACCTAAGTCACGAAGAAAGCAGGCGTTCAACATCACCCACTGGCTGTTCCATCCATCAGGATGAACAACAACATGACTGATGACAGAAAAGTTCATGTGGCATGGGATCAGGAAGGATGTACAAGAATGGGTGAAGAACTGCATACCGTGCCAGACAAGTAAGATCACAAGGCACATGGAATCAGACATTGGAGACTCCCCTCAACCATGATGGCATTTCGGGCACATCCACGTAGATGTCGTTGGACCTCTGCCGCAATCAGGGGACGCCAGATACCTCCTGACAGCCATAGACCATTCCACAAGATGGCCAAAAGCAACCCCAATGATAGAAGCATCAACAAGTGCCTGCGCGGAAGCCCTACTATCAAGTTGGATAAGCCGTTACGGTGTGCCGGACGATATAACTACAGACGGGGCCTGGCATTCTTGTTGGAACTCTGGGTCTCCCTGGCACGCCTGATGGGGACAACACTCCACAGTACGAAGGCATACAACCCTGCAGCCAATGGTATGGTGGAAAGGACCCACCGTTCATTGAAAGCAGCTCTGATGGCATGTTGTACTAACAAGAATTGGAAGGCACAGCTACCCTGGGTCCTGCTGGGTTTCCACACCGCACCAAGGGCAAATGGCGAGGAATCTCCCGCAGAAAAAGTCTTAGGCAAAGCATTGGCTGTACCCGGAGAATTCTTCCCCACGTAGCTGGACGACCCAGATACACCCCTTCCATGACTAAGAGAAATTGCAAAGAAGTTCGCCCCCTGCCGGTAGACTTTCATGGACAGGACCCATAACTTCAGTCCAGAAGGCCTGAAAACCTATACACACTTCATGAGGAACGACGCCCACCACCCACCCTTGACCAGACCATACAGAGGACCATACCGAGTCATCAGTAGAACATCCAAGGCCTACCTCGTCAACATCCATGTGCGGGAAGACTGGATATTTATCGACAGGTTAAAGCCCGCCTTCCTAATGGACAGCGGAACGTGTGAGGAAACCGGCAGATGTCCCAGAATTCCTCCACAAAACAAGACCTCGGATGAAGAGGTCAGCATCCCGAAACGAGGCCGAGGACGTCCCAAGGGCCGCACTAAGGATGTCATCCACCGAGCAAAACCACCGGACGACTCAGCAGTCAAAACTGCCCCACAACCGCAGATATCAAGAACTCAGTGTCGGCTCCTGCTCCCAAGAAGATACTGTGATTAACATTCAACAGATCTTCCAATCACTATTTCATAATAATTGTCTTTGGGGAGGGGAGTACTTCCTTACCCATTAATTACGATCATGTATCGCATCTATCAACGCAGCAAGAATCTCATGTATATATTTGTATGTAGAATTTCCTGGCCTTTTCGCCAATATATATTTTATCACTGTATGTACATTATGTCTCTTATTATTGTTATTTGACTGATTCTTAACAAACACAAATTGCTCTCACTCAGCGTGCGGGTCACGGAGACCTGGGGTCGGGCACCACATTTCCGTCCCCATGCTGCTATGTATACCTTATGCCCAGGTAATAAATCAATCAGTACCCAGTTCTGTCTTCCTTGACCTCACAACTATTTCTAATTACTCTTCATCTTTAATCATATTTCTGTATTGGTACCTGCGATTCTTAATTACTTTTTTGTATATATGCATACATTTTCATGGGTTCTATAACAGTATATCTCTTCATATGCTTAAAAATACTGAATTCATTGAAAAGTGATCTATAGATTACTTCATACATTTAAATTTCTACTTATTTTCCTGTATCTACTGATTTTCCCTGCGTGCGGCAGGTCAGCGATGAGTCAGTATCAATACTCTTTCAAAATGTGAGGGACTCTTGTTAGTCATCACGTGTCGCAATAGGGTCTTTCAGCGTTATTCTTCTTATATTTGTTCTTTTTGTTATTTTTATTTCTGCAGTCGTCTTTCACAAGTTCTCAGCTTACAGAGTTATGTATCAGCTTTTTATTTTGCATGACCATACAGTTTTGGGTCAAGCACATAAAGAAACTTTGTGATTTACATCTCAGTACAAATTCGTTGCATTTTAGCTCTTCGTATGTATTTGAATTAGGTCCCATAACTAAAACCAAACATGAGTAGGTAATATCAGATTGGGTTCCCCTACACAAGACTACAACAATTCTGTAAATATCATAACCATATCCAATGCAGCTAAACCAAGATCACTTGTATCAGATGTACTGACACTCATCCGAATTCCGATTTAAGTGCGAAAATTACGGTTATTCATCGATAACAAATTTAAAGACGCTGATATTCTTATAACAACAGAGTGTTCTGAACAATATCAGTGAGAGACTTCAGAGTATCTAAAAGCAACATCTTTCACTAAAATTTCCTCCAGAACAAAAACAATAAAAAGTAACATAAGACTCACACTTCAAAACGAAAAATTTATTGCCCACATCACTAACAAAGGTAAATTGCTATGAGCAGCAAGACATGACATCAGACCAAACAAGAGAATAAGATGTTATATGACAGAGCAAAATAAAAAAAAAACTGTTAATAACCGATTAAAAATCTCTTCAACCAAAGACATTTCAATAACATCAGGATTATTAGTGTGACTTCATTTTATAATTTGAGTTACTGATTAAAGGTGCTTGTCCCTCGGCTTCATCGCAGGAACTTTCATTTGCTGAATCTTTCAACGAGTCTTCTTTCGGACCAGGCTCCCCATGTACTTCACAGCCAGCCAAGCATCTTTTACCTATTGGATTGAAGATTTTTTTTTATTTGCATAAGTTTAAAGTAAATAACATTTCAGAACTTCACTCTACTGCACACTTTCAATCGATAATGTTCATTATTCCATCAATTAAAATTTGCCAGGAGGTGCATATGGAATTTGAAAAAATATCCAAAAGTAACAAGTAGTTCTACGTACAAAATGACTCCCAAAGCCAGTCAGCAGGTGGTATGAAGAATCCCCAAGAAAATATAACTGAAGCAAGTTAAGTGAAGATGAGTACAAATGAAGTACACTTAGTTAATATGAGTATAAATGAAGACCAGGAAGAATTCATGGAAAATAACTGAGAAACGACACAAATGCAGGTTTAGACTAGACAGCAATTTCCCACAGACAGCGCACAGGGCACACAACAGCGAGAAGCAGTTTTTAAGATCTGAGGACGGATATTAAAAGTGTGGACAGAAAAAAGTGCGGCGGACAGACAAAGCGGGCACAAAAGTTTTCGTTTACAAAAACTAAAAGCAAAAGTCTTGGACTTTTTGTGTCCTTATGCCAGAGGAAAAACAGTGACTCACAGTAGGCAAGATCTCAGGTGCAGGGAGTATGAAGCCTCCCTCTCCTGTGTCTCTCAGCTCAATGGTGTATACATAAGGGACACTCAGAGTGTAAGACGCCCAATCATCAGATGCTCCAGCTGCAGGGTCTGTTCAATGGACGACACAAAAATGCGCTCATTTCTCCCGCATTTGAAGAGGTACTTTTAGCACCCGTATTATAACAGCTTTATCGAAAGCATGCAAACGAAAGAGCAGATTTAAGAGATCCGTAGGTAAAATGACTTTCTTCCCACTTGTCACCCAACATACGAATTAAAGTACTGAATTGTCAGAATAAATGTAATGGAAATATCATTATCAAAGAATTTTGAATTGTTTTACATGGGTGTTCCAGTTCAGTAATTAGTGCCCTTATTTGACTTATTTTATAGCTTTTAATTGCGCTTTATAAAATCTAAAAGCTAGTTATTAATCCCCCTGTTATTTGTTGTACTGGAGGCATCTTGAAATATGCACACACGACAGCTCCCCTCTTTGTTTCAATATAAGTAGGAATATTATAGCAATGGCCTTCATAATACCCTGTTGCCAAGGGTTTCTGCTAATGCATTCCCCTTTGTCGTGACAGGTGTAATGGCTCTCTCGGCTGCATGGGTGGTGGCTGTTCACCTTATATATCCCTTTCCCTCACTGGTGCCTGGTGCTGCTTGGTGACTTACTCTTCTTTCTCTCAACCTTTCCTCTGTGTTTGGCATCGGCTGATCTTCCGTGTTCCTTCTCGTGTAGTTTGTGGCTACTCTGGTAATTAGGGTCTGTTCAAGTGGTGGTATGGTTGAACCAATATCTACACTTGGCTTTTTTACTGATATATGCTAAACTTCAAGGCATTACAGGTTTTGAGAGTCCAGATTTTCACGGCCTTAATCAATTCTCCTCAATTCCGGTCTTCCTTGGTGTTCATAACTGTAGCGACCGAGTATGGCACTCTTCTGCAAGCGACATGAGAGGCGCTTTGAGAGTTGAGTAGTCGTCATCCTAATGCATGAGTTGTGGCTTCCATCCACTGGGAACAAATTCATAAGTGACTTTCTCCCGAAAAGTCTCCAAGGGGGCTGAATTATGATTTATGATGGTTCCAAATGTTTCGGTGCATGTGGTGCTGGAAGAAGTTTAAATGATTCCTTTTTGGTGCTTTTGTTAGTATAGGTTTTATTAGCATTTACTGTAATTCTGCTTTACTCTTCAGCCATTTTGTTCAAGAATCCTTTATCGATGAGTATCAGTGCCAAGACCTAGATTTACTTAGTAGTGCTTGTCCAAATTGAACACTGCATAAGGTCATGCTCAAAGAAAGTATTTTTTGTACCTGTCATAGCATTTGCTTAATTCTTTGAGGCAGAGGCACAGATTTGGTTTTCTTTAAATTGCAGTGTTGTAACCATCAAAGTCTGTTGTACGCACATATCCAGGAAAGGGAGGACACCATTGGTGCTTCACCCAAACATAAAGTCGAGAACAGAGCTTTCTTCAAAAGTGTTCTGTAAGGTTTCTTTGTCTTAATGTCATCAAGTAGCAGTCTTATTTAGGGAAGCAGAAGTAAGGTTAAAGACCCTCTCCTCATCAATAACCATATAGAAGTTGGCAATTAACCCACCTAATGGGGAACTCATCACCACTACTGACATGTGATTGAAATTTGAAACTCAAACAGTAAAATGATTTAAAATGACTACTTAGAGCAGTATCTCCGTCTAAGTTTTAATGATTTTCCTGTTATGTGAACACTTTATGGAAAAGTGTATTAAAAATACCATAATAATGATGTTGGAATAGGAGACCCTCTGTTAGACATGATTCGTTGGAGATAATGAAGGTTTCAGTGAATTTGCAGCATAATTTTTCAGTTTTTTAATTTTCTTTTCCTCAGGGGCTCAGTGTTTGTTTATCCAACTGCTAAGTCAATATTTCTTTTCTTTCATTCTTTAGAAAATCATGATATCTTTTAAAATAAAGATAATGAATCTTTACTAAAAATTTTTCTTTGTGGATAAATGTATTGCATAAAGGGACAGGAACTGGCTGAATTTGGCATCCTAATATCTGGTACAATTTAGAAACTGATATTCATGCAGCTAAAACTCCATAGGACAGGAATCATTTGTGAGTTTTTTAATGGGTTATACACAATCTGGAGGTTTGCTCAAATACTATACACAGTAAAAAGATCTTTAGTAATATACCGCTAATATTTCATCCTACCACAGCAGAACAAAGTCGCTACTGAATAAGATGAAAGGTGGGAATGAATTAAAATGAGGTTGTGGTTCACGTCCATGTATCAATGGTGGACCATGAGGTGACGCCACTGTTTGATCACTTGCTTATTATTGGTTATTCGATGGCTTGCCTCCATGAAACGTTTGGGTGACAATGAATAAATGATATTATATCTATAAATATATATATATATATTGTATTCAAAGAACTATGAATTGCATACCTTACTGCAAAAAGTCATAGCAATTCAGAGTGCTGCAATGAATATAAGGGCACCAGATAATTGAAACAGCTATTAAGAATGGTGTTACTGTCAAAATTATTTCATGATAAACAAGTGTAGTAGGGGTTGAACAAGCATCTGTTGTAAGGTGGCACCTACAAGCCAGGTGCCTATGTTTCCTGAACCATTTGTGCACGAGACGGGAAGGCTTGTACCTCATAAGAAGGACTGAAGCCTTTATGAACTTGTAATAAAAAGCTTAATGGCTTGGTCAGAGGTGAAAGGTGTAGGAGTCTCACTTTATACTGCAATGGGGGTCCTTAGCTCAACATTAGAGCATGATCCGGGCTCTTCATCTTGGTTGTTGGGGGTGATGGAGTGAACCAGCCATCAATGCTTTTTTCACTTCATCTATCATCTTTTTGGAGTGCCCACTAATATAATGAGAAGCAGCATATTAAGAGGAACAGTGAGTGACAAGTTTCTGGATAAAAGCACTGACGACACTGTATTTATAACGTTCAGGTCATTTACTATGCATGCCCAATCAAAGACCTAGATTGGAATACATAGTACATACAATTGGTGCCTGAAGTACTTAATAAATAACTATTGCATTATCCTCCAATAATGTTACTTCCCTCCTCAGTGAGCCAGTGATGTTAAATTAACACCAGTCTGTTAACAGAAGTGCATATCAGGGATTCCAATCTAAGACTTGCTGCAACAGATGTGGAATGGGCCCCAAATGTTATAAGAACATCGTTATACTTGCTTATGTCTGAAGAACTATCACCAACTGTTCATCTTAGCACACCTCCCATAAGGAACTTGAACATGCAGTCAAGGTTACTCCAATAATAGGATAAATGAAAGAATTAATAAAGTCCTTGATAGTCAGAGCACTCCTTCATCAACAACACCCGAAAGACAAAAATTCTCATCATGCTCTACTATATAACTTACACATCAGAGTTTGAGTATGGCCTGTGTGACATTTTAAATGGGAATTCCACACTTAACGCTGACTAAGTCATTGAAACTGATAAGTATAACAAGTCCATGAAGATATCAAGCATTTTAACAGGGAAAACTTGCCCCTCACAGACACAAATATAGACGTAGTCTACTAGTTTCAGCATCCTATCAGTGGATGAATCACTTTTCATCTAATGGAGCATGAATGGTAACCCACAAACCCCAATTTCGCCCATTTCATTTCCACCTTTCATTGTATTTAGTGGTTGCCAAGTCCTGCTGTGATAGTAGGAAACATTAACTGCCTGTAGATTACTACATCTATTATAAATAAGAAATCTTCCAGTTTTTGTCTAATCATTGTTAATACAACTTACAAATGAATACTGGACAACTCACAGTTAACCCTGGCCCAAATGACAAGGAAATCATTAATATAATAATAAGCATTCAATGCTAGGTCAGTGCCAATTAAAAAATTACGTATGCTCAAACAATAATATTAAGATTACAGATTAATCAAAATATATATAGTCACTAAATAAAATAAAAATAAAATCATTTAACAAAATTATCATTATTTTAAATCTAATAAAAGAAGTGATACGTCACCAGTGATTTCTTTAAAAACTGCAATTTGCCATTGCAACATAGCTCAAGAACACGCCAGTATTACTTACAAAATGCTTCAGCAGAGTTGCCAACATTATATGTAGCTTGAGTTTTCCTCTGAATTCGTTTGGCCATTACTCTGCCAGCTTTATTCTGAAGGATGAAGGTGTTTTCAGTAATAACTACACTAAAGAAGAATCTAAATACCTAGAAGTGACTGCCTAAGAACTTCTTGAATAAAGTAAATGCATTATTGCTGGTATATGCTTGAATTTTATGAAAAGAAATGCTATGATAAATTAATAGAAATAAAAGATAATACAGTAATTACAACAAAAAATCCTCAGATTTACACTGCAGTACTTTTGACTTAAACTAATGAATGTATATCCATTTGACCCACAGTGATAATCGGCTCACAGCTCATTTTCACCTTATAATGGGCATGACTTTTTAGACTTGTATCATCAATGATGAAGTTATGACTCTTCATACTATCTTATCTTACAGAATAAAAAGCCAGGCACATGCCAGTACAAGGGTGTTGCTTACAGTTGGTCTTGCATAGAGCAATGTAAACAGTATTATTGGTTCTTTGCAACTTCCTTTCAGCTCCCTGCTGAATTACCCTTTTCCCCTGTTTACCATCAGTTCCTCACAATCTCTTTCTCCTTTCATGTCCAACTTGCTTATCTTTACCTTACCACAAGTTCAGGTTTTCAGTAATAACAATGAGCTTCATGTACTAATCATAAACGCCAGGATGCATGATAGCTGCTAATGGCATTAAGTCCTAAAATCTGTAGGAGCAAATGACAGAATGATATTTGTGAAAAAATGTAGAGATGTGGCCTTGGAACAGAAGCAGTGAGTGCCAAACTAGAATAACCACAGTCGTTACTTTAATGTATAATGAAAAGAAGAGATCCTTATATACTGAAACTGAATATAGATGTCACACACACACACACACACACACACACACACACACACACTACTCGATACCAGATTTCTACAAAGTTGTAAGTTCAGTATTCAGTGAATTTCACGAGGACTAAATGAATATCATTGTTGAAAGCCTCAAGGAGAGCAAACCAAGATCCTATTAAGTATGACACCAGAATAAGTAGATGAAGCAGATAATACTTTTCAACTCATCAAGTTTCACAAAACACTGCATTCATACTTCTCCCATTGGCAGTGAGGGCAATATAAAAAAATTTGTCCAGAAATAGCTCACTGGTCTTTCATTGCATGCTTATCCACACGGGTTATAGTGCAAAATTACCTGCCTTTTATATGCAAAGAGTTAATAAAGGCCTGTTCTTTAATTTTCATCTTTAGAGGTAAAATTAAAAAGGACTAAATTGCTACACCATTACATTTCCCTCTTTATGGACAATCAAGTTTAGCGCAGTTGCTAGGACCTGGCAATATTGTAATTAGCAATCCTAAACTGTTTTTCATTTGAATGTAGTGCAATCATCATACTCGCACATAAAATGCACTTAGATAAACAAGTTACTTTAGATGACCAACATATAAGAAAATAAATAGGAGAAAGAGACTTAAACATTAATGTACTATAAAAAAAGAAAAAATCCTACCATGCTTGCAGTCAGTGGGTGTGTGACGTCAGTCGAATAACCCCATGGATAGAGTATGTATTGACCATATGAATGGAAAGTTATATATGCCTGAAAATCAAAACTCAATATAAATGCATGAAAAAATGACCTAAATTAGTTTCTTGCATCTTTTGAGTAATGTCTATTTTATCTTGATATATAAATTAATCTTTTGTATAGGAGTATCCTTGATAACAGGGTGGTTAACTGGTGGTTATAGGGTGGGGAATACCCCTCACTGACCTGCCATCACTAATCACTTTTGACCTCAGGGACAAAGGGGGTGGTTGAAGTGGAAACAGTAATAAAATGCTTAAGTTTGTGTACCTAAGAAAAAGGGAAATTAATTTAAAATTTCATATTTTCTCTTAAGAAATATATATGAAATACAACTTTTCCTTCTGAATGAGGTGGCATCAGAAAGTGGAGCTTCAAATCCTCACATAGTCTTCAGGGATGAGGTTACTACGACCATGCAACTTTTTGCTTTATAACTGTTCAGCCACACTTATCTGTGCTGTGTGTATGTCAGCTGTGCCCATGTTCTGAGGAAGCTTGTTCTCGAATACAAGGCCATGTTTGGTGTTTATTATGAATGCACGTACCTTTTTTTAATAAGAAATGATATCAAAATTATGAATTTCAAAAATTAGCAAAACTAGAAATATGATTAATGGTAAACAAAAAGTTTAAGTCGTACTGTTCTCTCCGGAATATTCAAACTTGGAAAGTTTGAATGTTTCAGAATATGGGCAGAAAAACAGTTTCCAAGCAAGGGAAAGGTTTCCAGTCACAGATATGAGTCACACAACAGATTCTCAAAAGAAGTGCACAGCACATCTAGTTAGTTCAATAACATTGCAGTACTTTAACCTTTTTGAGGCAACTGACCAATATTACTGATTTACTGATTTTCACGCGCTGCAACCCTGTGCAAACAAAAATGAACTCGGCACTACATGATCATTAAAAATCCTTAACAAACCCTATTCTAAGAAAAGTTCAAGGTTCATAAAGTTCTTGAATATATCAAAATAATTACTGGCTAAGTATCAGCAACATGTGCGACTTTACTGAAATTGACAAGTAAAAGTTGAAGGATATTACTGATAAAGATGAAACTTTAAAATTTAAAAAAATGTAAAAAACAGAATAATGTTACCTTAACTCTACCATCCAGAGGCAACATAGCATCTCTGAGAGCCCTGCTTTCTGGTTCGCTGAATGCTGACGGTCCTCTGTATAAGTCACTGCAGGGGTAACTACTTGTCCCAAGGCCTTGAAAGACGGGAAAAATGAGTCATTTAAAGTGTACTACTTTATAACCAGTACATCTTTAAGTTGAAGAGATTTGCATTGAACGCCGCAGGTGGTGTCACAGGAGATGTTCTTCTTTGCAGAATACAAATTGAGTGAGGGATTACAGAGACCCAACATGCACAAAGCATACAAGCTAATGGGGAAGAGGGAAAGGTGATAACAGGAAGCTGTATTGTGGTGGAAGAGCGGATTGTCGAGGCAGAATATTTCAGTGGTCTTCGGAACATGCTGGACAGTGAAGCACTATGTCGCAGATTAGCAATAACATGAATTCAGTGGAAAGACGTAGCTAGACCTTGGATAATAAGAGCTATCCTAATAGTAACATCATCATCATCATCATCGTCGCCTCTAACGCCATGTGACACAAGGACCTCAGTTTTTCTCTACTGTCTTTCCTGTGCCTCCACTTCCACATATTTCCACTCATCTCAGACCTCACACCTTACAGCTTCCAATTATCTTCATTTTGCAACAAACTGGAAGTCTCTAGCACAATATTTCGATTTCTGGTGAATTTTTGAAAAAAACTCCAAGCGGTCCAACTCTTCTGGTGTCGAGGAAGCTCAGCTGAGACTAGCAAATAAAAATTTTCCCATTCCATTAGTATTCTAAACAAAATTAGTCTTGTATGCCTGTATATGGCCTGTACTAGTCTAACCTGCAGAGAAATGTCATTCACAGACGAAATGGAAACTTTCAAGAGGTGTGAACAAAAATACTCAAGATTCATGGATAAAGTCTGGGAGATTATTATAAAAAAGTTTCACCAGACCACTGAGGTGACTATCAGCTCTCATAGGGCTGGCCCGAAGGATTAGGATGAAATGACAAGTCTAGGCTAGAAGCCTAGCACTGGGACCAAATAGGTCACTCGTTAGTGATGAATGAACGAAAATGAAAATAAAATTGAAAGCTGTAATAAGGCATAGCTTTCATACTGGAACACACTCACTCAATAAATACCTTTATACTCATGTTTCCATATATACTCACTAAAAAGTTATATTAAAATTCAAAATAAATTAAGAACAATCATAAACTTTACTTGTTTTAAAATTCATGATAATGATTGGTTGATTTTTTTTATATTTTATCAATTAACTCACAGCTTCTCATGAACATTAAAATAGGTATTACTGAAAATGTTGAAGGCTCAGACAAAATTTCTATTATTGGTCTATTTCCAAAATTTGATAATCGCTGCAGGTTATATTTTGATCATTCATGTAGTACATGCTTAACTGTTATCAACACATTGCAATCTGGGCATTTGGGAGGAGGGCCACATGGACTGTTCATTAAGTGTCCATGTGTCAAATGAGTATGGGCTGTTCGAAGACACGTCGGAATTACTTGTGTGTGTCTCTCTCTCTCTGATATGATAAACTCCATTTCCTAACACTGGGTTTTATCTATTTTAATTGATTATTTTAAGGTTCTTCATTCAATATATTTTGCCATTTACTTGCAATGATTGTTTTTATATATCTTATATAGTCACTAATAATGATGTCTACATTTGTTCTTGTCATGTGGACTGCTTCTTTAGCTGCTTTATCAGCCTCTTCATTTCCTTTAATCCCTACATGGACAGGGATCCAACATATTTCAATATTTTTTCCCTTATTATACATTTATGGAGTGAAAACTTTCTATGCTGCGCAATATTATTTTTTTTATTATAGCTTTGAATGGCTGCTATAGTGCTTCTGGAGTCGCTATAAGTCACAAAATTATTACACAAGGCTTCTCTAATTATTTTTATGGCTGATACTATTGCACATACCTCAGCTGTAAATACTGAGGCATTATCTAGTGGAGAGAACTGACACATTTTGTCTGGGGATACTGCAGCATATCCCACTCCATATTGTGACTTAGATCCGTCGGCGTATATTGCGTAATGTGGATCTTTTCGGATTATATGTTCTACTGTATGTTGTCTATGGTATTCTGGAGTATATGAATGACTTTTTAATAAATATATCAAATGTGTACAAATTCTCCTTTTATTTTTTGCCCAATGAGGAGGTAATTTCAATATTAAGGTAACTTTATATTTATATTTAGCGACTCAAACAATCTTCTAGCTCTAATTGGGAAAGGAGGTGGATGATGGTTTATGAACACATCTCTTAATCCAAATGATTTTTTGGTTGGAGAATCATTTGTCTGAATTCTCAGAGCACTCTTCATTGTTACTAGCTCTCTGTGGAGAGAGAGAGATAGCTCACCACATTCAACTTGTAAAGAAGACATTGGCGATGATCAAAAAGCTCCTGAACATATTCTAAGGCCTTCATTATGAACTGGGTCTGTCATTTTCAGCACTGCGTCTGATGCCGATCCATGTATTTCGCTTCCATAATCAACGATAGACAGCACTGTTGCTTTATAAAGTAAAGTAAGGGTATGTCTATCGGCTCCCCAAATAGCATTCGATAGTTTTTTTTTTAATTAGGTTTAATGCTCTTTTACATTTTGATTTCATGTATGTTATGTGGGCTTTCCAGTTCAAGTGAGTATCAAATACTAATCCCAAAAATTTTGCTGTTTGGCCAGTTGGTATGGAATGAATTCTTATTTTTAAATCTATTTCTTCACCTCTTTTCCACTTTTTATTTTTATAAAACATTACTGCTTGAGTCTTTTGCATAGAAAAATTGAAGCCTACAGATGAGGCCCGTTCATCTATTTTTACTATAGTTCTGTTAATGATTTGCTCTGCATGTTTTATGCGAGATGCTGAATAATATATGACAAAATCATCCATGTACAAGTTACTTTTAACTCCAATATGTAGATTATTACTGATATCATTTATAGCTAAAGTAAACAGTGTGCCACTAGGGACGCTTCTTGTGGAACACCATTTTCAAGTGGAAATGTACTTGACAACACATCATCAATTCTCAATTGAAAAGTGCAATTTGTCAAAAAGTTTTCGATAAACCTAGGTAAATGTCCACAGATGCTATTTTTTTAGGCAACGTTTTTAATATTGCACATCTCCATGTAGTATCATATGCCTTTTCAGTGTCAAAAAAGACTCCTGTGGTAATTTGTTTTTGTTCAAACCCTCTTCGTATGTGGTCTTCCAAGGTAGACAGAGAATCCAGTGTAGATCTGTTACATTGTGACCCAAACTGAGTAGGAGTCAAAATTTTATTTTCTCGAATGTGCCATGTTAGTCGAGCATTTACCATTTTCTCTAGTAATTTGCATAAACAACTTGTTAAAGAAACTGGTCTGTAATTATTTACATTACTGGAATCTTTTCCAGGTTTGGGAATAGGAATAATTATAGCTTTACGCCATTCATCAGGAGATAAATTTCGAAGCCATAAGTGGTTATAAAACTCTAATAAGTATGTCCTTGCTAAAGTTGCTAAATGGCAGATCATTTTAAAACAAATTCTGTCACCTCCAGGTTCAGATTTATTGCTGTTCAACACAGCAAATTCAAACTGACATATTAAATTTTCTATTATAATATATATCTTCTATTGTTTAAAAATTTATTGTTATTAATCCTATACTAGTTTTCTTTGTGCGGAAATGCTCATCTAAATTATTACCACTTCTTGCTTTTGCTAAATTTTCTCCTATTATATTACTTATTTCTTTAGGATCAAGTATTCTTTTCCCATCTTTTATTATGGCATGTCTAGGTGGTTTAACATGGGTATCATTTATTTTTCTGAATTTTTCCCATATTTTTTTGCATGGGAGTATTATTAGAGAGATCTGATACATGTTTCCTCCATGAAATGATTCTTCCTTGAATTACTTCTCTTTTAAATTTTGCAGATATTTTGTTATATAGAGGTTAGTTTTTCAGACTACCATGGGACTTTGTGTTTTGTTGGATGAGATTTGGATTTTGGTATTGCTTTATCAGCAGCATTTTTAATGAAATCTACAAGAAATTTATTAGTTTCATTATGGTCTTTTAAATATTCAAATGGTGGGATATTCCTAGTGTGGAATTCATATCGTTCCCAATCTGCTTTGTAAATGTTATATTGAGGGACGTGCTTGGTGGGATTATTTTGTAATAATGAAATTAATATTGGGAAATGGTTACTTGTATGCAAGTCGTTGACTGTATTCCAATCCAATCAGTCAACTATGTTTGTTGTACACAGAGTTAAGTCGACTGAGGACAATGTTCCATGTGTTTTAGAAAAATATGTGCTGATTTCGTTATCATTTATACAGGACATGTCATATGAATCTATGAATTCTTCTATTTCACTTCCTGCTCTATTTGAGTCTGTACAATTATGGTCCGACATCGGGTTGTGAGCATTAAAATCACCTGCTATTAATGTAGGTTCCTTGACATTACTAAGTAAATCTTTGAGCTTGTCAAAGTCGTAATTTTTATTAAGTTGGTTGTATAAATTATATATTAAAAAATAATCGTTTTTTATTCGTATTTTAATACTCGATATTTGCAGATCAGTAAAGTTTACGGGTACTTTGCCATAACATACTTTGTTATGTACGTATATAGCAGTACCTACATTTCCCTCTTCCTCTCTAGATGTAGATGCTAAGGTATATTTACCTATTGTTGATGTTGTTTTGTTGACATGTTGTCAACATAATATCACTGGTTTGTATTCTTTTAGTAATCTTTGTATTTCTCCCAGGTGTAGTCTGGTCTGTAGACCATTTACGTCCCATTGTATAATATAGTTACTGAAAATATTTTGTTATAGCGGTAGAGTTTTACTCTCTTTTTTATTATCTATTTGGACATTTTCTAATAATTCACTCACGATATTCACTTGCTTTTCTTTATCATAAATTAAGTGCTCAATGCACATGCACCCTTTTTCATGGGTACTCAAATCCGTGGTTTCTTGTTTCCTATATTTCATAAAATTTCTTATAATGTTTGTTAAACCATCTTTTGTTGTGTTTTTGGTGTTATTGCATAATTCAATAAAGCAATCATTACACCCACATGTATCATCATGTATATTTCTTTTTCCATTTGCCCTTGTACCAGTTAGTGGTGAAGGAGTAATCTCTTCTCCCTTGACAAAATCATTTTATCTGTGGTGTGGTTCTCTTTCACTTCTTCAGTGTTTTCGACCTCTGGCTTCATAGGCTTAACTATTATTTTAGGAGATAAAGGTATATTCTTAGCTTTATCCTTTACCTTTGGTTTAATTGATGTTTCTCTAATAATAGTTGTTTTCTTCGTTTTAGGTGGTGTTCTCTCCAAAGGCCTTTTTTTTTTTCTTTAATTTCTGGTCCATCACGACCCTCCTCTGTTACTTCAGTAGTAGCATCCTCCTGTGTTTCTGTTTGCACCAGTATTTCAAATGAATTGGATAAAATATTATCCATCTCATTTGTACCTGTTTCTTTATTCTTTACTCAAACAAATCACTATCAAGATAATCCCTAGCACCAAGGAAGAATGAAACTTACCTCCCCACTGATATCCAAAATTTCTGTTGAGGTCAACGCCAACACAAACCGAAGAAGGAGACCTGTTCTTGCGCCACAAACGATTCTATTAAAAGATTAATTATGGTAAAACTAAATATAAATAAATCCATATCTAACATTTAAAAAGCTGGACATCATTGAACAGGAAAGTTTTATTAAATTCAAAGCACTGGACACAGACGTGCAAAAACCCAATGAGCATGAGACTAGTTTATGGTCAAAGTAATCAGGTCTAAGAATGGAAACAGAATATGAATCTGTAAAGTGTCAGTCCAACTTACCTGGTTCCAAGTGTAAACATATCCATCGGGATTGAGCATGGGTATTATTTGCCACTCAATACTTTTTGTAAGCTTAGTATTAGCTATAAGTTTCTCTATAGCATAGAAAGCAGCAGGCGGGCTAACCCATTCACGCGCATGTATACCTGAAAAGGAAACCACAGTCATCAGATGACAACAACAATATGGCTTCATGTATGACTGGTAAAAATGTGTACTATTTTATATCTGGTGTTTGCTTATTTACTCATCATGATATTAAATAAATGAGTAAATATGGAACTTAGGTTAAAAACTTGACTGAGACTCAGATGTAGCAAATCCTTCAAGTTTAAAACCCAATACAGGCAATATTTCATTCTGATCTCAACTTCATAAGTTCTGGAATATTAAAATCACTCACTGTACAACTATGAATGATGGTCTGCCTTTGTAACAAGCTAGACTGAAATCCCGTCAAACATGTATTTAAAGAGTTGTGAGGAAAATTACATGCAATGAAATTTTAAGAGACCCATCGCACTGATCACCGTCTCTTTCGAGCACACGTGTGTGTTCGTCATCCATTGGAGGGGACAAGACATAAACAAGAGCATCCCGTTTTCTCTCTCTCAAGGAACGCAACTTCTGCCATACAATATTTCCGTCTGTTTCTCCCTAACCATTGTTGTCTCGATTTATGTACAATCACCACTACTTGCATTGCCATGCAAGCATTCTAATCATGTACTCATAATGTTCCACCGAATCTTCTGTATCAAACTGTGTGTATGTTTCTGTTTGTGAAGACGTCAAACGTCTCGCCATATCATTTATATTATGCTACTGCATTGTATTCATTAATCTGTCTCGAATCTCATGCAATTGGCCATATGTAGAATTTCCTGGCCTTTCCATTGATATATGTTTTATCACTGTACGTTTATTATGTCTCTCACAATCGCCTTCTTTTGTCTGCAGACAAACACAGATTTCCGAAACATTACCTCTGTTTTGCCCTGTCTGTGTGTAGATGTTACTTTGCTGCTTGCACCAGCCAATATCAACTTCGAAGATTCTGTACATTCATTCAGTAAGGAACCACCAATAAACCAGTCAACACCCAGCCAGTATGTCACTCAATCCCGTCCTTACACTGGTGACCCCGGAGTGACCTGAAGGAGCCAATGGTAGACGTCCGACCCAAGATGACAACCTATGTGCTAACGAACCCTTCGCCGCCTCCCCGCTTCCCGCTGTTCCCAAGTCTTCAATAGATGTCTGACCCTCCGTGATGACTCAATCCACCGGAGCCCTGGACGCCTCCTCCAGGAAGCCTGACGCCCTGAATCCGTACCGGACAAGCTGACCAACGAAGGACCAGCCGACGTCATCCTCAGCCTGCTGCCATTCCCGGCTGGCTACCACAAATCAATCCCCCTTGAGCCGGCTGATCATCCGTCATCCTTCAACCAGCTACCATCCTGCTTGAGTTCCTGCCGGCTGGCGCCACCCTTCAGCCTCCTACACGCCCCAAGCCCAAGCCCTTACAGGGTCATTCCAATTGTCAGCAAGACAATTTCTGAATCTATGCCTTGCTTTGCAAGTATTGTAAGAGACCCATCGCACCGATCGACAATCGTCATCCATCAGAGGGGACAAGACATAAACAAGAGCATCCTGTTTTATCAAGGAACGCAACTTCTACCATACAATATTTCCGAACCATTGTTGTCTCGATTTACGAATCACCAACTTGCATTGCCATGCAAACATTCTAATCATGTACAAATGTTCCACCGAATCTTCTGTATCAGACTGTATGTATGTTTCTGTTTGTGAATTAATATCACTAATATTATGCTACTGCATTGTATTCATTAATCTGTCTCGAATTTCATGTTTTTCTATACTGTACGTTTATTATGTCTCACAATCGCCTTCTTTTGTCTGCAGACAAACACAGATTTCAAACATTACCTCTGTTCTGCCCTGTCTGTGTGTAGATGCTACTTTTACAAGCTCGCACCAGTCAATAACAACCTAATTCTGTACATTCATTCAGTAAGGAACCACTAATAAACCAGTCAACACCCAGCCAGTATGCTTAAATCACCAGTGGACAAACAATCTGTGCCGTGCTTGACTAGAATCCCTGCAACCACATAGGAGTCATTAACAAGGTAAATCTTCACCTTCTTTATCAAGCGCAATTGACCAACGAATTATCAAAACCAATGGTAATTAATTTTTCGTGGTTTTATATCTGGTCCATATTCCCTGAACTGAGAGTTCTTGCAGATTAATCTGAGATGCTTAAATACACAGAATTCTTCACCCTTGCTTGCAATAATAGAGTGCTGGTCAAGAGATAGATTACTTGAGTATGTGTATATTTCACGTATGGTTTACTCTTAGTCTAGACCAGTTGTTCTTAACCTTTTCAATGTATGCACCCCTTTCAAATTAGCAGTCAACTCTTGCACCCGCTGAATTGCTGAAATAGAAAAAAAAATATTAATTATTGGTAGTAATCCCTCTTTCAAGAAAGAGCTATTGAAAGAAATTGCTGCATCAGCTGCAGTGATCTTGTATAGAGTCTTCTCTATTTTCCTATAACAGTTTTCTCTCTGTTACTACAACTGGCGAGTAACGCGCCAATGTGATTTTTTCTCTTAAGCAAACCTCAACATGCAGTTATATTCCTTTTCCTCCTCCCTCAGCAACTCAAATAAATCACTATCAAGAAAATATCTAGCACCAAGTAAGAATGAAACTTACCTCACCACTGATATAAAATAATAATAATAATAAAAAAAACTGTTCATTTACATGTTTAGTAGAATGTGGATCTCATTATTAAGGGCAATGACAGGCTCACAGAGAAGAGGTAAAGCAAGCAGCAGAAGAAGCAGGTATTGCAATTGCTGGAGGAACACCAAGATATGTTAACCGGCAATCCAGTAAGGGCCTTTCTGAGAAAGCACTGCATCAAAGTGATGACAGATGAGCTAGTCCACTGGTTTTCAACCTTTTTGTGCCCATGTCTCATTTTTGGCATCCCCAAATACTCATGGCCCACTGCCCTTCACTATTGTGCAATTATGATAATAGAATTATCATAAAGCATTTTCAGAACACTATTAGTTTTAAATTTTTATGTACGGAATTATTTTTCAGAACACTTTTTTACTTATACATTTTCATTTATGAAAGAAAGCATTGGCCAGCATTTACTGTAAATGATTTTTCATTTTTAAATACTATTGTGAAGATGCCTGTGGCATGGCCCCCCTCAGAACTGTCCATGGCCCACAGGTTGAAAGCCACTAAGCTAGTCAGAGCAAAGGTGTATCATTGACCTTATGCTGCTTGGGAATTGATCCATGGAGAACTTGAGGAGATGCTTGAGATGGGAATCATTGATAGTTCAATATCTGTATAATATTACCCAGTAGTGATGTTGAGGACAAATGATGGATCAAACAGGTTCTGCATGAATTACCATCAACTGAATACCACAACAAACCTATGCAAGATCCCAAGGGTATGATGGTAAAACTTCCTAATTAGAGATTTTTCACCAAGGTGATCTTGGCAGATCCTGATAGAAGAAACATCAAGGATGACAACGTTCACAATCGAAAGTGGACATTACCAGTTCAAGAGGATGCTGTTTGGCTTAGTGGACTCAGCAGCAACTTTCCACAGAATGATGAGGAAGTTGCTAGCTGTAGCCAAGATCCCTGGCTATTTTGTGGATGATATATTAAAATGCAGAGTGAGGGCAGCATGAATACCATCCTTCGAGATGCTACATCAGATACAGCAAAATGGAATTCCATGGACACAAGGTCAGTGGAAATCCGTGGACACAAGGATTGCTATGGATGAAGCAAAGTTGATGAAGATCTAGGATGCAGTGCTACAAAGGACCAAGCCACAAGTGAGACCATTCCTAAGTTTACAGGCTACCAAAGTTAGTCTGTGAACAGTTATGAAAATCTTGTAGCAACCAAAGAGGAGTGGAAGGCAAAAGGCAATTAAGCTGACTGAGGCAGGCTTTAGGAAATTCATTGATGCTGCAAGTATCAGGCTTCGGTAGGAATTTCACTGGGAGGACGGATGCATTGAATGAAGAACTAGGAGACATACTACTGCAAGAACTTAGGGGTACCATATTTCTAATTAATTTTACAAGTAAGAAACTCAAGAAGAACGACTGCAACAACTGTACCATTTAAAAGGAGTGGCTGCAATATCATTTGCAGTGAAGATTCCAGCTGTACTTGATTGGGACAGATTTCGCAAAACAGATGGACCACAAGCCACTTCCATACATTCAACATAGTAGACTGAAAGCCCAAGGATAATGAAGTTTGCCATAGCACTCCAATGCTACAAGTTTCAAGTGAAGAGCATTCCAGGAATGCTCAATGTTGGTACACAATACCACAGCATACTAAATTTTAGAAAAATAATGAGATAATTTTACTTAACTGGGATCGTGTTGTCAAAGTATATTGTATGAAATCATTAGTTTTTCTTTTGCCTGGGTCCTCCAGCACTGATTTCTGGTGCATTTTTTAACAACAGGTTATTTCTTTCATTTTCTCTCATATTCCAACAACGCTGACATATTATACATTAATTTCCTACATAATTTTATTTTGAAGAATTGTTTGTTGATTGAGACAATAATAAAATTTTAGTAATCTTTACTTACATTTATAAGCATGTTAACTTTAGTTTTCTTAAAGACTTTATGTAATTTGTTAATTCAAGATGTTTCCAGACTCCCCAGGTTGACCATGAGTGTATAATGCCTACGTACAGTAAAGAAGGTATATATCAAAAGTGTTTGGAGCTGACCGTGATTACATCTTATGGTCAAGGAACGAGATAGAGAGAAAAAGCTGAAAAACAGTGGTCAGAAGGAGACCATGATGTTGTCCATTCATTTTAAGTAGAGTGGTGAAGTCAGTATTTCAGTTCAGATGAATCTATGTTAGAGTTAGTTGGAACTAAAGAACCGACCCCTGACAACTAGTGACAAGTTAGCTGGAACTAAAGAGCTGCTCTAAGGAGAAGACCCTGACAGCTAGTCCCAAATAAGTTGGAACTAAAGAGCAGTTCTAAGGAGAAGACCCCTGACAACTAGTGTCAAGTTAGTTGGAACTAAAGAGCTGTTCTAAGGGGAAGACTCCCGACAACCAGTGCCAACTTAGTTGGAACTAAAGAGCCGTTCGAAGGAGAAGACCCTCGACAACCAGTGTCAAGTTATTTAAAACTAAAGAGCCGTTCTAAGGAGAAGACCCCCGACAACTAGTGTCAAGTTAGTTGGCACTAAAAAGCCATTCTATGGAGAATACCCCCAACAACTAGTGTCAAGTTAGTTGAAGCTAAAGAGCCGTTCTAAGAAGAATACCCCCGACAACCAGTGTCAAGTTAATTGGAACTAAAGAGCCGTTCTAAGAAGAAGACCCCAACGACTAGTGTCAAATTAGTTAAAACTAAAGAGCCGTTCTAAGGAGAAGACCCCCGACAACCAGTGTCAAGTTAGTTGGCACTAAAGAGCCTTTCTAAGGAAAAGACCCCCGACATCAAGTTAGTTGAAACTAAAGAGCAGTTCTAAGGAGAAGACCCCCAACAACCATTGTCAAGTTAGTTGGAACTAAAGAGCCGTTCTAACAAGACCCCGACAACCAGTGTCAAGTTAGTTGGAACTAAAGAGCCGCTCTAAGGAGAAGACCCCCGATAACCAGTGTCAAGTCAGTTGGTACTAAAGAGCCGCTCTAAGGAGAAGACCCCCAACAACCAGTGTCAAGTTAGTTGGAATTAGGAGCCATTCTAAGGAGAAGACCCCCCACAACCAGTGTCAACTTAGTTGGAACTAAAGACCCACTCTGAGTAGAAGACCCTGATAACTAGTGTCAAGTTATTTGGAACTAAAGAGTCGTTCTAAGGAGGAGACCCCCGACAACTAGTGTCAAGTTAGTTGGAACTTAAGAGCCATTCTAAGGAGAAGACCCCCGACAATCAGTGTCAAGTTAATTGGAATTAAAGAGCTGTTCTAAGGAGAAGACCCTCGACAGCCAGTGTCAAGTTAGTTGGAACTAAAGAGCCGTTCTAAGAAGAAGACCCCCCCAACAACCAGTGTCAAGTTAGTTGAAACTAAAAAGCCGTTCTAAGGAGAAGACTCCCCAACAACCAGTGTCAAGTTAGTTGAAACTAAAAAGCCGTTCCAAGGAGAAGACCCCCGACAACCAGTGTCAAGTTAGTTGGAACTAAAGAGTTATTCTAAGGAGAAGACCCCAGATAACTAGTGTCAAGCTACAACTGCAAGTTAAGATTGACCAAAGTGAAAATCATCATGTGCAGGGGTGAATACACTTTTATATTTTGTTTTTTAAAAAGTTTTTCATCACACCATTATAAAGCCATGGGCCACTGCTATCATAAAGCCTACTTTCTCGCACTGTGTGACACAAGGATATTTACAGCATATCAAATGCAAGGAAAATGCAAAAAAAAAAAAAAAAAGTTCCTGGTCAGTCAGGTGTCATAAGAAATTGAGAAGGAAATATCTTGCTTAAGTATGATGACATGAAATTAATATTTTCAGATTATTATGAGGATCTTTTAAATACAGAAAAAGAAAGAATTTTGGGGAAGTGGGGACAGTTGAGGGCCAGTGATGGAGATATAATCTATGGAAGCAAAGAAGGTTATATGTAAAATGAAGACTGGTAAAGGCCAGGTCTGCCTGAGGTACAAATTGATATGTTGAAAGTACTTGATATAGAGGGGGAAGAATGGTTACTGGAACTGTTAAGGACAGTTTGAAGAGGAAGGACTGGTAAAAGAATGGGATGAAAATCTGATGATAAATGTGGTTAAACAAAAGGGACATTTTGGAAAGGAATGGGTCAGGTCAGCGCCGCCATTACAGCGCGGCCGTTTCAGCGCCAAAGATTTCAGCGCTGGACGTTTCAGCGCCGCCAACTGCTTCTTTAGAAATCATTCTTAATTAAGTGTGATTACTGTATAAACAAGTGTTTACGCTTACTAAATTATTTGGTTGTTTCATCGTTCTTAGGACTGTCTGTTTTGATTTTGGAAATCCAAGGTCCATTCAAGAGCTTCAGTTACCTCATGAACACATGACGTATAGACCCACCCCAGAAACCGAGGAAATCTTCTGTTTGATGGAGAGAGGGCCGAGCAACGAACGGATTATTATATTTGGGAGAGAGAGTTGGTTAGAGCACATAGCAACTCCCAAGACTTGGTATGCTGACGGAACATTTGCGGTAGCACCACAGCTATTTTATCAAGTGTATATCATCATGGTTAGGGAAAATAACGGAGTTCACCCTATATGACTGACAACCTTTATGACCGATAACCGCAATTTATAACCGAACCTGTGGTTATCAATTGCGATTTTGAACGCAGAGCTTTTACCGCCATGAAATATTCCTTCCCCCAGTGTGGAAGTCAGAGGCCGCCTTTTTCAGCTGTCTCAAAATCTACGAAAGCAGTTAAATGGTTTTGGTCTTATGCATTCATATAACAGCAATCCCGACTTTGCATTGCATGCAAAATGATAATTGCTTTGTTTTGGGGAAGCTGATGACCTTGACAGTCACGTGGATTCTTTGGCAGGTTGTTTACCTGAGGAGTTCATTCCGATTTTAAACTGGTTCGAAGACAATTATATTGGCCGTCCTAATCGGCGTGGAGCAGGCAGACGAAGTCCTTTATTTCCGACGGAGATGTGGAATATGTATCAGAGAACGTGAGAGGGAGATGACAGAACAAATAACTATGCTGAGGGGGTCGACAGGAGACTGAAAAGTGAACTGGTAATGTTGCACCCAAACATATGGAAATTCATCGTCCTCAAGCACGTTCAAAAGGGAAGAGATGAGTACTGCGAGAAATTTTCAGTTGGCAACGAACCACAACTAAAACTACTCAAATACAGAAAAGCTGATGAGAGAATATTAAAAATTGTTTCCGAATATGGCAGCAGGAATGAACCTTTGTTAGGAAGGACACAATTTAAAGTAAATGAGTTTCTTTTTTCAATGAATAATTCTTTTTTAAATGTATTAATGTACTATTCTTGGATATTTTATGATATATAAGATACATCAAGGCAAACCGACCCCTTAGTATGGTGACAGCAGTAGGGATGGAGACATGCTAAATTATTTATAAGAATAATATTAGTATGTGGAACATACTCAAGGATTAAGGAATAGGTACACTGTTCTCTCTCTGATTCGTATGTACCACTGCATATTTTGCAGTATGAGCCCTAGTAAATCATTTCAGCACCTACAAAAATATTCTGCTTTAATAACACTTGCCTAAGTACTGTACTTTGCTTCCAAAATTATAAAAATAAAATCAGAATCAATGCACGCAATGTACTCACGGTAGTGTGCGCAACACACTCGAGAAAAATCAAATATATACACTGTACAAGTCTCTCTCTCTCTCTCTCTCTCTCTCTCTCTCTCTCTCTCTCTCTCTCTCTCTCTCTCTCTCTCTCTCTCTGTGTGTGTGTGTGTGTGTGATTCGTACCTGTATATCAATATAATGCAAAATTTTACCTCGTGTCCCAGGAAATCATTTTAACACATCAAAATACTAAACTCAAGACTCATTTAGAGTTCGTTGCTGCTTTTGACCATGCTATTCATGAGATCATAGTTTTCCAACTAGTATAGATGGGAGTTGGTGGAGCATTTCTTAGTTTTATTATTAAATTTATAGTTGGCAGCAGGATTCAGCCGTTGACGGGCACTAAAGTGATTATAAGGAGGCCATCTCTTGTGTTCTTGGCCCATATGGTGGTTTGCGCGTGCAGATTATACTATTATTTATTTGTTCTGAATTCTGTTGAGTGTTGTTCCTCATTTTGTTTTTCAGCAGCTGACTAGCGTCATGATTTTTAATAAAATTTTGAGTTCTATTAAATTTCTTCATCTACATCTTGGTAATCATCTCTGGCAACAGTGTTTGAATGGGCTTACTGTGCATACTTTGAGAATGTAATCATTCTAATCCTCCTCTGCATTCATATATTTCCAAACTATATCATCCACAGCTCAATGGTCTGGTAACACTAAGGTATACTTAACCACTTATCAGTAGATACTAAAAAAAAAATCTTATAGTCTTGCCTTTTCATTTATGAAGTTTAATACCGTTTAGTTTTCTAACATTTTGATGCAGCTGTGGCCACATTGAATTATCTTAGCAATCATAAAATTGGACCATTGGTCAAAAATTCAGACTTGGTGCAAATTGTATTTTTATTGACTTGGCTCAAATGATTTTCACTTTGTTTAATGATTTAATTTCATTTGCTTATCTTTGCTACTTCTCTTCTTTAGTTCATTCTGTATTTCTTCATTTCTTTTGTACTTTCCTCCAGTGGAGCCCTTGGGCTTGTAGCATGTAGACAATGCTTACAGTTGGGTGTGAATTAACAAAAGAAGAAAAACTCCGCACACTTTTCTCTTTCTCCACCTACCACCATCTAGCAATGGGTGAATCACTCATCAACTCCTCGTACGTTGAATTTACCTCACTGAGCGATGTTTATCATGTCAAGCATGCAACCCTGAATCTACAATTACTTCCTCCATCATCAGTAGTTTTTGAATAAACTTTCGCACGATGTAATTTGTTGCAGAATGAGTTCTCCCCAGTCTTCTGTCTTACGTACTTTATGCTTGAGTTCCCACCTGGTCTAGGTCTTCTCGAATGCCCCTTTTATATGATTTTCTGGGTTCTTTTCAACCATCCTAATCCTTGAGGCCTCAGTGAAATTGCTGGTCACTAAGTACCACATCTTTGTATGACCTCTTTATGTACACTTCAGCCATGACTCTTAGCACTGTGAAGCCACATCTCAAAATGGCCTTTCTTATCTTTGTCTCTGCCGCACAGAGCACTGTAAAGTGTACTCTTGTTTACTGGTACTTGAGGGTGTTGTTACTCTCATTTTTACCACCAGGTTACTCTTGTTTACTAGTACTTCAGGGTGTTGTTACTCTCATTTTTACCACCAGGTTACTCTTGTTTACTAGTACTTCAGGGTGTTGTTACTCTCATTTTTACCACCAGGTTACTCTTGTTTACTGGCAGTCCAGTCTAGGGCAAACAGGCGATAGACTACTGTGCTTTCTCAAAGTACAGCAGCCTATCGCCTGTTTGCCCTAAGCTGGACTACCAGTAAACAAGAGTAACCTGGTGGTATAAACAAGAGCAACCTTTACAGTGCTCTGTGTGGCAGGGAGTTCATAAAGAGATGTGGTACTCAGTGACTAGCAATTTCACTGGTGCATGGGGCCTCAAAGATTAGGTTACATTTTCTCAAAGGACTGACAGACAGTGCTAAATAATATAATCAATACTTATGTCTAATACGCAAAAGCAATTAAATATGGAACACTGACCTCCATCAATAAATACAACTTTCTTCTTTATATTGTTTCCGATGTTGTTGGTGATACGAACACGATAAATAGGGCGGTTTTCAAAGCTTTTTCCAACTTCATCCACTCGGACTTTGCTCGGGTGTTTGGCTTGCAAGGTCTCCAAGTAACTGGACATCTGTTATAAGCAATGTTTCAGGGTGTCAAAAGAGCTCATTGGTACAGATTAGAAATCACTTATATAAACTGTATCATACAAGTCCAGGTGAAGATCTGATAATTTTTAAAAAACTAAGTCAATACTTTATGCATATATAACATAATTTTCCTGCTACGGTCCTTGACAAGTGTACATTTTACTATTCTAAACTGGTATTGTTCAATATCTATACATTTCACTATCTTCCCAAGAATTACTGCTTTCCCTATGACAAAATCCAAGTATTTTTCAACTTAATATGACAGACTTTACCTAGCCTTGAAACAGGTAGTGTTGTTTCTTATTAAGTAAGTACTCACTTGACTGAAAGTCATGTACGAGCTGAATGTGATCGAATTTCGAGGAAAGTCTTTGCCTTGAGCACGTTCCTCCAAGTCCAGTTCCCTTGAGTGAAATGATAAATGCATTCATGAACCAAATGTATAATTTTCCATCTATTTTTATCACTTTTGTTGCCTTAACTTTTCAGTGCAGTTTTAAAGGCCTACTAATACTGAACAAACTACCATTCTAAGTTTCAAGGAGATCAATAAAGAAGGCAACAGAGAAATCACATTTGTTATTATTATCATGAACATTCTCTCCTAACTTGTCCGTGCGTTTACACTGAAAGATCATAAGGAATGGACATTTACAATATCTCGAAAGTACGTAAACATTATGGATAAATGCATTTATGTGCATATGCAAGGGTGCTTAAACATCATATGCAATGCATCCCAGCAAAGACACACATTGTATCAGGATGATTCACTGTAACCTGAAGATGCACAAAGAAAACTGAGGACCAAGGCACTACAGATTTTCAGTTTGCAAATAAAATAAACAAAGCTTGGCTTAATAGGACCAAACCTTTACAAACCATTAGCATAATATCTCCAAAAGACTTAGCAAATTTGAACAAGACGAAATTCAGCATGACAAAAAAGAAATTCTAGTACTGTGTACCAAGGTTTGAATCTCCAGCGAAAGAAGTTATCAGTAGCATCAATTTTAAGGCAATAATGCCTACTTAGAAAGTGTACAAAACCTCGGGCCCATTGGGAGGCGGATCAAATGTGTCCACTCATAGTAGGTGGAGTGTGGATAGGGTGAAGTCATAGTCAGCAGTGCAATGGTGCCCGCATGTGCAGTTGCATATCTGATCTCTGCTTTCCTGATTTCAATAGCTAAATGGACAAAGCATCTACCTACTGCTTTAGTGATCGATGGTAGGCATCCACAAGGAAGGAGGGTGTCATTAGCATATATTTTCAAGCAATGCCACTCGCTCACCATCTTTCACTATCTTGCTTTAAAGCAGTAACATATATCCTAATAAAAAAAAATAACCAGACAACGTTATTAAACACCCCATTCAGTGTAAACATATATTTTCCTAATCAATATTCCGAATGAAGTATTAAATGTCTCAAAATATTTATGAGAGAACAACCTGCTGAAAATTTGCTTGTAATTACTCTGTTACAATGCAATAGAAAATAAATTATACAAGCTGCGGGACTAGGAAGACCATTTCTAAATGAGCTTATCAGATGCCTCTGGATGCTGGTCGCCTGGTAAGTGTACCTCATGGCTGGGAATTGCCAAGAGGCCCACATCGGGTTGTCCAGCTCCCATTCACACCTTACCATCTTAGGGGCTGGAGCACCTTGGGGAAATTGCTTGTGCTATCATAGGTAGGCTAGCTTAGTGTAAAACAACCTCCTGGTAAGGGCTATATCTGACTAGTAACAAAGGCCATGTGTGGTACAGCCTGCACTTGACCATTCAAGAAATCCCACAGACATATAATTTCTAGCCAAAGTCAGCCCTTTAGCCCATTACTATTATCATTGACTGAAGTGATTTATCTGCATAACGCATCACTTACAAAGAGGTAGCTTGGAAAAAACTTCTAATATAATAATGTAACAAAAATCTTAAAATCTGATTTGGTAAGAGGCTGTGTTCTTCAAAATCAATGATCAAATCACGAGAAGAAATGTCAGTGGAGATACTGTACAACAATACTATACTATCACAAAATAAGTATAAAGTTCCACTGAATGACAAAAAATATCTATAAATACTCATCAACAGGTAAAATCTTTTGTTTACAATAAAACCAAAGGTGCTTTTAAAAGGCAAGAAATTATAAAATAAAACAACTGAACAGGACATATAGAAGGTAAATTTTTACGAACACATCAAGAACATATACATTTCAATAGTAAAGTACACACGATATTACTTAAAACATTATTATGTCAAACAGTGATATTATCGTGAAGTCACTACATGAGGTGACTCGAAAGGTATTAGTAGATAGTGGGATATGAAACATCACTGGAAAACTAAAACTTTACAAAGAGAGAAAAAACAGCTTCGACTGAAAACTTACTTTCCAAGATTATTAGATATTACTTCAAAAGTTATCAGTCCATCATCCTGCATTTTAGTAAGATCCTCTAAAGCTTTAGGTGATGCAGCTACCTCAGCAATTCCTGTTGTTCAAAGAAAAAACTTTAGAAGATACACCTCAGTAATACCTTTTTTGAGATAAAAAAAAATAGCCTTTAGAAGATATGGCTGCCTCAGCCATACCACCTGTTGAGAGAAAATAAAAGGTTAAGCAGATACTCCTACCTCAAATACCTGATGTTAACAAAAAAAGAAGTAAAAATGCAATCGAGTTTTCTGTACAGCCTCTACAGCACATAATCAAGGCCACCGAAAATAGATCTATCTTTCGGTGGTCTCCGTATAATGCTGTATGAGCCGCTGCCCATGAAACTTTAATCACGGCCCGGTGATGGTCTGTCTTTTATCGTTGCCAGACGCACGATTATGGCTAACTTTAACCATAAATAAAATAAAAAATAAAGAGGCTAGAGGACTGCAATTTGGTATGTTTAATGATTAGAGGGTGGATGATCAACATACCAATTTGCAGCCCTCTAGCCCCAGTAATTTTTAAGATCTGAAGACGGACAGAATAAAGTGCGGACGGACGGACAGAGCCGGCACAATAGTTTTCTTTTACAGAAAACTAAAAGTTTTACAAGAATACCGATACCTCAGCAATATCTGTTACAGAGATGAAAAGGTACAGGAAGATACTACCCCAGCAATACCTGTTGGTGAGATCAAATAAAAGCTTTTGAAGATATAGGTATACTTGTCACCCATGGCATAGAACAGACTGCTATAAAATGGTGACAGTAAATATATATATATATATATATTATATATATATATATATATATATATATATTATACATTATATATATATATATATATACTGCTATAAAATATATATATATATATATATATATATATATATATATATATATATATATATATATATATATATATATATATATATATATATATATATATATATATATATATATATATATATATATATATATATATAACAAAGGAAACTTCTTTCCAAGCAACCTCACCTGTTTTTACATCTGTAACGTAACAGAGAAAGAAATAAAATTTACTTCAATTGTTTTAATTACTAGAACTGTGGGTTTCCACTCACCCCTTCATAAACTCTCTCCTTCATTCCCCAAAATGGTTAAGCCTAGCCCTTCTCTCTGTTCAAATGACTGCCTAAGGGCTTGTCTCCAAGTGACCTTCGTACCTTCTTGGCGTCAAGCAGTGGGCAAAGGAGGAGCCAACGAAAAAGAGAAAGTCGGCGCCACCTGCCATGTTAACCCTCCACTAGGTTAACTGATGCCATGTGGTCTATATAGAAAACGTGACAAAGAATGACCTTAGTGCCATCTACACAGACAAAGGGGTAATCTCCGAGGTTATTTATACATGATTCAAAGGCAATTGCGAGAGAGAAGAGCGCAGAATGCCACCGAGGGCAGATGTCCTTACCCTTGCCTGACCCTTGAACTTTGCACGTGTTCGGCCCCGAGGTTCGAACCAGTATATTTATGTAGTGGCATTTCCTTTAATTCCCTCCTCCATCACCAGCGCCCTATCAAACGAGGACACCATCATCCTGATGAAGATAGGCCTCAACTCTGGAATCACTCAGCTCTATCCCATGTGCAATCCCCCTTCTACCCCCCTCTCTGCAATGTCCCTGCTATGAAGATATCATTGGCATATAATATTTATCCTGTATAGGATTCATTTATTTAGCAGGCCCTTATTATTACCTGCCAGTAATTCATCTTCTTCTGATCTGTGTTTGTTATGTAAATATAATTAGTTAAGAGAACCCTTGAGTTTATGTAATTTTCCCTCACATGAAGATGGCTCTAACCCACAGATTTTTCCTTGCTTGTTTGTCTACGAAGTTGCCTAATATTGAGTGAGATGTGTAATAAATGCAGTAGATTTCTTGATAATGTAAGGAACTCCCTGTGTTCATCCGTTGCCACCCAGAATCAAGTAAGTATCCCTTGGACATTCAAAGCAACTGGCGACCTTGCCAGGATGCAATTGCTTTGCAATTATCAGTGGAATAGCAACTGCTAGCTGGTCTGCATAATTAGAGATGACCCTGGTGTCATGCCACCTCCATTTTAAGCACATGAGAAGAGCCAGTTCCACAGCTTAAGTACATGTCGAAATATTTTGTATAGGTTTATGCTAGGTGTGAAAAGTCACTCTAATCAGTGTTAGGTAATTGATGGACCACGTGCATACCAAATTAGTTCATGAGAAGAGAGAGCTTATTAACCATTCCACGGGATTTTTGTGCTATCACATATTAGCTGCAAGTTTTAAGAACAGAAGCTAGGGAGCAACTCAGCTGAAGAGTTAATAAAAACGGAATAGAGACCCTATTCCTTCGTCCCAAATTCCCAGATAGACTCACTGTAGGTGACCACAAAGGTCTTTGACTCCGGCTATTTTTGCATCACTGGATTTATCTTCTTTCTCTCTCTCTCTCTCTCTCTCTCTCTCTCTCTCTCTCTCTCTCTCTCTCTCTTTGGTATCTCATAACCGAAACGCCTTAATGACGTCTCTTTTTCATGTGCTTGATCGAAATCTGTTTCATTCTTGTTCTTGAAAAACCTGCTTGGAAGTAGGAAAAAGCTTTTTACGATTCTAAATTTCCACTCTCAGGACGAGAGAACAGTAATTCTGACATGGAACCTCCAATTCCAGGTCACGTGGACCCATCCCCAACCATCTGCCATCTTTGATTTGTGAGGTCCATTACAAATTCCATTGTTATAAAAATCACACGCACAGCGTTCATATATAAATCCCTTTCTTTTGCTCGCTAATTTTTATCCATACGTCCATGCACCTCGCCGCATTTTTGAAAGTAATAAACTTTTAATTCTTTAACTGAGTCAGATATTCCTTGGCGAGCCCATAGTATTCCTGTAAATTTATTTATTGACGTTATGTCAACGAGAATTCCATTTTTCATTCATTACTGGGGGAGCCTCCGAGCATTGGAAAAGGTTTAGTCCCAGGCAAACGCCAAACACGCATTCAAGAGAGCCCCCCCACCTGCCACCCCCCCTGACTCATTGACAGCTGATGTCACGAGACGAGAAGTAAACATTAAAGTGCTATTATTAGTCACGTGCGAGCTAATGTTTGTTTTTGATAACGGAGAATAACAATTCCTTTCCTTCTCTAAGCATAACCTCTTGGCAGTCTGGACTGCCCCGTGCATGTTATAAGATTAAGCATTTTTGTATTACCCTCAATAAGATCGATGTACTATTTTCATTATGCCACATTTAAAATTATTTGACGGAGCGAGGAAAATTTCATTTACACACCGTAAGTGTATAACCCATAAGCCTTTTTTTTTTTATTAGTTCTGCAGCATCTGTCCGTAAAATAAAATTACATAAAGGCTTATGTTAGCTTGGGCTAAATTTTCGTTCATTAAGAACCACGGGTCTTTTCAGACATCCCGAAATTTGTCTTATTTAGACACATTAACCCTCTCGCCCCCAAAGCACGTACCTGCACGTGTAGCAAAACTCATCCTTTAACCCCCAACCACGTACGCGTACGTGTTCTATAGTTATGTATGAGTAACCAGCCATTACACAAATTATATTTGAAAGAACCGTGTGAGAGAGAGAGAGAGAGAGAGAGAGAGAGAGAGAGAGAGAGAGAGAGAGAGAGAGAGAGAGAGAGAGAGAGCGAAACCTAAGAGAGAGAGAGAGAGAGAGAGAGAGAGAGAGAGAGAGCGTAATTGTTGACGAGTCATTCGGCTGTTCGGGAGTTGGTCGTTTGTTCGCGTGACTGCGCGGCCGTTCGTCTTCGCCTGATTGTTGTGTAATCGGGGGTCAGTCTTTAGTCAGTGCTAGCGCCAGTCAGTGGTTTCGTGTTGGACATTCTTTTGTATGTTTTTCCGAGAGTCGTTAGTTTTTCTTGTTGGTGTGCTATTTTATTGTGTGTATATGGTTCTATTTCCTTTTTTTTTATATTTCCATGTTGTGTTTATGATTGTTTGCGATTGTGGCTATTACGACCGACGGCCTCATCTACCTCCCAGCAGCCGAGCCTCGTCTTGAGTCTGAAGTGCAAGGTGAGTGTGTATGTTTTTTATTTTTGGGTTTTCGTGTAAGCCCACCACAATTTCAAATTGAGTAACGGGTGGGTGCGGTTACAAATTTTTTTCTCTACTTTTTCTTGTAATTACCAATGTTTTTATATGATTGTAAAGCTAATGATTTGGGCTTTACAACAAAAATATATTCAAATGTGTTTGTGCAGCATCTTAGTTACTACAGTCAATTATTTTACGTTTATTCGCTTTTTCTTCTTTTTTTTATCTTCCCTCTCAATGCAAGGGCATTTAGTCATCTCACAGGCCATTTTTTATGCTCACTTAGTAATTTACAATATTTTACCTTCACAATGACAGCAAAATCACCCGTATTGCTGGAAAAATAACCGTGTGGTAAGGATTTGAAAAAAATTTCTACATAGTGTGTTTTCAGCCACGCCTGCGACTAAACTTGACTTTTCATATACGTACGCTTGACAACATTTTTCTCCACTTTATTTTCTCGTAATTACCAAAGTTTTTATACTGTTGTAAAGCTAAAGACTTGGGCTTTACAACAAAAATATATTCAAATGTGTTTGTGCAGCATCTTACTTACTACAGTCAATTATTTTACGTTTATTCACATTTTTTCTTTTTTTTATCTTCCCTCCCAATGCAAGGGCATTTAGACATCTCATAGTCCATTTTTGATGCTCACCCAGTAATTTATAATCATTTACCTTCAAAATTAATAACAGCAAAATCACTCAAATTACTCGTAAAATAACCGTATGGTGAGGATTTGAAAAATTTACTATTCAAAGTAATTTTTGTTCATTCTGAAAAAACTGAGTTGCTAAGACAATTTTGAAGTTTTTACTTGATCGTTCTGTTTCATTCTCTAAATTTCAGCACTATACCGTTTTGTAGCTAAATAATTACTTATACAATGGTAAAATATGAAAATTCTTGTGCTGTGTAGAAAATTTTCAAAGTTCATCAAATGATAAAGGCTATTTACAGATTTTTATTTTTATGCCTGATCCCATTTTTTTCAAAAAGAACGTGACCAACCTGACCTCTTTCTGTTTCATTCCATCTAAATACAAAGCTACATATACATATCGTTTTGTAGTCTAAATAATTAATAATTTTTGTTCATTCTGAACAATGGTAAAATATGAAATTCCTGTGTTCGTTAATTTCTCTGTAGTTTTCCAGACACCTGAAATTTGCTTATATCTCAATATATACCATAAAATTTAAAAACAACTTTTGTTATTTCAAACAAAGTTCATCTGTTCAAATGATAAAGACATATTGATTTCTAACGCACTATAAGCGTTATCTTTTTTTACCATTTTTTTTGCCTGCATCGTAAAATTCAGTCATTTTCAAAAGCTCACGACACCCTCCCTCACTCAATCCTCAAAGAATGGCACCCTCATAAGAACTTCTGAACAGTGTCCTGACGAAAATTAAGTCTACCGATGATGTCCTCAAATCCTGGGAAAGCACCGTTATGATTTGAAAAAAATATTACAAAATGCGTTTGCAGTCCAAAATAGTCCGGGGATCTAAGGACCCTCCCTAAAATTGCCATAAGCCACTAGTGTCGGGGGTGAGAGGGTCCCTTTAAATTGCCAACTTAATTTCTCAGCACCATCAACGTTCATTCCGAACAGTCGGGGAGTCTTTTTAGACACCCTGAAATCTGTCTTATTTCAGAGCCCCATCAACCTCACAAGAATTTTGTTCATTCTGAACAACTGAGTCTGTTAAGACACCTGAAGTTTGCCTTCCTTCAGACATACCTGGGTCGTAATTTCGCCTAATCTCCAACCATTGAGGTAAAGATTTTCTTCCCACTCCTGAAATTTGCCTTATTCAGACATACCACTAATTTTAGTTCCATTCCCCTTTATGACTGAGTGCCAGGCAGGTCAAGGCATTTGAGACACCCTGGAAACAAAGTCTTTTCAACAGACAACTCCCACAATAGAGTCTCAATCATTTTAAGTTGACACCCCAAGATGGAGATCTGTTCATTTTCCTGGAGGTTATGACCTCCTGGGACAATTTTGAATCCAGTCATTCTTCAGGACAATCCTGAACCTGGCACCTGAGTCACTTGAACAGCCCTCCCTGAGCATCTTTTCAGACATATTGATTTTCTAAATCTCTGAAGGTCACGCCCAAGCTATAAGCGTTATCTCAAGATGTCCCAGCAGGTGACTTCCAGATACCAGCAAAATGAGGACACCCAAAGGTGAAGTTCTACATGTCCTCTCAAGGAGTAGGAAGTCTCCAAGCAGAAATTTGACACCATGGACTGTCAGGAGAGAAAGACGATGCAGTCGATCATAGAAGTAGGCAGAAAGAGAGGCCCTCCTTGAAAGACAGGAGAGGACAGAAACCATCAAGGTCTAATGCTCATTTTGAGAACTTGAATACAGTGCTCATCAGGCAGAATCAATGCAGTGGCAGAACAAAATCTCAGCAGTGTAGGCATCAATGAAAATGCACCAACAGACACCTGAACAGTGCAATTTGACAGTGGCCCCCCTCATACAAAGCAATCCTGACAGCAGTGAAGGTGAGGGTCATCCAAATGTAGATCCCCCTCCAGGAGAAACATATAATAAATAATCTTGAGGGAGGCATTAAACGAATGATGAACTATGACGAGCCGGCATTCAGAACTCAAAAATTAATGGTGAAAATTGCCTGAAATAGGGTCAGTGACAGACCTTTCAGAGGATATTCCTCTGGTGACAGTGGGGGCATTCAGAACCTTCCAGAAACGGTGACAGTGATGCATGGCAGAACTATGCCTCCGAGTCCTTCAGAACTATTCCAGAAAAACACTGGGGCATTCAGACCACGAACAGAAACTGACAGTGAGGCATTCAGAACTATGAACAGAAAGGGTGCCAGTGAGGGGTGCACAGAAACGCAATGGGGATACTCATCTCCCCTTTAGTTCAGAAACGGTGGACAAAGAAAGAAACGGTGACACAGGATGTCCAGAACTATGAATGTCAAACCATGACAGTGTGGCATTCAGGGCAACTTTGAACAGAAACAGTGACAGTGAGGCATTTGTGAAATAACATTCAGAACTATGAACAGAAACATTGGAGGCATTCAGAACCAGGTGACAGAAGATATTCAGAACCATGAACAGAAACGCTGACAGGAGGCATTCAGAACAATGAACAGAAGGTGGTCAGTGAGGCATTCAGAACTATGAACAGAAACGGTGACAGTGGGGCATTCATCTATGAAAAGACCGGGCCCTAAAGAACTATGAACAGAAACGGTGACAGTGAGGCATTCAGAACTGAACAGAAACTCTGAAAACTATGAACAGAAACTCAGTGTGTGAGGCATGTCAGAACTTGAACTCTTCCAGCTTCAGAACTATTTTACGGTGCCATGAAGGCATTCAGAACCTCTGAATGAAACGGTGACACAGAACTATGAACAGAAAGCGGTGACAGTGGGGCATTCAGAACTATGAACAGAAATTAGTGACAGATCAGAACTATGAACAGAAATGGTGACAGTGAGGGCATTCAGAACTATGAACAGAAACGGTGACAGTGAGGCATTCAGAACCACCAACAGAAATCGGTGACAGTGGACAGAACCACGAACAAAACGGTGACAGTGAGGCATTCAGAACTATGAACAGAAACGGTGGTGACAGTGGGGCATTCAGAACCATGAACAGAAAACAGTGAATTCAGAACTATGAACAAAACGGTGACAGTGGGGGGCATTCAGAACCATGAACAGAAAGCGGTGACAGTGGAGGCATTCAGAACTATGAACAGAAACGGTGACAGTGAGGGCATTCAGAACTATGAAAAAACGCATCAGTGAGGCATTCAGAACTATGAACAGAAACGGTGACAGTTAGAACTATGGGAACGGTGACAGTGAGGCATTCAGAACTGGAAACGGTGACAGTGAGGCATTCAGAACTATGAACAAACGGTGACAGTGAGGCATTCAGACCTGCTCAAAGCGGGTGACAGTGAGGCATTCAGAACTATGGAACAGAAACGGTGACAGTGGGGCATTCAGAACCACGAACAGAAATGGTGACAGTGGGGCATTCAGAACTATGAACAGAAATGGTGACAGTGAGGCATTCAGAACTATGAACAGAAACGAAGTGACAGTGGGGCATTCAGAACCATGAACAGAAACGGTGACAGTGGGGCATTCAGAACTATGAACAGAAACGGTGACAGTGAGGCATTCAGAACCACGAACAGAAACGGTGACAGTGAGGCATTCAGAACTATGAACAGAAACGGTGACAGTGGGGCATTCAGAACTATGAACAGAAATGGTGACAGAAACTATGAACAGAAACGTGACAGTGGGCATTCAGAACTATGAACAGAAACGGTGACAGTGGGGCATTCAGAACCATGAACAGAAACGGTGACAGTGAGGCATTCAGAACTATGAACAGAAATGGTGACAGTGAGGCATTCAGAACCATGAACAAAACGGTGACAGTGAGGCATTCAGAACCATGAACAAAACAGTGACAAGGGGCATTCAGACCCACGAACAGAAACGGTGACAGTGAGGCATTCAGAACTATGAACAGAAACGGTGACAGTGAGGCATTCAGAACTGATGAACAGAAACGGTGACAGTGAGGCATTCAGACCCACTATGGAACAGAAACGGTGACAGTGACATTCAGAACCACGAACAGAAACGGTGACAGTGGGGCATTCAGAACCATATACAGAAATGGTGACAGTGAGGCATTCAGAACAATGAACAGAAAATTGTGACAGTGGGGCATTCAGAACCAGAACAGAAACGGTGACAGTGAGGCATTCAGAACTATGAACAGAAACAGATGACAGTGAGGGCATTCAGAACTATGAGAAAAACGGTCAGAACCAACTATGAACAGAAACAAACAGGCATTCAAACTGAACAGAAATGTGACAGTGAGGCATTCAGAACCACGAACAGAAACGGTGACAGTGAGGCATTCAGAACTATGAACAGAAACGGTGACAGTGGGGCATTCAGAACTATAAACAGAAATGGTGACAGTGAGGCATTCAGAACTATGAACAGAAACGGTGACAGTGGGGCATTCAGAACTATGAACAGAAACGGTGACAGTGGGGCATTCAGAACCATGAACAGAAATGGTGACAGTGAGGCATTCAGAACTATGAACAGAAATGGTGACAGTTGGGGCATTCAGAACCAGAACAGAAATGGTGACAGTGGGGCATTCATTCAGAACTATGAACAGAAACGGTGACAGTGGGGCATTCAGAACCACGAACAGAAACGGTGACAGTGAGGCATTCAGAACTATGAACAGAAACGGTGACAGTGGGGGCATTCAGAACTATGAACAGAAACGGTGACAGTGGGGCATTCAGAACCACGAACAGAAACGGTGACAGTGAGCATTCAGAACTATGAACAGAAACGGTGACAGTGAGGCATTCAGAACCATGAACAGAAACGGTGACAGTGGGGCATTCAGAACTACAAACAGAAATGGTGACAGTGGGGCATTCAGAACTATGAACAGAAACAGTGACAGTGGGGCATTCAGAACTATGAACAGAAACGAGACCAGTTGGGCATTCAGAACTATGAACAGAAACGGTGACAGTGAGGCATTTCAGAACTATGAACAGAAACGGTGACAGTGGAGGCATTCAGAACCACGAACAGAAACGGTGACAGTGATTCAGAACTATGAACAGAAATGGTGACAGTGGGGCATTCAGAACCATGAACAGAAACAGTGACAGTGGGGCATTCAGAACTATGAACAGAAACGGTGACAGTGAGGCATTCAGAACTAGAACAGAAACATGACAGTGGGGCATTCAGAACAGAAATGGAAACGGTGACAGTGGGGCATTCAGAACTATGGAACAGAAACTTATGACAGTGGTGGCATTCAGAACTACAAACAGAAACGTGACAGTGGGGCATTCAGAACTATGAACAGAAATGGTGACAGTGGGGCATTCAGAACCTGAACAGAAACGGTGACAGTTGGGCATTCAGAACTATGAACAGAAATGGTGACAGTGGGGCATTCAGAACCACAAACAGAAACGGTGACAGTGGGGCATTCAGAACTATGAACAGAAACGGTGACAGTGACAGAACTATGAACAGAAACGGTGATTCAGGGCACAGAACCACGAACAGAAACGGTGACAGGAGGGCATTCAGAACTATGGAACAGAAACGGTGACAGTGGGGCATTCAGAACTATGAACAGAAATGGTGACAGTGAGGCATTCAGAACTATGAACAGAAATGGTGACAGTGGGGCATTTCAGAAGAAACGGTGACAGTGAACAGAAACAGAAATGGTGACAGTTGGGCATTCAGAACTATGAACAGAAAACGGTGACAGTGGGGCATTCAGAACCACGAACAGAAACAGAACATTCAGAACCAAACAGTGAGAACATTCCAGAACAGTGACAGTTGGGCATTCAGAACCATTAACAGAACAGAAATGTGACAGTGGGGCATTCAGAACCACAAACAGAAACTATGACAGTGGGCATTCAGAACCACGTGACAGAAACAGGTGACAGTGGGGCATTCAGGAACCACGAAACAGAAATGGTGACAGTGGGGCATTCAGAACTATGAACAGAAACGGTGACAGTGGGGCATTCAGAACCACAGTGGTGACAGTTGGGCATCAGAACCACAGAAACGGTGACAGTGGGGCATTCAGAACCATGAACAGAAACGTGACAGTGGGGCATTCAGAACCATGGAACAGAAACAGTGACAGTGGGGCATTCAGAACCACAGAAACGTGACAGAAAACCACAAACAGAAATGGTGACAGTGGGGCATTCAGAACTATGAACAGAAACGGTGACAGTGGGGCATTCAGAACCACAAACAGAAACGGTGACAGTGGGGCATTCAGAACTAGTGACAGTGGGGCATTCAGAACTATGAACAGAAACGGTGACAGTGAGGGCATTCAGAACTATGAACAGTGACAGTGGGGGTAAAACCATGAACAGAAACGGTGACAGTGGGGCATTCAGAACCACGAACAGAAACGGTGACAGTGGGGCATTCAGAACCACAAACAGAAATAGTGACAGTTGGGCATTCAGAACTATGAACAGAAACGGTGACAGTGGGGCATTCAGAACCACAAACAGAACAGAAAACCACGAACAGAAACGGTGACAGTGGGGCATTCAGAACCATGAACAGAAACGGTGACAGTGGGGCATTCAGAACTATGAACAGAAACGGTGACAGTGGGGCATTCAGAACCATGACAGTGGGCATTCAGAACTATGAACAGAAACGGTGACAGTGGGGCATTCAGAACCATGAACAGAAACGGTGACAGTGGGGCATTCAGAACCACGAACAGAAACGGTGACAGTGAGGCATTCAGAACTATGAACAGAAACGGTGACAGTGGGGCATTCAGAACTACGAACAGAAACGGTGACAGTGTGGGGCATTCAGAACTATTTACAGAAACGGTGACAGTGGGGCATTCAGAACCATGAACAGAAACGGTGACAGTGGGGCATTCAGAACCACGAACAGAAACGGTGACAGTGAGGCATTCAGAACTACGAACAGAAACGGTGACAGTGGGCATTCAGAACCACAAACAGAAACGGTGACAGTGGGGCATTCAGAACCACGAACAGAAACGGTGACAGTGAGGCATTCAGAACTATGAACAGAAACGGTGACAGTTGGGCATTCAGAACTATGAACAGAAACGGTGACAGTGGGGCATTCAGAACCACGAACAGAAACGTGACAGTGGGCATTCAGAACTATGAACAGAAACGGTGACAGTGGGGCATTCAGAACAGTGAACAGAAACGGTGACAGTGGGCATTCAGAACCACGAACAGAAATGGTGACAGTTGGGCATTCAGAACTACAAACAGAAACGGTGACAGTGGGGCATTCAGAACCAACAGAAACAGTGACAGTGGGCATTCAGAACCACGAACAGAAACAGTGACACAGTGGGCATTCAGAACCACGAACAGAAACGGTGACAGTGGGCATTCAGAACCATGAACAGAAACGGTGACAGTTGGGCATTCAGAACTATGAACAGAAACGGTGACAGTGACAGGCATTCAGAACCACGAACAGAAACGGTGACAGTGGGGCATTCAGAACCACGAACAGAAACAGTGACAGTTGGGCATTCAGAACCACGAACAGAAACGGTGACAGTGGGGCATTCAGAATCCACAAACAGAAATGGTGACAGTTGGGCATTCAGAACCACAAACAGAAACGGTGACAGTTGGGCATTCAGAACTATGAACAGAAATGGTGACAGTTGGGCATTCAGAACCACAAACAGAAATGGTGACAGTTGGGCATTCAGAACCACAAACAGAAACAGTGACAGTGGGGCATTCAGAACCATGAACAGAAATGGTGACAGTGGGGCATTCAGAACCACGAACAGAAATGGTGACAGTGGGGCATTCAGAACTATGAACAGAAACGGTGACAGTTGGGCATTCAGAACCACGAACAGAAACGGTGACAGTGGGGGCATTCAGAACTATGAACAGAAACGGTGACAGTGGGGCATTCAGAACCACAAACAGAAACAGGTGACAGTGGGCATTCAGAACCAGAACAGAAACGGTGACAGTGAGGCATTCAGAACATGAACAGAAACGGTGACAGTGGGGCATTCAGAACCACGAACAGAAATGGTGACAGTGGGGCATTCAGAACCACAGAAATGGTGACAGTGGGGCATTCAGAACCACGAACAGAAACGGTGACAGTTGGGCATTCAGAACTATGAACAGAAATGTGACAGTGGGGCATTCAGAACCACAAACAGAAATGGTGACAGTGAGGCATTCAGAACCACGAACAGAAACAGTGACAGTGGGGCATTCAGAACTATGAACAGAAATGGTGACAGTGGGGCATTCAGAACCACGAACAGAAAATGGTGACAGTGGGGCATTCAGAACTATGTGCAGAAACGGTGACAGTTGGGCATTCAGAACCACGAACAGAAAGCGGTGACAGTGGGGCATTCAGAACTGACAGTGGGGCATTCAGAACTATGAACAGAAACAGTGACAGTGGGGCATTCAGAATTATGAACAGAAACGGTGACAGTTGGGCATTCAGAACCATGAACAGAAACAGTGACAGTTGGGCATTCAGAACCACGAACAGAAACGGTGACAGTGGGGCATTCAGAACCACAAACAGAAACGGTGACAGTGGGGCATTCAGAACCACGAACAGAAACGGTGACAGTGGGGCATTCAGAACCATGAACAGAAACAGTGACAGTTGGGCATTCAGAACCACGAACAGAAACAGTGACAGTGGGGCATTCAGAACCACGAACAGAAAGCAGTGACAGTGGGGCATTCAGAACCATGAACAGAAACAGGTGACAGTTGGGCATTCAGAACCACAAACAGAAATGGTGACAGTGGGGCATTCAGAACCACGAACAGAAACAGTGACAGTGGGGCATTCAGAACCACAAACAGAAATGGTGACAGTTGGGGCATTCAGAACTACGAACAGAAACGGTGACAGTGGGGCATTCAGAACCATGAAACGATGACAGTGGGGCATTCAGAAACCACGAACAGTGACAGTTGACGAACATTGACAGTTGGGCATTCAGAACTATGAACAGAAATGGTGACAGTGGGGCATTCAGAACCACAAACAGAAACGGTGACAGTGGGGCATTCAGAAACCACGAACAGAATGGACAGTGGGACATTCAGAACCACGAACAGAAACGGTGTGACAGTGGGGCATTCAGAACCACAAACAGAAATGGTGACAGTGGGAACATTCAGAACTATTCAGAACTATGAACAGAAACGGTGACAGTGGGGCATTCAGAACCACGAACAGAAATGGTGACAGTTGGGCATTCAGAACCATGAAACAGAAATGGTGACAGTTGGGCATTCAGAACTATGAACAGAAACGGTGACAGTGGGGCATTCAGAACCACGAACAGAAACAGTGACAGTTGGGCATTCAGAACCACAAACAGAAACGGTGACAGTGGGGCATTCAGAACTATGAACAGAAACGGTGACAGTGGGGCATTCAGAACCACAAACAGAAATGGAACTGAACAGAAACGGTGACAGGGCATTCAGAACTATGAACAGAAACGGTGACAGTGGGCATTCAGAACCACAAACAGAAACGGTGACAGTGGGGCATTCAGAACACGAACAGAAATGGTGACAGTGGGGGCATTCAGAACTATGAACAGAAACGGTGACAGGGGCATTCAAACCACGAACAGAAATTTAGGCATTCAGAACCACGAACAGAAATGGTGACAGTGGGGCAGTCAGATTCAGAACTATGAACAGAAACGGTGACAGTTGGACATTCAGAACCACGAACAGAAACGATGACAGTGGGGCATTCAGAACTATGAACAGAAACGGTGACAGTGGGGCATTCAGAACTATGAACAGAAACAGTGACAGTTGGGCATTCAGAACTATGAACAGAAACGGTGACAGTGGGGCATTCAGAACCATGAACAGAAACGGTGACAGTGGGGCATCAGAACCACGAGAAACGGTGACAGTGGGGCATTCAGAACCACGACAGTGACAGTGGGCATTCAGAACTATGAACAGAAACGGTGACAGTTGGGCATTCAGAACCACGTAACAGAAATGGTGACAGTGGGGCATTCAGAACCATGAACAGAAACGGTGACAGTGGGGCATTCAGAACCACGAACAGAAACGGTGACAGTGGGCATTCAGAACTATGAACAGAAACGGTGACAGTTGGGGCATTCAGAACCATGAACAGAAACGGTGACAGTGATGCATTCAGAACCATGAACAGAAACAGTGACAGTGGGGCATTCAGAAACCACGAACAGAAACGGTGACAGTGGGGCATTCAGAACTATGAACAGAAACGGTGACAGTTGGGCATTCAGAACTATGAACAGAAACAGTGACAGTTGGGCATTCAGAACCCACGAACAGAAACGGTGACAGTTGGGCATTCAGAACTATGAACAGAAACAGTGGACAGTGGGGCATTCAGAATCACAAACAGAAACGGTGACAGTGGGGCATTCAGAACTATGAACAGAAACGGTGACAGTGGGCATTCAGAACCACGAACAGAAACAGTGACAGTGGGGCATTCAGAACCACAAACAGAAACGGTGACAGTTGGGCATTCAGAACTATGAACAGAAACGGTGACAGTGGGGCATTCAGAACCACAAACAGAAATGGTGATAGTTGGGCATTCAGAACCACGAACAGAAGTGGTGACAGTGGGGCATTCAGAACCACGAACAGTAAAACGGTGACAGTTGGGCATTCAGAACCCGCGAACAGAAACGGTGACAGTGGGGCATTCAGAACTATGAACAGAAATGGTGACAGTTGGGCATTCAGAACCACGAACAGAAATGGTGACAGTTGGGCATTCAGAACTACAAACAGAAATGGTGACAGTTGGGCATTCAGAACCACGAACAGAAACAGTGACAGTGGGGCAATTCACGAACAGAACCACAAAGTGGGCAGAAATGAACAGAAACAGTGACAGTTGGGCATTCAGAACTATGAACAGAAACAGTGACAGTGGGGCATTCAGAACCACAAACAGAAATGGTGACAGTTGGGCATTCAGAACTATGAACAGAAACGGTGACAGTGGGGCATTCAGAACCACAAACAGAAACAGTGACAGTGGGGCATTCAGAACCACAACAGAAAACAGTGACAGTTGGGCATTCAGAACTACAAACAGAAACGTGACAGTGGGGCATTCAGAACCACAAACAGAAACGGTGACAGTTGGGCATTCAAAACCACAAACAGAAATGGTGACAGTTGGGCATTCAGAACTACGAACAGAAACAGTGACAGTGGGGCATTCAGAACCACAAACAGAAATGGTGACAGTTGGGCATTCAGAACTATGAACAGAAACAGTGACAGTGGGGCATTCAGAACTATGAACAGAAAACGGTGAAGCAGAACCAGTGACAGAAATTGACATTTGGGCATTCAGAACCACGTGACAGTTGGGCATTCAGAACCACGAACAGAAACAGTGACAGTGAACTATGGGCATTCAGAACTATGAACAGAAACGGTGACAGTGGGGCATTCAGAACCACGAACAGAAACGGTGACAGTGGGGCATTCAGAACTATTGGGCATTCAGAACAGAAACGGTGACAGTGGGCATTCAGAACCACAACAGAAACAGTGACAGTTGGGCATTCAGAACCAATACAGAAACGGTGACAGTGGGGCATTCAGAACTATGAACAGAAACAGTGACAGTTGGGCATTCAGAACCACGAAAACAGAAATCAGTGACAGTTGGGCATTCAGAACTATGAACAGAAACGGTGACAGTGGGGCATTCAGAACCACGAAACAGAAATGGTGACAGTGGGGCATTCAGAACCACGAACAGAAACAGTGACAGTGGGCATTCAGAACCATGAACAGAAACAATGACAGTTGGGCATTTCAAAACCACGAACAGAAACAGTGACAGTGGGCATTCAGAATCACGAAACAGAAACGGTGACAGTGGGGCATTCAGAACCACAAACAGAAACGTGACAGTTGGGCATTCAGAACCACAAACAGAAATGGTGAGAAACATTCAGAATGAACAGAAACGGTGACAGTGGGCATTCAGAACCACGAACAGAAACGGTGACAGTTGGGCATTCAGAACCACGAACAGAAATGGTGACAGTGGGGCATTCAGAACCACAGAAACGGTGACAGTGGGGCATTCAGAACCATGAACAGAAACAGTGACAGTGGGGCATTCAGAACTAAACAGAAAACAGTGACAGTGGGGCATTCAGAACCACAAACAGAAACAGTGACAGTTGGGCATTCAGAACCACGAACAGAAATGGTGACAGTTGGGCATTCAGAACCATGAACAGAAACGGTGACAGTGGGGCATTCAGAACCACAACAGAAACAATGACAGTTGGGCATTCAGAACCACAAACAGAAACAGTGACAGTGGGGCATTCAGAACCACCACAACAGAAACAGTGACAGTGGGGCATTCAGAACCACAAACAGAAATGGTGACAGTTGGACATTTCAGAACTATGAACAGAAACGGTGACAGTGGGGCATTCAGAACCACAAAACAGGTGACAGTTGGGCATTCAGAACTTGGGGAACATTCAGAAACAGAAATGGTGACAGTTGGGCATTCAGAACTAGAACAGAAACGGTGACAGTGGGGCATTCAGAACCACAAACAGAAATGGTGACAGTTGGGCATTCAGAACTATGAACAGAAATGCACACAGGTGAACCACAGAACAGAAACAGTGACAGTGGGCATTCAGAACCATGAACAGAAACGGTGACAGTTGGGGCATTCAGAACCATAAACAGAAACACGTGACAGTGGGGCATTCAGAACCACGAACAGAAACGGTGACAGTGGGCATTCAGAACCACGAACAGAAATAGTGACAGTGGGGCATTCAGAACTATGAACAGAAACGGTGACAGTTGGGCATTCAGAACCACGAACAGAAACAGTGACAGTTGGGCATTCAGAACTACGAACAGAAACAGGTGACAGTGGGGCATTCAGAACCATGAACAGAAACAGTGACAGTTGGGCATTCAGAACTATGAACAGAAACAGTGACAGTTGGGCATTCAGAACCACAAACAGAAATGGTGACAGTGGGGCATTCAGAACCACGAACAGAAACAGGTGACAGTGGGGCATTCAGAACTACGAACAGAAATGGTGACAGTTGGGCATTCAGAACCACGAACAGAAACGGTGACAGTTGGGCATTCAGAACTACGAACAGAAACAGTGACAGTGGGGGCATTCAGAACCACATACAGAAACGGTGACACAGTGGGGCATTCAGAACTATGAACAGAAACGGTGACAGTTGGGCATTCAAAACCACGAACAGAAATGGTGACAGTTGGGCATTCAGAACTATGAACAGAAAGCGGTGACAGTGGGGCATTTCAGAACCACGAACAGAAACAGTGTGACAGTGGGGCATTCAGAACCATGATACAGAAACGCGGAGACAGTGGGGCATTCAGAACCATGAACAGAAACGGTGACAGTGGGGCATTCAGAACCACATACAGAAATGGTGACAGTGGGGCATTCAGAACTATGAACAGAAACAGTGACAGTTGGGCATTCAGAACCGAACAGAAACAGTGACAGTTGGGCATTCAGGAACTATGAACAGAAACGGTGACAGTTGGGCATTCAGAACCACGAACAGAAACAGTGACAGTGGGGCATTCAGAACTATGAACAGAAACGGTGACAGTTGGGCATTCAGAACCACGAACAGAAACAGTGACAGTGATTCAGAACCACGAACAGAAATGGTGACAGCATTCAGAACTATGAACAGAAACAGTGACATGATTCAGAATTGGGCAGTTGGGCAGAACCACGAACAGAAACAGTGACAGTTGGGCATTCAGAACCACGAACTGAAACGGTGACAGTGGGGCATTCAGAACCACAAACAGAAATAGTGACAGTGGGGCATTCAGAACTATGAACAGAAACAGTGACAGTTGAGCATTCAGAACCACGAACAGAAACAGTGACAGTTGGGCATTCAGAACCACGAACTGAAACGGTGACAGTGGGCATTCAGAACCACAAACAGAAATAGTGACAGTGGGGCATTCAGAACCACATGAACAGAAACAGTGACAGTTGAGCATTCAGAACCACGAACAGAAACGGTGACAGTGGGGCATTCAGAACTATGAACAGAAACAGTGACAGTTGAGCATTCAGAACCACGAACAGAAACAGTGACAGTTGGGCATTCAGAACTATGAACAGAAACGGTGACAGTGGGGTATTCAGAACCACAAACAGAAATGGTGACAGTGGGGCATTCAGAACCACGAACAGAAGTGGTGACAGTGGGCATTCAGAACTATGAACAGAAACGGTGACAGTGGGGCATTCAGAACCACGAACAGAAACGGTGACAGCGGGGCATTCAGAACCACGAACAGAAACGGTGACAGTGGGGCATTCAGAACCACAACAGAAACGGTGACAGTTGGGGCATTCAGAACTATGAACAGAAACGGTGACAGTGGGGCATTCAGAACCACGAACAGAAACAGTGACAGTGGGGCATTCAGAACTATGAACAGAAACGGTGACAGTTGGGCATTCAGAACCACGCAGAAACGGTGACAGTTGGGCATTCAGAACCATGAGCAGAAACAGTGACAGTGGGGCATTCAGAACCATGAACAGTAACGGTGACAGTTGGGCATTCAGAACTATGAACAGAAACGGTGACAGTGGGGTATTCAGAACCACAAACAGAAACGGTGACAGTTGGGCATTCAGAACTATGAACAGAAATGGTGACAGTGGGGCATTCAGAACCACAAACAGAAACGGTGACAGTGGGGCATTCCAGAACTATGAACAGAAACGGTGACAGTGGGGCATTCAGAACCATGAACAGAAACGCGGTGACAGTGGGGCATTCAGAACCACAAACAGAAATGGTGACAGTTGGGCATTCAGAACCATGTAACAGAAACGGTGACAGTGGGCATTCAGAACCACGAACAGAAATGGTGACAGTTGGGCATTCAGACACTATGAACAGAAACGGTGACAGTGGGGCATTCAGAACACGAACAGTAACGGTGACAGTGGGGCATTCAGAACTATGAACAGAAATGGTGACAGTTGGGCATTCAGAACCACGAACAGTAACGGTGAACTATGAACAGAAACGGTGACAGGGCATTCAGAACCATTTAAACAGAAACAGTGACAGTGGGCATTCGCTGATGACAGTGGGGTATTCCAGAACCACAAACAGAAATGGTGACAGTAGGGCATTCAAGACCACGAACAGGGAAGTGGTGACAGTGGGCATTCAGAACTATGAACAGAAACGGTGACAGTGGGGCATTCAGAACCACGAACAGAAGCGGTGACAGCAGGCATTGGAACCACGAACGAAACGGTGACAGTTGGGCATTCAGAACCACGGAACAGAAACGGTGACAGTGGGGTTTTCAGAACCACAAACAGAAACGGTGACAGTTGGGCATTCAGAACTATGGTGGCGGTGTAGTGGGCATTCAGAACCGAACAGAAAGCTTGGTGACAGTGGGGCATTCAGAACTATGAACGAAACGGTAACGATTGGGCATTCAGAACCACGAGCAGAAACTTGGTGACAGTTGGGCATTCAGAACCATGAGCAGAAACAGTGACAGTGGGGCATTCAGAACCATGAACAGTAACGGTGACAGTTGGGCGGCTAGAACTATGGGCAAAGAGAAACGGTGACAGTGGGGTATTCAGAATACAAACGAAACCTTGGTGGTGACAGTTGGGCATTCGGGAACTATGAACAGAAGCAGTGACAGTGGGCATTTAGAACCATGAACGAGAAACGGTGACAGTGGGGCATTCAGAACCACAGGCAAGCAGTGACAGTGGAGCGGTGAACCACCCAGAGCAAAGCAGTGACAGTAGGGCGTTTAGAGCCATGAACAGAAGCGGTATGAACAGAAACGGTGACAGTGGGCATTCAGAACCAGAACAGAAACACAGTGGGGCATTCAGAATTCAGAAACAGATGAACAGAAACGTGACAGTGGGGCATTCAGAACTACAAACAGAAACGGTGACAGTGGGGCATTCAGAACCACAAACAGAAATGGTGACAGTTGGGCATTCAGAACCACGAACAGAAACAGTGACAGTGGGGCATTCAGAACCACGAACAGAAACGGTGACAGTTGGGCATTCAGAACTATGAACAGAAACGGTGACAGTGGGGCATTCAGAACCACGAACAGAAACGGTGACAGTTGGGCATTCAGAACCACGAACAGAAACGGTGACAGTGGGGCATTCAGAACACAAACAGAAATGGTGACAGTGGGGCATTCAGAACCACGAACAGAAACGGTGACAGTGGGGCATTCAAAACCACAAACAGAAATGGTGACAGTTGGGCATTCAGAACTAAACGAACAGAAAGAAACGGTGACAGTGGGGCATTCAGAACCACAAACAGAAACGGTGACAGTTGGGCATTCAGAACCACGAACAGAAACGGTGACAGTGGGGCATTCAGAACTATGAACAGAAACGGTGACAGTGGGGCATTCAGAACCACGAACAGAAACAGTGACAGTTGGGCATTCAGAACCACAAAACAACAGTGACAGTGGGGCATTCAGAACCATGACATTGAGGGCATTCAGAAACTATGACAGAAACAGGGGCATTCAGAACTACAAACAGAAACGGTGACAGTTGGGCATTCAGAACCACGAACAGAAACGGTGACAGTGGAGCATTCAGAACCACAAACAGAAATAGTGACAGTGGGGCATTCAGAACCACGAACAGAAACGGTGACAGTGGGGCATTCAGAACCACAAACAGAAACGGTGACAGTGGGGCATTCAGAACCACTGAACAGAAACGGTGACAGTGGGGCATTCAGAACTATGAACAGAAACGGTGACAGTTGGGCATTCAGAACCAAGAAAGAACAGAAACAGAAACGGTGACAGTGGGCATTCAGAACTATGAACAGAAACGGTGACAGTGGGGCATTCAGAACCACGAGAAACAGTGACAGGTTCAGAACTATGAACAGAAACGAAGTGGGGCATTCAGTACAGGGGCATTCAGAACAGAAACGGCAGTGGGGCATTCAGAACCACGAACAGAAACGGTGACAGTGGGGCATTCAGAACCACGAACAGAAACGGTGACAGTTGGGCATTCAGAACCCACGAACAGAAACGGTGACAGTTTCAGAACCATGAACAGAAAACGTGACAGTGGGGCATTCAGAACCACGAACAGAAACGGTGACAGTGGGGCATTCAGAACCATGAACAGAAACAGTGACAGTGGGGCATTCAGAACTATGACAGAAACGGGGCATTCCAGAACCACGTGCAGAAACGGTGACAGTGGGGCATTCAGAACCACGAACAGAAACGGTGACAGTGGGGCATTCAGAAACCATGAGAAAATGGTGACAGTGGGGCATTCAGAACCACGAACAGAAACGGTGACAGTTGGGCATTCAGAACTATGAACAGAAACGGACAGTGACAGGCATCTAGAACCACAAACAGAAATGGACAGTTGGGCATTCAGAACTATGAACAGAAACGGTGACAGTTGGGCATTCAGAACCACAAACAGAAACAGTGACAGTGGGGCATTCAGAACTATGAACAGAAACGGTGACAGTGGGGCATTCAGAACCATGAACAGAAACATGATAGTGGGGCATTCAGAACCACGAACAGAAACGGTGACAGTGGGGCATTCAGAACTACGAACAGAAACGGTGACAGATTGGGCATTCAGAACCACGTACAACAGAAACAGTGACAGTGGGGCATTCAGAACCACAACAGAAACAGTGACAGTGGGGCATTCAGAAACTACGAACAGAAACGGTGACAGTGGGGCATTCAGAACTATGAACAGAAACGGTGACAGTTGGGCATTCAGCCATTCATTCAGAACCATGAACAGAAACAGTGACAGTGGGGCATTCAGAACCACGAACAGAAACGGTGACAGTGGGGGCATTCAGAACAATAAACAGAAACAGGTTCAGAACCACGTATGAACAGAAACAGTGACAGGGGGCATTCAGAACTATGAACAGAAATGGTGACAGTTGGGCATTCAGAACCACGAACAGAAACAGTGACAGTTGGGCATTCAGAACCATGAACAGAAACGGTGACAGTGGGGCATTCAGAACCACGAACAGAAACGGTGACAGTGGGGCATTCAGAACCACGAACAGAAATGGTGACAGTTCGGCATTCAGAACCACGAACAGAAACGGTGACAGTTGGGCATTCAGAACCACAAACAGAAATGGTGACAGTTGGGCATTCAGAACCATGTGCAGAAACAGTGACAGTGGGGCATTCAGAACCACAAACAGAAATGGTGACAGTTGGGCATTCAGAACTATGAACAGAAACGGTGACAGTGGGGCATTCAGAACCATGAACAGAAAACAGTGACAGTTGGGCATTCAGTGACAGTGGGGCATTCAGAACTATGAACAGAAACGTGACAGTTGGGCATTCAGAACCACTTGAACAGAAATGGTGACAGTGGGGCATTCAGAACCATGAACAGAAACGGTGACAGTTGGGCATTCAGAACTATGAACAGAAACAGTGACAGTTGGGCATTCAGAACCACGAACAGAAACGGTGACAGTTGGGGCATTCAGAACTATGAACAGAAACGGTGACAGTGGGGCATTTCAGAACCACAAGCAGAAATGGTGACAGTTGGGCATTCAGAACCACGAACAGAAATGGTGACAGTGGGGCATTCAGAACTATGAGAAACAGTGACACATTCAGAACCACGAACAGAAACGGTGACAGTGGGGCATTCAGAACCACGAACAGAAACAGTGACAGTGGGCATTCAGAACCACGAACAGAAACGGTGACAGTTCAGGCATTCAGAACTATGAACAGAAACGTGACAGTTGGGCATTCAGAACCACGTAACAGAAACAGTGACAGTTGGGCATTCAGAAACCACGAACAGAAACGACAGTTGGGCATTCAGAACTATGAACAGAAACAGTGACAGTGGGGCATTCAGAACCACAAACAGAAACGGTGACAGTGGGGCATTCAGAACTATGAACAGAAACGGTGACAGTTGGGCATTCAGAACCACGAACAGAAACAGGTGACAGTGGGGCATTCAGAACCACGAACAGAAACAGTGACAGTGGGCATTCAGAACCGAACAGAAACGGTGACAGTGGGCATTCAGAACCACGAACAGAAAACGTGACAGTGGGGCATTCAGAACCACAAACAGAAATGGTGACAGTGGGGGCATTCAGAACTATGAACAGAAACAGGTGACAGTGGGGCATTCAGAACCACGAACAGAAAACAGACAGTGGGCATTCAGAACTATGAACAGAAACGGTGACAGTTGGGCATTCAGAACCACGAACAGAAACAGTGACAGTGGGCATTTCATTCAGAACCATGAACAGAATGGTGACAGTTGGGCATTCAGAACCAAAACAGAAACAGTGACAGTGGGGCATTCAGAACCACGAACAGAAATGGTGACAGTTGGGCATTCAGAACCACAAACAGAAATAGTGACAGTTGGGCATTCAGAACTACGAACAGAAATGGTGACAGTTGGGCATTCAGAACCACGAACAGAAACGGTGACAGTGGGGCATTCAGAACCACAAACAGAAAATGGTGACAGTTCAGAACCATGAACAGAAACGGTGACAGTTGGGCATTCAGAACTATGAACAGAAACAGTGACAGTGGGGCATTCAGAACCACAAACAGAAATGGTGACAGTGGGGCATTCAGAACCACGAACAGAAACAGTGACAGTTGGGGCATTCAGAACCATGAACAGAAACAGTGACAGTTGGGCATTCAGAACCACAAACAGAAATGGTGACAGTTGGGCATTCAGAACTATGAACAGAAACGGTGACAGTGGGGCATTCAGAACCACAAACAGAAATGGTGACAGTTGGGCATTCAGAACTATGAACAGAAACGGTGACAGTGGGGCATTCAGAACCATGAACAGAAACGGTGACAGTGGGGCATTCAGAACCACGAACAGAAACGGTGACAGTTGGGCATTCAGAACCACAAGCAGAAACGGTGACAGTGGGGGCATTCAGAACCATGAACAGAAACGTGTGACAGTGGGGCATTCAGAACTATGAACAGAAAACGGTGACAGTTGGGCATTCAGAACCACAAACAGAAACAGTGACAGTTGGGCATTCAGAACAGAACCACGAACAGAAACAGTGACAGTGGGGCATTGGGCATTCAGAACTATGAACAGAAATGAACAGTAACGGTGACAGTGGGGCATTCAGAACCATGAACAGAAATGGTGACAGTTGGGCATTCAGAACCACGAACAGAAGTGGTGACAGTGGGGCATTCCAGAACTATGAACAGAAACGGTGACAGTGGGGCATTCAGAACCACGAACAGAAACGGTGACAGTGGGCATTCACAGTAGGGCATTCAGAACCACGAACAGAAATGGTGACAGTTGGACATTCAGAACCACAACAGAAACGGTGACAGTGGGGCATTTCAGAACTACATACAGAAACAGTGACAGTTGGGCATTCAGAACAATGAACAGAAACGGTGACAGTGGGGCATTCAGAACCACGAACAGAAAAACGGTGACAGTGGGGCATTCAAAACTACAACAGAAACAGTGACAGTTGGACATTCAGAACCACGAACAGAAACGGTGACAGTGGGGCATTCAGAACCACGAACAGAAACAGTGACAGTGGGGCATTCAGAACAATAAACAGAAACGGTGACAGTTGGGCATTCAGAACTATGAACAGAAAACGGTGACAGTGGGGCATTCAGAACCACAAACAGAAATGGTGACAGTTGGGCATTCAGAACTATGAACAGAAACAGTGACAGTGGGGCATTCAAGAACCACAAACAGAAATGGTGACAGTGGGGCATTCAGAACTACGAGAACAGAAACGGTGACAGTGGGGCATTCAGAACTGAGCAGAAACATTCAGGTGACAACAGAAACAGTGGGGCATTCAGAACCACGAACAGAAATGGTGACAGTTGGGCATTCAGAACTATGAACAGAAACGGTGACATTGGGGCATTCAGAACCATGAACAAAACGGTGACAGTTGGGCATTCAGAACCACGAACAGAAATGGTGACAGTTGGGCATTCAGAACTATGAACAAAAAGTGACAGTGGGGCATTCAGAACCACGAACAGAAGTGGTGACAGTGGGGGCATTCAGAACTATGAACAGAAAACAGTGACAGTTGGGCATTCTGAACCACGGTGACAGTGGGGCATTCAGAACCACATACAGAAACGGTGACAGTGGGGCATTCAGAACCACGAACAGAAATAGTGTGACAGTTGGGCATTCAGAACCATGAACAGAAACAGTGACAGTGGGGCATTCAGAACCACGAACAGAAACGGTGACAGTGGGGCATTCAGAACCACAACAGAAAGCAGTGACAGTTGGGTTTCTAGAACACGAACAGAAACAGTGACAGTTGGGCATTCAAGAACTATGAACAGAAACGGTGACAGTGGGGCATTCAGAACCACAAACAGAAATGTTTAGGCATTCAGAACAGAACAGAAGTGTGGTGACAGTGGGGCATTCAGAACTACAACAGAAACGGTGACAGTGGGGCATTCAGAACCACAAACAGAAACGGTGACAGTGGGGCATTTCAGAACCACAACAGAAACGATGACAGTGGGCATTCAGAACTATGAACAGAAACGCAGTGACAGTTGGGCATTCAGAACCAAACAGAAACAGTGACAGTTGGGCATTCCAGAACCACGAAACAGAAACGGTGACAGTGGGGCATCAGAACCAATGAACAGAAAGCGGTGACAGTGGGGCATTCAGAACTATGAACAGAAACGGTGACAGTTGGGCATTCAGAATTCAGAACCAGTGGGGCGAGCAGAAATGGTGACAGTGGGGCATTCAGAACCATGAACGAGAAACAGTGACATTGGGGCATTCAGGAACCATGAACAGAAGCGTGACAGTTGCATTCAGAACTATGAACAGAAATGGTGACAGTGGGGGTATTCAGAACCACAAACTGAACGGTGACAGTTGGGCATTGGAATTATGAACAGAAAATAGTGACAGTGGGGCATTCAGGGCAGGAACAGAAACGGTGACAGTAAGTATTTCAGAACCACGAACAGAAACAGTGACAGTTGGGCATTCCAACCAAGGAACAGAAACGTGACAGTGGGGCATTTAGAACCATGAACAGAAACGGTGACAGTGGGCATTTAGAACTATGAACAGAAACGGTGACAGTTGAGCATTCAGAACCACGAAGGAAACGGTGACAGTAAGCATTCAAACCACAAACAGAAATGGTGACAGTTGGACATTCAGAACCATGGAACAGAAACGGTGACAGTGAGGCATTCGAACTGAACAGAAAGCGGTGACAGTGGGGTATTCCAGAACCACAAACAGAAACGGTGACAGTGGGGCATTCAGAACATGAACAGTAAGTGGTGACAGTGGGCATTCAGAACTATGAACAGAAATGGTGACAGTGGGGCATTCAGAACCACGAACAGAAGCGGTGACAGTGGGCATTGGAACCACGAACAGAAACGGTGACAGTTGGGCATTTAGAACCACGGAACAGAAACGGTGACAGTGGGGTTTTCAGAACCACAAACAGAAACGGTGACCACGAACATGAAACGGTGACAGTTGGGCATTCAGAACCGAACAGAAAGCGGTGACAGTGGGGCATTCAGAACTATGAACGAACAGATTCAGCCACGAGCAGAAACTTGGTGACAGTTGGGCATTCAGAACCATGAGCAGAAACAGTGACAGTGGGGCATTCAGAACCATGAACAGTAAGCAGTTGGGCGGCTAGAACTATGGGCAAAGTGAAGGTGACAGTGGGCATTCAGGAACAAACAAACCTTGGTGGTGACAGTTGGGCAGAACTATGAACAGAAGTGACAGTGGGCATTTAGAACCCTGAACAGAAATGGTGACAGTGGGGCATTCAGAACCACAGGAAGAGTGACAGTGGAGCGAACCACCCAGAGCAAAGCAGTGACAGTTTTAGAGCCATGAACAGAAGCGGTGGTGGGCATTTAAGAACCACAAACAGAAACGGTGACAGTGGGCATTCAGAACCATGACAGAAACTGACAGTGGAGATTCAAAACCACAAACAAATGGTGTTGGACATTCAGAACTATGAACGTGACAGTGAGGCATTCAGAATCCATGAACAAGAACATGAACAGAAACGGTGACAGTGGGGCATTTGAACATGCAGTAACGGTGACAGTAGGGCATTCAGACTATGAACAGAAATGGTGATAGTTGGGCATTTCAGAACCCACGAACGAAGTTGAGGGGCATTCAGAACAGACCACAAACAGAAAACGGTGACAGTGGGGCATTGGAACCACGTACAGAAACAGTGAAACATTAGATTCATTTCAAAACCACAAACAAGAAATGGTGACGGTTGACATTCAGAACTATGAACAAACAGTGACAGTGGAAAACAGAGCCACAAACAGAAATGTGACAGTTAGGCATTCAGAGACTACCTGGGCGAAACAGTGACAGTGGGGCATTCAGACCATGAACAGAAATGGTGACAGTTGGGCATTTCAGAACTATGAACAGAAACGGCAGTGACAGTGGGGCATTCAGAACCACAAACAGAAACAGTGACAGTTGGGCATTCAGAACTATGAACAGAAACGGTGACAGTGGGGCATTCAGAACCACAAACAGAAACAGTGACAGTTGGGCATTCAGAACCATGAACAGAAACGGTGACAGTTGGGCATTCAGAACCATAAACAGAAATAGTGACAGTGGGGCATTCAGAACCACGAACAGAAACAGTGACAGTGGGGCATTCAGAACCACAAACAGAAACAGTGACAGTTGGGCATTCAGAACTATGAACAGAAACGGTGACAGTTGGGGCATTCAGAACCACAAACAGAAACGGTGACAGTGGGGGCATTCAGAACTACGAACAGAAACAGTGACAGTTGGCATTCAGAACCATGTAAACAGAAATGGTGACAGTTGGGCATTCAGAACTATGAACAGAAACGGTGACAGTGGGGCATTCAGAACCACAAACAGAAATGGTGACAGTGGGGCATTCAGAACCACAAACAGAAACGGTGACAGACAGTGGTGACAGTTGGGCATTCAGAACCACGAACAGAAACAGTGACAGTTGGGCATTCAGAACCATGAACAGAAACGGTGACAGTTGGGCATTCAGAACCACAAACAGAAACGGTGACAGTGGGGCATTCAAACCACAAACAGAAATGTGACAGTGGGGCATTCAGAACTATGAACAGAAACGGTGACAGTGGGGCATTCAGAACCACGAACAGAAACGGTGACAGTTGGGCATTCAGAACCACGAACAGAAACGGTGACAGTGGGGCATTCAGAACCACGAACAGAAACGCAGTGACAGTGAGGGCATTCAGAACCACGAACAGAAACGGTGACAGTTGGGGCATTCAGAACTATGAACAGAAACGGTGACAGTGGGGCATTCAGAACCAATGAACAGAAACAGTGACAGTGGGGCATTCAGAACTATGAACAGAAACGGTGACAGTTGGGCATTCAGAACCCATGAACAGAAACAGTGACAGTGGGGCATTCAGAATGAACAGAAACGGTGACAGTGGGGCATTCAGAACCACGAACAGAAACAGTGACAGTGGGGCATTCAGGAACCCATGAACAGAAACGGTGACAGTGGGGCATTCAGAACTATGAACAGAAACGGTGACAGTGGGGCATTCAGAACCACAAACAGAAACAGTGACAGTTGGGCATTCAGAACTCATGAAAAGAAACAGAGACAGTGGGGGCATTCAGACAGAAATGGTGACAGTTGGGCATTCAGAACCATGAACAGAAACGGTGACAGTGGGGCATTCAGAACTATGAACAGAAAACGGTGACAGTGGGGCATTCAGAATTATGAACAGAAACAGTGACAGTTGGGCATTCAGAACCATGAACAGAAACGTGACAGTGGGGCATTCAGAACCATGAACAGAAACGGTGACAGTGGGGCATTCAGAACCACGAACAGAAACGGTGACAGTGGGGCATTCAGAACCACGAACAGAAACGGTGACAGTGGGGCATTCAGAACCACAAACAGAAACAGTGACAGTTGGGCATTCAGAACCACAAACAGAAACAGTGACAGTTGGGCATTTCAGAACCACGAACAGAAACGGTGACAGTGGGGCATTCAGAACCACGAACAGAAATAGTGAAGTGGGGCATTCAGGTGAGCAGAAACGGTGACAGTGAAACAGGACAGTGGGGTATTCAGAACCACAAACAGAAACGGTGACAGTGGGGCATTCAGAACTATGAACAGAAACAGTGACAGTTGGGCATTCAGAACCACGAACAGAAACAGTGACAGTTGGGCATTCAGAACTATGAACAGAAACGGTGACAGTGGGGCATTCAGAACCACAAACAGAAACGGTGACAGTGGGGCATTCAGAACCACGAACAGAAATAGTGACAGTGGGGCATTCAGAACTATGAACAGAAACAGTGACAGTTGGGCATTCAGAACCACGAACAGAAACAGTGTGACAGAAACAGTGACAGTGGGCATTCAGAACTATGAACAGAAACGGTGACAGTGGGGTATTCAGAACCACAAACAGAAATAGTGACAGTGGGGCATTCAGAATCATGAACAGAAATGGTGACAGTTGGGCATTCAGAACTATGAACAGAAATTCAGAACCGCTGACAGAAAACAGACAGTTGGGCATTCAGAACCACGAACAGAAATGGTGACAGTGGGCATTCCACGAACTATGAACAGAAACGGTGACAGTTGGGCATTTCAGAACCAGTTGGGCATTCAGAACAGAAACAGTGACAGTTGGGCATTCAGAACCATGAACAGAAAGCGGTGACAGTTGGGCATTCAGAACCACAAACAGAAATAGGTGACAGTGGGGCATTTCAGAACCACGAACAGAAATGGTGACAGTGGGGCATTCAGAACCACAAACACAAAACGGTGACAGTGGGGCATTCAGAACCACGAACAGAAACAGTGACAGTGAATTATTCAGAACCACAAACAGAAACGGTGACAGTTGGGCATTCAGAACCACGAACAGAAACAGTGACAGTGGGGTTTTCAGAACCACAAACAGAAACGGTGACAGTTGGGCATTCAGAACTATGAACAGAAACGGTGACAGTGGGGCATTCAGAACCACGAACAGAAACAGTGACAGTGGGGCATTCAGAACTATGAACAGAAACGGTGAACAGTTGGGCATTCAGAACCACGAGTGAAAATCAACGGTGACAGTTGGGCATTCAGAACCACAAACAGAACGGTGACAGTGGGGCATTCAGAACTATGGAACAGAAACGGTGACAGTTGGGCATTCAGAACCCATGAACAGAAACGGTGACAGTGGGGCATTCAGAACTATAACAGAAACGGTGACAGTTGGGCATTCAGAACCACAAGCAGAAACAGTGACAGTGGGGGCATTCAGAACCATGACAGTAACGTGTGACAGTGGGGCATTCAGAACTATGAACAGAAAACGGTGACAGGGGCATTCAGAACCACAAACAGAAATGGTGACAGTGGGGCATTCAGAACTAATGAACAGAAGTGGTGACAGTGGGGCATTTAGAACCACGAACAGAAATGGTGACAGTGGGGCATTCAGAACCATGAACAGAAACGGTGACAGTTGGGCATTCAGGAACCACGATCAGAAACAGTGACACATTCAGAACCATGAACATAACGGTGACAGTTGGACATTCAGAACTATGAACAGAAATGGTGATAGTGGGGCATTCAGGAACCACGAACAGAAGTGGTGACGGGGGCATTCAGAACACGGGCATTCAGAACCATGAACAGAAACGGTGACAGTGGGCATTCAGAACGCAGAAGTGACAGTGGGGCATTCAGAACTAGAACTATGAACAGAAACAGAAAGTGGGGCATGAACCATGAACAGAAACGGTGACAGTGGGGCATTCAGAACCACAAACAGAAACAGGTGACAGTGGGGCATTCAGAACTATGAACAGAAACGGTGACAGTTGGGCATTCAGAACCACAAACAGAAACGGTGACAGTGGGGCATTCAGAACTATGAACAGAAACAGTGACAGTGGGGCATTCAGAACATGAACAGAAACGGTGACAGTGAGAACCACGAACAGAAACGGTGACAGTGAGGCATTCAGAACCACGAACAGAAACGGTGACAGTGAGGCATTCAGAACTATGAACAGAAACGGTGACAGTGGGGCATTCAGAACCATGAACAGAAACGGTGACAGTGGGGCATTCAGAACTATGAACAGAAACGGTGATAGTGGGGCATTCAGAACCACGAACAGAAATGGTGACAGTGGGGCATTCAGAACCACATACAGAAACGGTGACAGTGGGGCATTCAGAACTATGAACAGAAACGGTGACAGTGGGGCATTCAGAACCACGAACAGAAACGGTGACAGTGGGGCATTCAGAACCATGAACAGAAACAGTGACAGTGGGGCATTCAGAACTATGAACAGAAACGGTGACAGTGGGGCATTCAGAACACGAACAGAAACGGTGACAGTGGGGCATTCAGAACTATGAACAGAAACGGTGACAGTGGGGCATTCAGAACCACGAACAGAAACGGTGACAGTGGGCATTCAGAACTATGAACAGAAACGGTGACAGTGGGGCATTCAGAACCATGAACAGAAACGGTGACAGTGGGGCATTCAGAACCACGAACAGAAACGGTGACAGTGGGGCATTCAGAACCACGAACAGAAACGGTGACAGTGGGGCATTCAGAACTATGAACAGAAACGGTGACAGTGGGGCATTCAGAACCACGAACAGAAACGGTGACAGTGGGGCATTCAGAACTACGAACAGAAACGGTGACAGTGGGGCATTCAGAACTACGAACAGTAATGGTGACAGCGGGGCATTCAGAACCATGAACAGGAAACGGTGACAGTAGGGCATTCAGAACCACGAACAGAAACGGTGACAGTGGGGCATTCAGAACCACGAACAGAAACGGTGACAGTGGGGCATTCAGAACCACAAACAGAAACGGTGACAGTGGGGCATTCAGAACTATGAACAGAAACGGTGACAGTGGGGCATTCAGAACAGAAACGGTGACAGGGGCACAGAACAGAAACAGTGACAGTGAGGCATTCAGAACTATGAACAGAAACGGTGACAGTGGGGCATTCAGAACCACGTACAGAAACGGTGACAGTGAGGCATTCAGAACTATGAACAGAAACGGTGACAGTGGGGCATTCAGAACCACGAACAGAAACAGTGACAGTGGGGCATTCAGAACCACGAACAGAAATGGTGACAGTGGGGCATTCAGAACTATGAACAGAAACGGTGACAGTGGGGCATTCAGAACCACGAACAGAAACGGGTGAGATTCAGAACTATGAACAGAAACGGACAGTTGGGCATTCAGAACCACATGAACAGAAACGGTGACAGTGAGGCATTCAGAACTATGAACAGAAACGGTGACAGAAACGGTGACAGTGGGGCATTCAGAACCACGGTGACAGTGGGGCATTCAGAACCACGAACAGAAATGGTGACAGTTGGGCATTCAGAACTATGAACAGAAACGTGACAGTGGGCATTCAGAACTATGAACAGGAAACGGTGACAGTAGGGCATTCAGAACCACAAACAGAAACGGTGACAGTGGGGCATTCAGAACTACGAACAGAAATGGTGACAGTGGGGCATTCAGAACCACGAACAGAAACGGTGACAGTGGGGCATTCAGAACTATGAACAGAAACGGTGACAGTTCATTCAGAACCACAACAGAAACAGAAATTCAGGTGACAGTGGGGCATTCAGAACTATGAACAGAAACGGTGACAGTGGGGCATTCAGAACCACGTACAGAAACGGTGACAGTGAGGCATTCAGAACTATGAACAGAAACGGTGACAGTGGGGCATTCAGAACTATGAACAGAAACGGTGACAGTGGGGCATTCAGAACCACGAACAGAAACGGTGACAGTGGGGCATTCAGAACTATGAACAGAAACGGTGACAGTGGGGCATTCAGAACCACGAACAGAAACGGTGACAGTGGGGCATTCAGAACCATGAACAGAAACGGTGACAGTGGGGCATTCAGAACCACGAACAGAAACGGTGACAGTGGGGCATTCAGAACCACAAACAGAAACGGTGACAGTGGGGCATTCAGAACAGAAACGGTGACAGTGAACAGAAACACAGACAGTGGGACATTCAGAACCACGAACAGAAACGGTGACAGTTGGGGCATTCAGAACTATGAACAGAAACGGTGACAGTGGGGCATTCAGAACTATGAACAGAACGGTGACAGTGACAGAACCACGAACAGAAACAGGGGGGCATTCAGAACCACGAACAGAAACGGTGACAGTGGGGCATTCAGAACCATGAACAGAAACGGTGACAGTTCAGAACCACGAACAGAAATGGTGACAGTTGGGCATTCAGAACCATGAACAGAAACGGTGACAGTGGGCATTCAGAACTATGAACAGAAACGGTGACAGTTGGGCATTCAGAACCACGAACAGAAACGGTGACAGTGGGGCATTCAGAACTATGAACAGAAACGGTGACAGTGGGGCATTCAGAACCACGAACAGAAATGGTGACAGTGGGGCATTCAGAACTATGAACAGAAACGGTGACAGTTGGGCATTCAGAACCACGAACAGAAACAGTGACAGTGGGGCATTCAGAACCACAAACAGAAACGGTGACAGTTGGGCATTCAGAACTAGAACAGAAATTAGTGGGGCATTCAGAACAGAAACGGTGACAGTGGGGCATTCAGAACCACAAACAGAAACGGTGACAGTGGGGCATTCAGAACCACGAACAGAAACGGTGACAGTGGGGGAACAGAAACGGTGACAGTGGGGCATTCAGAACCACGAACAGAAACGGTGACAGTGGGGCATTCAGAACTATGAACAGAAACGGTGACAGTGGGGCATTCAGAACCACGAACAGAAACAGTGACAGTGGGGCATTCAGAACCATGAACAGAAACGGTGACAGTGGGGCATTCAGAACTACAAACAGAAATGGTGACAGTGAATTCAGAACCACAAACAGAAACGGTGACAGTTGGGCATTCAGAACTATGAACAGAAACGGTGACAGTTGGGCATTCAGAACCATGAACAGAAACGGTGACAGTGGGGCATTCAGAACTATGAACAGAAACGGTGACAGTGGTGAACAGAAACGGTGACAGTGGGGCATTCAGAACCACAAACAGAAACGGTGACAGTGGGGCATTCAGAACTACATGAACAGAAACGGTGACAGTGGGGCATTCAGAACCACGAACAGAAACGGTGACAGTGGGGCATTCAGAACTATGAACAGAAACGAACAGAAAGTGTGACAGTTGGGCATTCAGAACCACGAACAGAAATGGTGACAGTGGGGCATTCAGAACTACGAACAGAAACGGTGACAGTGGGGCATTCAGAACCACGAACAGAAACGGTGACAGTGGGGCATTCAGAACCACGAACAGAAATGGTGACAGTTGGGCATTCAGAACCACGAACAGAAACGGTGACAGTGGGGCATTCAGAACCACAAACAGAAACGGTGACAGTTGGGCATTCAGAACTATGAACAGAAACGGTGACAGTGGGACAGTGGGGCATTCAGAACCACAAACAGAAACGGTGACAGTTGGGCATTCAGAACTATGAACAGAAACGGTGACAGTTGGGCATTCAGAACCATGAACAGAAACGGTGACAGTGGGGCATTCAGAACCATGAACAGAAACGGTGACAGTTGGGCATTCAGAACCACGAACAGAAACGGTGACAGTGGGGCATTCAGAACCATGAACAGAAACGGTGACAGTTGGGCATTCAGAACCACGAACAGAAACAGTGACAGTGGGGCATTCAGAACCACGAACAGAAACGGTGACAGTTGGGCATTCAGAACCACAAACAGAAACGGTGACAGTGGGGCATTCAGAACCACGTACAGAAATGGTGACAGTTGGGCATTCAGAACCACAAACAGAAACGGTGACAGTGGGGCATTCAGAACCACGTACAGAAATGGTGACAGTGGGGCATTCAGAACCACGTACAGAAATGGTGACAGTGGGGCATTCAAAACCACAAACAGAAATGGTGACAGTTGGGCATTCAGAACTGAAATGGTGACAGTGGGGCATTCAGAACCACAACAGAAACAGTGACAGTTGGGCATTCAGAACTATGAACAGAAATGGTGACAGTTGGGAGAACAGTGATTCAGAAACAGTGACAGTGGGGCATTCAGAACCACGAACAGTGACACAGTTGGGCATTCAGAACCATGAACAGAAACGGTGACAGTTGGGCATTCAGAACCACGAACAGAAACAGTGACAGTGGGGCATTCAGAATCACGAAAAGAAACGGTGACAGTGGGGCATTCAGAACTATGAACAGAAACGGTGACAGTTGGGCATTCAGAACCACGAACAGAAACAGTGACAGTGGGGCATTCAGAACCACGAACAGAAACGGTGACAGTGGGGCATTCAGAACCACGAACAGAAACAGTGACAGTGGGGCATTCAGAATCACGAAAAGAAACGGTGACAGTGGGGCATTCAGAACCATGAAACAGAAACGGTGACAGTGGGGCATTCAGAACCATGAACAGAAACAGTGATTCAAAACCACAGTGACAGGGGCATTCAGAACCATGAACAGAAACGGTGACAGTGGGGCATTCAGAACCACAAACAGAAACAGTGACAGTGGGGCATTCAGAACCACGAACAGAAACGGTGACAGTGGGGCATTCAGAACTATGAACAGAAACGGTGACAGTTGGGCATTCAGAACCACGAACAGAAACAGTGACAGTTGGGCATTCAGAACCACGAACAGAAACGGTGACAGTGGGGCATTCAGAACCACGTACAGAAACGGTGACAGTGGGGCATTCAAAACCACAAACAGAAATGGTGACAGTTGGGCATTCAGAACTATGAACAGAAACGGTGACAGTGGGGCATTCAGAACCACGAACAGAAACGGTGACAGTTGGGCATTCAGAACTATGAACAGAAACGGTGACAGTTGGGCATTCAGAACCATGAACAGAAACGGTGACAGTGGGGCATTCAGAACCACAACAGAAACGGTGACAGTGGGGCATTCAGAACCACGAACAGAAACACAGTGGGGCATTCAGAACCACGAACAGAAATGGTGACAGTTGGGCATTCAGAACTATGAACAGAAACAGTGACAGTTGGGCATTCAGAACAATGAACAGAAATGGTGACAGTTGGGCATTCAGAACCACGAACAGAAACGGTGACAGTGGGGCATTCAGAACCACAAACAGAAATGGTGACAGTTGGAACAGAAACGGTGACAGTGGGGCATTCAGAACCGGTGACAGTTGGGCATTCAGAACCAGTGGGGCATTCAGAACCACAGAGAAACAGTGACAGTGGGGCATTCAAAACCACAAACAGAAATGGTGACAGTTGGACATTCAGAACTATGAACAGAAACGGTGACAGTGGGGCATTCAGAACCACGAACAGAAACAGTGACAGTTGGGCATTCAGAACCACGAACAGAAACGGTGACAGTTGGGCATTCAGAACTATGAACAGAAACGGTGACAGTGGGGCATTCAGAACCACAAACAGAAATGGTGACAGTTGGGCATTCAGAACTATGAACAGAAACGGTGACAGTGGGGCATTCAGAACCACAAACAGAAACACAGTTGGGGCATTCAGAACCACGAACAGAAACAGACAGTGGGGCATTCAGAACCACAAACAGAAACAGTGACAGTGGGGCATTCAGAACCATGAACAGAAACGGTGACAGTTGGGCATTCAGAACCACGAGAAACAGGTGACAGTGGGGCATTCAGAACCACGAACAGAAACGGTGACAGTTGGGCATTCAGAACCACATAACAGAAACGGTGACAGTGGGCATTCAGAACAGAACAGAAACGGTGACAGTGGGGCATTCAGAACCACAAACAGAAACGGTGACAGTGGGGCATTCAGAAACCAGTGGGGCATTCAGAACAGAAACGGTGACAGTGGGGCATTCAGAACCACGAACAGAAACAGTGACAGTTCAGCATTCAGTGGGGGCAACAGTGACAGTTGGGCATTCAGAACTACAGAAACGGCATTCAGACAGTGGGGCATTCAGAACCACGAACAGAAACGGTGACAGTTGGGCATTCAGAACCACGAACAGAAACGGTGACAGTGGGGCATTCAGAACCACAACAGAAACGGTGACAGTGGGGCATTCAGAACCACAACAGAAACAGTGACAGTGATTCAGAACCAGAAAAACGGTGACAGTGGGGCATTCAGAACCATGAACAGAAACGGTGACAGTTGGGCATTCAGAACCATGAACAGAAACGGTGACAGTTGGGCATTCAGAACCACGAACAGAAACGGTGACAGTGGGGCATTCAGAACTATGAACAGAAACGGTGACAGTTGGGCATTCAGAACCACGAACAGAAACAGTGACAGTGGGGCATTCAGAACCATGAACAGTAACGGTGACAGTTGGGCATTCAGAACTATGAACAGAAACGGTGACAGTTGGGCATTCAGAACCATTTCAGAACCACGAACAGAAATGGTGACAGTGGGGCATTCAGAACCACAACAGAAATAGTGACAGTGGGGCATTCAGAACTATGAACAGAAACGGTGACAGTTGGGCATTCAGAACCAGAACAGAAACAGTGACAGTGGGGCATTCAGAACCATGAACAGAAACACAGTGGGGCATTCAGAACCACGAACAGAAATGGTGACAGTTGGGGCAGTGGGGCATTCAGAACGAACAGAAACAGTGACAGTGGGGCATTCAGAACCATGAACAGAAACAGTGACAGTGGGGCATTCAGAACCACAAACAGAAACAGTGACAGTGGGGCATTCAGAACCATGAACAGAAACGGTGACAGTGGGGCATTCAGAACCACAACAGAAACGGTGAAGAAAACAGAACAACAGAAACGTGACAGTTGGGCATTCAGAACCACGAACAGAAACGGTGACAGTGGGGCATTCAGAACTATGAACAGAAACGGTGACAGTGGGGCATTCAGAACCACGAAACGGTGACAGTGGGGCATTCAGAACTATGAACAGAAACAGTGACAGTGGGGCATTCAGAACCACGAACAGAAACGGTGACAGTTGGGCATTCAGAACCATGAACAGAAACGGTGACAGTGGGGCATTCAGAACCATGAACAGAAACGGTGACAGTGGGGCATTCAGAACCACGAACAGAAACAGTGACAGTGGGGCATTCAGAACTATGAACAGAAACGGTGACAGTTGGGCATTCAGAACCACGAACAGAAACAGTGACAGTTGGGCATTCAGAACCACGAACAGAAACGGTGACAGTGGGGCATTCAGAACTATGAACAGAAACAGTGACATTGGGGCATTCAGAATTATGAACAGAAACGGTGACAGTGGGGCATTCAGAACAGAAACGGTGACAGTTGGGCATTCAGAACCATGAACAGAAACGGTGACAGTTGGGCATTCAGAACCATTCAGAACAGAAACGGTGACAGTGGGGCATTCAGAACTATGAACAGAAACGGTGACAGTTGGGCATTCAGAACCATGAACAGAAAACGGTGACAGTTGGGCATTCAGAACCATGAACAGAAACGGTGACAGTGGGGCATTCAGAACCATGAACAGAAACGGTGACAGTGGGGCATTCAGAACCATGAACAGAAACGGTGACAGTGGGGCATTTAGAACCATGAACAGAAACCACAAACATTTAGAAATGGAAACGGTGACAGTTGGGCATTCAGAACCACAGAACAGAAACGGTGACAGTGGGGCATTCAGAACCATGAACAGAAACGGTGACAGTGGGGCATTCAGAACTACGAACAGAAACGGTGACAGTGGGGCATTCAGAACCAGGGCATTCAGAACTATGAACATGAAAGAAATGGTGACAGTGGGGCATTCAGAACCATGAACAGAAACGAGTGACAGTGGGGCATTCAGAACCACGAACAGAAACAGTGACAGTGGGGCATTCAGAACTATGAACAGAAACGGTGACAGTGGGGCATTCAGAACTATGAACAGAAACGTGACAGTGACAGAACTATGGGTTGGGCATTCAGAACCACAAACAGAAATGACAGTGGGCATTCAGAACTACGAACAGAAACGGTGAGTTGGGCATTCAGAACTATGAACCAGAAACGACACAGAAGTGGTGATTCAGAACTATGAACAGAAACGGTGACAGTGAGGCATTCAGAACTATGAACAGTAACGGTGACAGTTGGGGCATTCAGAACTATGAACAGAAACTGACAGTGAATTCAGAACTATGAACAGAAACGGTGACAGTTGAGGCATTCAGAACTATGAACAGAAACGGTGACAGTGAGGCATTCAGAACTATGAACAGAAATGGTGACACTGGGGCATTTCAGAACCAGAAACGGTGACAGTGGGCATTCAGGAACTATGAACAGAAACGGTGACAGTGAACTATGAACAGAAATGGTGACATTCAGAACCACGAACAGAAACGGTGAATGGTGAGGCATTCAGAACTGTGACGGCATTCAGAACACATTCAAACTATGAACAGAAATGGTGACAGTGGGGAACTATTGACAGAACCACAACAAAAACGGTGACAGTGAGGCATTCAGAACTATGAACAGAAACGGTGACAGTGGGGCATTCAAAACCACAAACAGAAATGGTGACAGTGAGGCATTCAGAACTATGAACAGAAACGATGACAGTGGGGCATTCAGAACAACGAACAGAAACAGTGACAGTGGGGCATTCAGAACCATGAACAGAAATGGTGACAGTGAGGCATTCAGAACTATGAACAGAAACGGTGACAGTGGGGCATTCAGAATCATGAACAGAAACGGTGACAGTGGGGCATTCAGAACCACGAACAGAAACAGTGACAGTTGGGCATTCAGAACCACAAACAGAAACGGTGACAGTGGGGCATTCAGAACCACGTACAGAAACGGTGACAGTGAGGCATTCATTGAACAAAACCACAAGGCATTCAGAACATGAACAGAAATGGTGACAGTTGGACATTCAGAACTATGAACAGAAACAGTGACAGTGGGGCATTCAGAACCACAAACAGAAATGGTGACAGTTGGGCATTCAGAACTATGAACAGAAACGGTGAAATTCAGAACTATGAACAGGTGACAGTGAGGCATTCAGAACTATGAACAGAAACGGTGACAGTGGGGCATTCAGAACCACGAACAGAAATGGTGACAGTGGGGCATTCAGAACTATGAACAGAAACGGTGACAGTGAGGCATTCAGAAACAGAAACGAACAGAAATAACAGTGACAGTGGGGCATTTAGAACTATGAGCAGAAACGGTGACAGTGGGAGGCATTCAGAACTGTGAACAGAAACAGTGACAGTGGGGCATTCAGAACCACGAACAGAAACGGTGACAGTGGGGCATTCAGAACTATGAACAGAAACAGTGACAGTTCGGCATTCAGAACCGCGAACAGAAACAGTGACAGTTGGGCATTCAGAACCACGAACAGAAACGGTGACAGTGGGGCATTCAGAACCACAGAAACGGTGACAGTGGGAGGCATTCAGAAACAGAAACAGTGACAGTGGGGCATTCAGAACTATGAGCAGAAACGGTGACAGTGGGGCATTCAGAACTATGAACAGAAACAGAACTATGAACAAAAACGGTGACAGTGGGGCATTCAGAACTATGAACAAAGAAACGGTGACAGTGGGGCATTCAGAACTATGAACAGAAACGGTGACAGTGGGGCATTCAGAACTATGAACAGAAACACAGTGAGGCATTCCAGAACTATGAACAGAAACGGTGACAGTTGGGGCATTCAGAACCACGAACAGAAAACGGTGACAGTGAGGCATTCAGAACTATGAACAGAAACAGTGACAGTGGGGCATTCAGAACCACACAGAAAAAGAAATGACAGAACAGAAAAACGGTGACAGTGAGGCATTCAGAACTATGAACAGAAACGGTGACAGTGGGGCATTCAGAACCAAACGGTGACAGTGAATCAGAAACGGTGACAGTGGGGCATTCAGAACTATGAAAAGAAACGGTGACAGTGGGGCATTCAGAACTATGAACAGAAACGGTGACAGTGAGGCATTCAGAACCACGAACAGAAACAGTGACAGTGAGGCATTCAGAACTATGAAAAGAAACGGTGACAGTGGGGCATTCAGAACTATGACTAAATGGTGACACAGAACTATGAACAGAAACGGTGACAGTGGGGCATTCAGAACTAGAACCGGTGAACAGAAACAGTGACAGTGGGCATTCAGAACCACGAACAGAAATGGTGACAGTGGGGCATTCAGAACTATGAACAGAAACGGTGACAGTGAATTTCAGAAACAGTGAACAGAAACGGTGACAGTGGGGCATTCAGAACTAGAATGACACGAAAAGGCATTCAGAACTATGAACAGAAACGGTGACAGTGGGCATTCAGACCCACAAAAAAAAAGTGGGGACAGTGAGGCATTCAGAATTATGAACAGAAACGGTGACAGTGGGAACAGAAATGGGTGTGCTATTCAGAACCACAAACAGAAACAGTGACAGTTGGGCATTCAGAACCATGAACAGAAACGGTGACAGTGGAGCATTCAGAACTACAACAGAAATGGTGACAGTGGGGCATTCAGAACTACGAACAGAAACGGTGACAGTGGGGCATTCAGAACCATGAACAGAAACGGTGACAGTGGGGCATTCAGAACTATGAACAGAAACAGTGACAGTTGGGCATTCAGAACCAACAGAAATGGTGACAGTGAGGCATTCAGAAACGGTGACAGTGGGCATTCAGAACTATGAACAGAAACGGTGACAGTGAGGCATTCAGAACTATGAACAGAAACGGTGACAGTGGGGCATTCAGAACTATGAACAGAAACGGTGACAGTGAAACATTGGGGCATTCAGAACTATGAACAGAAACGGTGACAGTGAGGCATTCAGAACTATGAACAGAAACGGTGACAGTGGGGCATTCAGAACCATGAACAGAAACAGTGACAGTGGGGCATTCAGAACTATGAACAGAAATGGTGACAGTGGGCATTCAGAACCTCGAACAGAAACGGTGACAGTGGGGCATTCAGAACTATGAACAGAAATGGTGACAGTTGGGCATTCAGAAACAGAAACGGTGACAGTGGGGCATTCAGAACCCAGTGACAGAAACAGAAACGGTGACAGTGGGGCATTCAGAACTATGAACAGAAACGGTGACAGTTGGGCATTCAGAACTATGAACAGAAACGGTGACAGTGGGGCATTCAGAACCACAAACAGAAATGGTGACAGTGAGGCATTCAGAACTATGAACAGAAACGGTGACAGTGGGCATTCAGAACTATGAACAGGGTGACAGTCATTCAGAACTATGAACAGAAACGGTGAACAGAAACGGTGACAGTGGGGCATTCAGAACTCACGTGACAGAAAACTATGAACAGTGACAGTGAGGCATTCAGAACTATGAACAGAAACGGTGATGACAGTGGGGCATTCAGAAACAATTCAGAACATGAACAAAAACGGTGAAACAGTGACAGTGGGGCATTCAGAACCATGAACAGAAACGGTGACAGTGGGCATTCAGTGGGGCATTTCAGAACTATGAACAGAAACGGTGACAGTGGGGCATTCAGAACCATTCAGAACAGAAAAAGCGGACAGTGATTCAGAACTATGAACAGAAACGGTGAGTGAGGCATTCAGAACTATGAACAGAAACGGTGACAGTGGGGCATTCAGAACCAAAAAACGGTGACACAGAAACAAAAACGGTGACAGTGAGGAACCATTCAGAACTATGAACAGAAACGGTGACAGTGGGGGCATTCAGAACTACAAACAGAAACGGTGACAGTGGGGCATTCAGAACCATGACAGAAACGGTGACAGTGGGGCATTCAGAACTATGAACAGAAACGGTGACAGTGAGGCATTCAGAACCACGAACAGAAACGGTGACAGTGGAGGCATTCAGAACTATGAACAGAAACGGTGACAGTGGGCATTCAGAACTATGAACACGGTGACAGTGAGGCATTCAGAACTATGAACAGAAAACGGTGACAGTGGGGCATTCAGAACTATGAACAAAAACGGTGACAGAAATGGTGACAGTGACAGGGCATTCAGAACTATGAACAGAAGTGGTGACAGTGGGCATTCAGAAATGAACAGAAACGGTGACAGTGAGGCATTCAGAACTATGAACAGAAACGGTGACAGTGAGGCATTCAGAACTATGAACAGAAATGGTGACACTGGGGCATTCAGAACCTCGAACAGAAACGGTGACAGTGAGGCATTCAGAACTATGAACAGAAACGGTGACAGTGAGGCATTCAGAACCACGAACAGAAACAGTGACAGTGAGGCAGTCAGAACTATGAACAGAAACGGTGACAGTGGGGCATTCAGAATCACGTACAGAAACGGTGACAGTGGGGCATTCAGAACTATGAACAGAAACGGTGACAGTGAGGCATTCAGAACTATGAACAGAAACGGTGACAGTGAAAAACAGTGACAGTGGGGCATTCAGAACTATGAACAGAAACGGTGACAGTGACAGGAGGCATTCAGAACTATGAACAGAAACGGTGACAGTGGGGCATTCAGAACTATGAACAGAAACGGTGACAGTGGGGCATTCAGAACTATGAACAGAAACAGTGACAGTGAGGCATTCAGAACTATGAACAGAAACAGTGACATTCAGAACTGGGGCATTGGGGCATTCAGAACCTATGAACAGAAACGGTGACAGTGAGGCATTCAGAACTATGAACAGAAACGGTGACAGTGAGGCATTCAGAACTATGAACAGAAACGGTGACAGTGAGGCATTCAGAACTATGAACAGAAACGGTGACAGTGAGGCATTCAGAACTATGAACAGAAACGGTGACAGTGGGCATTCAGAACTATGAACAGAAACGGTGACAGTGAGGCATTCAGAACTATGAACAGAAACGGTGACAGTGAGGCATTCAGAACAGAAACGAAGTGAGGCATTCAGAACTATGGAAACGGTGACAGTGAGGCATTCAGAACTATGAACAGAAACGGTGACAGTGAGGCATTCAGAACCATGAACAGAAACGGTGACAGTGGGGGCATTCAGAACTATGAACAGAAACGGTGACAATGAGGCATTCAGAACCACGAACAGAAACGGTGACAGTGAGGCATTCAGAACTATGAACAGAAATGGTGACAGTGGGGCATTCAGAACCTCGAACAGAAACGGTGACAGTGAGGCATTCAGAACTATGAACAGAAACGGTGACAGTTGGGCATTCAGAACCACGAACAGAAATGGTGACAGTGGGGCATTCAGAACTATGAACAGAAACGGTGACAGTGGGGCATTCAGAACTATGAACAGAACAGTTGGGCACGGTGACAGTGGGGCATTCAGAACCACGAACAGAAACGGTGACAGTGGGGCATTCAGAACTATGAACAGAAACGGTGACAGTGAGGCATTCAGAACTATGAACAGAAACGGTGACAGTGAGGCATTCAGAACCATGAACAGAAACGGTGACAATTCAGAACTATGAACAGAAACGGTGACAGTGAGGCATTCAGAACAGAAAGAAACAGTGACAGTGAAACGTGACATTCAGAACTACGAACAGAAACGGTGACAGTGAGGCATTCAGAACTATGAACAGAAACGACAGTGAGGCATTCAGAACTATGAACAGAAACGGTGACAGTTGGGCATTCAGAACCACGAACAGAAACGGTGACAGTGAGGCATTCAGAACTATGAACAGAAATGGTGACAGTGAGGCATTCAGAACTATGAACAGAAACGGTGACAGTGGGGCATTCAGAACCACGTACAGAAATGGTGACAGTGGGGCATTCAGAACTATGAACAGAAACGGTGACAGTGGGGCATTCAGAACCACAGTGAGGCATTCAGAAACGGTGACAGTGGGGCATTCAGAACCACGAACAGAAACGGTGACAGTGGGGCATTCAGAACTATGAACAGAAACGGTGACAGTGGGGCATTCAGAACCATGAACAGAAACGGTGACAGTGGGGCATTCAGAACTAGAAACGGTGATGAACATTCAGAACTACAGAAACGGTGACAGTGAGGCATTCAGAACTATGAACAGAAAGGGCATTCAGAACCACGAACAGAAACAGTGACAGTGGGGCATTCAGAACTATGAACAGAAACGGTGACAGGCATTCAGAACCACGAACAGAAATGGTGACAGTGGGGCATTCAGAACCATGAACAGAAACGGTGACAGTGAATTCAGAACTATGAACAGAAACGGTGACAGTGGGCATTCAGAACTATGAACAGAAACGGTGACAGTGGGGCATTCAGAACTATGAACAGAAACGGTGACAGTGAGGCATTCAGAACCACGAAACAGGTGACAGTGGGCATTCAGAACAGAACAGAAATGGTGACAGTGAGGCATTCAGAACTATGAACAGAAACGGTGACAGTGACATTCAGAACCATGAACAGAAACGGTGACAGTGGGGGGCATTCAGAATTCAGAAATGAAACGTGACAGTGAGGCATTCAGAACTATGAACAGAAACGGTGACAGTGGGGCATTCAGAACTATGAACAGAAACGGTGACAGTGAGGCATTCAGAACCACAAACAGAAACGGTGACAGTGGGCATTCAGAACTATGAACAGAAACGGTGACAGTGAGGCATTCAGAACTATGAACAGAAACAGAAGAACTCACGAACAGAAACGGTGACAGTGGGGCATTCAGAACTATGAACAGAAACGGTGACAGTTGGGCATTCAGAACCATGAACAGAAACAGGTGACAGTGAGGCATTCAGAACTATGAACAGAAACGGTGACAGTGGGGCATTCAGAACCAAACTAAACAGAAACGGTGACAGTGAGGCATTCAGAACTATGAACAGAAAACGGTGACAGTGAGGCATTCAGAACTATGAACAGAAACGGTGACAGTGGGGCATTCAGAACCACGAACAGAAACGGTGACAGTGATTCAGTTGACAGGCATTCAGAACAGAAACTGACAGTGAGGCATTCAGAACTAAACAGAAACGGTGACAGTGGGCATTCAGAACCACGAACAGAAACGAACAGACAGTGAATTCAGAACTATGAACAGAAACGGTGACAGTGGGGCATTCAGAACCATGAACAGAAACGGTGACAGTGGGGCATTCAGAACTATGAACAGAAACGGTGACAGTGAGGGGCATTCAGAACTATGAACAGAAACGGTGACAGTGAGGCATTCAGAACTATGAACAGAAACGGTGACAGTGGGGCATTCAGAACCACGTACAGAAACGGTGACAGTGGGCATTCAGAACTATGAACAGAAACGGTGACAGTGGGGCATTCAGAACTATGAACAGAAACGGTGACAGTGGGGCATTCAGAACTATGAACAGAAATGGTGACAGTGAATTCAGAACTATGAACAGAAACGACAGTGGGGCATTCAGAACTACAGAAACAGTGACAGTGTGAGAACTAGTGGTGACAGCATTCAGAACTATGAACAGAAACGGTGACAGTGAGGCATTCAGAACCATGAACAGAAACGGTGACAGTTGGGCATTCAGAACTATGAACAGAAACGGTGACAGTGGGGCATTCAGAACCACGAACAGAAACGGTGACAGTGAGGGCATTCAGAACAACAGAAACGGTGAACCATGAACAGAAACGGTGACAGTGGGGCATTCAGAACAGAAACGGTGACAGTGAGGCATTCAAACAGAACAAAACGGTGACAGTGGGGCATTCAGAACCAACAGAAATGGTGACAGTGGGGCATTCAGAACTATGAACAGAAACGGTGACAGTGAACAGAAACGAACAGAAACGACAGTGGGGCATTCAGAACTATGAACAGAAACGGTGACAGTGGGGCATTCAGAACTATGAACAGAAACGGTGACAGTGGGGCATTCAGAACCACGAACAGAACTATGAACAGTGGTGAACTATGAACAGAAACGGTGACAGTGGGGCATTCAGAACCACGAACAGAAACGGTGACAGTGAGGCATTCAGAACTATGAACAGAAACGGTGACAGTGGGGCATTCAGAACCACGAACAGAAACGGTGACAGTGAGGCATTCAGAACTATGAACAGAAACGGTGACAGTGGGGCATTCAGAACTATGAAGAAAGAAATTCAGAACCATGAACAGAAACGGTGACAGTGAGGCATTCAGAACCATGAACAGAAACGGTGACAGTGGGGCATTCAGAACCACGAACAGAAATGGTGACAGTGAGGCATTCAGAAACCAGTGATTCAGAACAGAAACGGTGACAGTGGGGCATTCAGAACCACGAACAGAAACGGTGACAGTGGGGCATTCAGAACTATGAACAGAAACGGTGACATTCAGAACCATGAACAGAAATTCAGAACCATGAACAGAAACAGTGACAGGGCATTCAGAACTATGAACAGAAACGGTGACAGTGGTGACAGTGGGGCATTCAGAACCATGAACAGAAACGGTGACAGTGAACAGAAACGCATTCAGAACTATGAACAGAAACGGTGACAGTGGGGCATTCAGAACTATGAACAGAAACGGTGACAGTGGGCATTCAGAACCAGAACAGAAACGGTGACAGTGGGGCATTCAGAACTATGAACAGAAACGGTGACAGTGGGGCATTCAGAACTATGAACAGAAACGGTGACAGTGATTCAGTGACAGTGGGGCATTCAGAACCATGAACAGAAACGGTGACAGTGGGGCATTCAGAACCAACAGAAACGGTGACAGTGGGGCACAGAAATGAACAGAAACGGTGACAGTGGGGCATTCAGAACCATGAACAGAAACGGTGACAGTGAGGCATTCAGAACCATGAACAGAAACGGTGACAGTGAGGCATTCAGAACCACATGAGAAACGGTGACAGTGGGCATTCAGAACTATGAACAGAAACGGTGACAGTGGGGCATTCAGAACTACGAACAGAAACGGTGACAGTGGGGCATTCAGAACTATGAACAGAAACGGTGAACTATGAACAGAAACGGGACAGTGAGGCATTCAGAACTAGAACCACGAACAGAAAAACGGTGACAGTTGGGCATTCAGAACCACGAACAGAAACGGTGACAGTTGGGCATTCAGAACTATGAACAGAAACGGTGACAGTGGGGCATTCAGAATCACGTACAGAAATGGTGACAGTTGGGCATTCAGAACCACAAACAGAAACGGTGACAGTGACATTCAGAACAGTGAGGCCCAGAAATTAAGGAACAGAAACGGTGACAGTGAGGCATCCAGAACCAGAAATTATGACATCAGCATTCAGAACCCCTAACAGAAACGGTGACAGTGGGGCATTCAGAACTACAACAGAAACGGTGACAGTTGAGACATTCAGAACTATGAACAGAAATGGTGACACTGTGAGGTGACAGGAGGCATTCAGAACCACGAACAGAAACGGTGGATTTGTGAGGCATCCAGAACCAGAACAGAAACGGCATTCAGAACTATGAACAGAAACGGTGACAGTGAGGCATTCAGAACTACCTGGAATCCAGAACTATGAACAGAAACGTGACAGTGAGGCATTCAGAACTATGAAATTGAAAACGGTGACAGTGGGCATTCAGAACTGGCGAACAGAAACGGTGACAGTGAGGCATTCAGAACTATGAACAGAAACGGTGACAGTGAGGCATTCAGAACTATGAACAAAAACGTGTGACAGTGAGGCATTCAGAACTATGAACAGAAACGGACAGTGAGGCATTCAGAACTATGAACAGAAACGGTACAGAAGAACAGAACAGAAACGGTGACAGTGGAGGCATCCAGAACTATGAACAGAAACGGTGAGGCATTCAGAACTATGAACAGAAACGGTGGACAGGAGGTGAACTATGAACAGGGTGACATTCAGAACTAAAACAGAAACGGTGAGAAACCATGAACAGAAACGTGGACAGTGAGGCATTCAGAACTATGAACAGAAATGGTGACACTGAGGCATTCAGAACTATGAACAGAAACGGTGACAGTGAGGCATTCAGAACTATGAACAGAAACGGTGACAGTGAGGCATTCAGAACTATGAACAGAAACGGTGACAGTGAGGCATTCAGAACTATGAACAGAAACGGTGACAGTGAGGCATTCAGAACTATGAACAGAAACGGTGACAGTTGGGCATTCAGAACTATGAACAGAAACGCGGACAGTGAGGCATTCAGAACTATGAACAAAAACGGTGACAGGGGCATGAACTATGAACAGAAAAACGGTGACAGTGGAGGCATTCAGAACTATGAACAGAAACGGTGACAGTGAGGCATTCAGAACTATGAAACAGAAATGGTGACAGTGAGGCATTCAGAACCTCGTGAACAGAAACGGTGACAGTGAGGCATTCAGAACTATGAACAGAAACGGTGACAGTTGGGCATTCAGAACTATGAACAGAAACGGTGACAGTGAGGCATTCAGAACTATGAACAGAAACGGTGACAGTGAGGCATTCAGAACTATGAACAGAAACGGGTGACAGTGAGGCATTCAGAACTATGAACAGAAACGGTGACAGTGAGGCATTCAGAACTATGAACAGAAACGGTGACAGTGAGGCATTCAGAAACTACGGAACAGAAACGGTGACAGTGAGGGCATTCAGAACTATGAACAGAAACGGTGACAGTGAGGCATTCAGAACTACGAACAGAAACGGTGACAGTGAGGCATTCAGAACTATGAACAGAACGGTGACAGTGAGGCATTCAGAACTATGAACAGAAACGGTGACAGTGAGGCATTCAGAACTATGAACAGAAACGGTGACAGTGAGGCATTCAGAACTATGAACAGAAACGGTGACAGTGAGGCATTCAGAACTATGAACAGAAACGGTGACAGTGAGGCATTCAGAACCTATGAACAGAAACGGTGACAGTGAGGCATTCAGAACTATGAACAGAAACGGTGACAGTGGGCATTCAGAACTATGAACAGAAACGGTGACAGTGAGGCATTCAGAACTATGAACAAAAACGGTGACAGTGAGGCATTCAGAACTACAGAAACGGTGACAGTGAGGCATTCAGAACTATGAACAGAAACGGTGACAGTGAGGCATTCAGAACTATGAACAGAAACGGTGACAGTGGGCATTCAGAACTATGAACAAAAACGGTGACAGTGGGAGGCATTCAGAACTATGAACAAAACGGTGACAGTGAGGCATTCAGAACTATGAACAGAAAACGGTGACAGTGAGGCATTCAGAACTATGAACAGAAACGGTGACAGTGAGGCATTCAGAAATGAACAAAAACGGTGACAGTGAGGCATTCTATGAACAGAAACGGTGACAGTGAGGGCATTCAGAACTATGAACAAAAACGGTGACAGTGAGGCATTCAGAACTATGAACAGAAACGGTGACAGTGGGAGGCATTCAGAACTATGAACAGAAACGGTGACAGTGAGGCATTTCAGAACTATGAACAGAAACGGTGACAGTGAGGCATTCAGAACTATGAACAGAAACGGTGACAGTGAGGCATTCAGAACTATGAACAGAAACGGTGACAGTGAGGCATTCAGAACTATGAACAGAAACGGTGACAGTGAGGCATTCAGAACTATGAACAGAAACGGTGACAGTGAGGCATTCAGAACTATGAACAGAAATGGTGACACTGGGGCATTCAGAACTATGAACAGAAACGGTGACAGTGAGGCATTCAGAACTATGAACAGAAACGGTGACAGTTGGGCATTCAGAACTATGAACAAAAATGGTGACACTGGGGCATTCAGAACTATGAACAGAAACGGTGACAGTGAGGCATTCAGAACTATGAACAGAAACGGTGACAGTTGGGCATTCAGAACTAAAAACGGTGACACTGATTCAGAACTATGAAAAACGGTGACAGTGAGGCATTCAGAACTATGAACAGAAACGGTGACAGTGAGGCATTCAGAACTATGAACAGAAACGGTGACAGTGAGGCATTCAGAACTAACAAAAACAGAAACGTATGGTGACAGAGGCATTCAGAACTATGAACAGAAACGGTGACAGTGGAGGCATTCAGAACTATGAACAGAAATGGTGACAGTGAGGCATTCAGAACTATGAACAGAAACGGTGACAGTGAGGCATTCAGAACTATGGAACAGAAACGGTGACAGTGAGGCATTCAGAACTATGAACAGAAAACGGTGACAGTGAGGCATTCAGAACATTGACAGTGAGGCATTCAGAACTATGAACAGAAACGGCAGTGACAGTGAGGCATTCAGAACTATGAACAGAAACGGTGACAGGAGGCATTCAGAACTATGAACAGAAAACGGTGACAGTGAGGCATTCAGAACTATGAACAGAAACGGTGACAGTGAGGCATTCAGAACTATGAACAGAAACGGTGACAGTGAGGCATTCAGAACTATGAACAGAAACGGTGACAGTGAGGCATTCAGAACTATGAACAGAAACGGTGACAGTGAGGCATTCAGAACTATGAACAGAAACGGTGACAGTGAGGCATTCAGAACTATGAACAGAAATGGTGACACTGGGGCATTCAGACCCACGAACAAAAACGGTGACAGTGAGGCATTCAGAACTATGAACAGAAACGGTGACAGTGAGGCATTCAGAACTATGAACAGAAACGGTGACAGTGAGGCATTCAGAACTATTGACAGTGAGGCATTCAGAACTATGAACAGAAACGGTGACAGTGAGGCATTCAGAACTATGAACAGAAACGGTGACAGTGAGGCATTCAGAACTATGAACAGAAATGGTGAAGTGAGGCAGAAACAGAAACGGTGACAGTGAGGCATTCAGAACTATGAACAGAAATGGTGACACTGGGGCATTCAGAACCCACGAACAAAAACAGTGAGGCATTCAGAACCATGAACAGAAACGGTGACAGTGAGGCATTCAGAACTATGAACAGAAACGGTGACAGTGAGCATTCAGAACTATGAACAGAAATGGTGAATTCAGAACTACGAACAGAAACGGTGACAGTGGAGGCATTCAGAACTATGAACAGAAACGGTGACAGTGAGGCATTCAGAACTATGAACAGAAACGGTGACAGGAGGCATTCAGAACTATGAACAGAAACGGTGACAGTGAGGCATTCAGAACTATGAACAGAAACGGTGACAGTGAGGCATTCAGAACTATGAACAGAAACGGTGACAGTGAGGCATTCAGAACTATGAACAGAAACGGTGACAGTGGGGGCATTCAGAACTATGAACAGAAACGGTGACAGTGAGGCATTCAGAACTATGAACAGAAACGGTGACAGTGAGGCATTCAGAACTATGAACAGAAATGGTGACAGTGAGGGCATTCAGAACCTCAGAACAGAAAACGGTGACAGTGAGGGCATTCAGAACTATGAACAGAAACGGTGACAGTGAGGCATTCAGAACTATGAACAGAAACGGTGACAGTGGGGCATTCAGAACTAAGAACAGAAACGGTGACAGTGAGGCATTCAGAACTATGAACAGAAACGGTGACAGTGAGGCATTCAGAACTATGAACAGAAACGGTGAAGTGAGGCATTCAGAACTATGAATGAAGTGACAGTGGGGCATTCAGAACCATGAACAGAAACGGTGACAGTGAGGCATTCAGAACTATGAACAGAAACGGTGACAGTGGGCATTCAGAACCATGAACAGAAACGGTGACAGTGAGGCATTCAGAACTATGAACAGAAACGGTGACAGTGGGGCATCTCAGAACTACGAACAGAAACGGTGACAGTGAGGCATTCAGAACTATGAACAGAAACGGTGACAGTGGGGCATTCAGAACTATGAACAGAAACGGTGACAGTGAGGCATTCAGAACTATGAACAGAAACGGTGACAGTGAGGCATTCAGAACCACGAACAGAAACGGTGACAGTGAGGGGCATTCAGAACCACGAACAGAAACGGTGACAGTGAGGCATTCAGAACTATGAACAGAAACGGTGACAGTGAGGCATTCAGAACTATGAACAGAAACGGTGACAGTGAGGCATTCAGAACTATGAACAGAAACGGTGACAGTGGGGCATTCAGAACTATGAACAGAAACGGTGACAGTGGGGCATTCAGAACCACGAACAGAAACGGTGACAGTGAGGCATTCAGAACTATGAACAGAAACGGTGACAGTGGGGCATTCAGAACCATGAACAGAAACGGTGACAGTGAGGCATTCAGAACTATGAACAGAAACGGTGACAGTGGGGCATTCAGAACCACGAACAGAAACGGTGACAGTGAGGGCATTCAGAACTATGAACAGAAACGGTGACAGTGGGGGCATTCAGAACTATGAACAGAAACGGTGACAGTGAGGCATTCAGAACTATGAACAGAAATGGTGACAGTGAGGCATTCAGAACTATGAACAGAAACGGTGACAGTGGGGCATTCAGAACCACTGAACAGAAACGGTGACAGTGAGGCATTCAGAACTATGAACAGAAACGCAGTGACAGTGGGGCATTCCAGAACCACGAACAGAAACGGTGACAGTGAGGCATTCAGAACTATGAACAGAAACGGTGACAGTGGGGCATTCAGAACTAACAGAACAGAACAGTGGTGACAGAAACGGTGAATTCAGAACCAGAACAGAAACGGTGACAGTGGGGCATTCAGAACCATGAACAGAAACGGTGACATGAGGCATTCAGAACTCGGAAACAGTAACATTCAGATCACGAACAGAAACGGTGACAGTGAGGGCATTCAGAACTATGAACAGAAACGGTGACAGTGGGGCATTCAGAACCAAACGAACAGAAACGGTGACAGTGAATTCAGAACTATGAACAGAAACGTGACAGTGAGGCATTCAGAACTATGAACAGAAACGGTGACAGTGGGGCATTCAGAACTATGAACAGAAACGGTGACAGTGGAGGCATTCAGAACCACGAACAGAAACGGTGACAGTGGGGCATTCAGAACAGTGACAGTGGGGCATTCAGAACTATGAACAGAAACGGTGACAGTGGGGCATTCAGAACCACAAACACAGAAACGGTGACAGTGAGGCATTCAGAACTATGAACAGAAACGGTGACAGTGGGGCATTCAGAACTACGAACAGAAACGGTGACAGTGGGGCATTCAGAACCACGAACAGAAACGGTGACAGTGGGCATTCAGAACTATGAACAGAAACGGTGACAGTGGGGCATTCAGAACCACGAACAGAAACGGTGACAGTGGGGCATTCAGAACGATGAACAGAAATGGTGACAGTGAGACATTCAGAACTATGAACAGAAACGGTGACAGTGGGGCATTCAGAACCACGAACAGAAACGGTGACAGTGAGGCATTCAGAACTATGAACAGAAACGGTGACAGTGGGGCATTCAGAACCATGAACAGAAACGGTGAAAGGCAGAAGAAATGGGCATTCAGGAACCAGAACAGAACAGAAACGGTGACAGGCATTCAGAACCATGAACAGAAACGGTGACAGTGAGGCATTCAGAACCACGAACAGAAACGGTGACAGTGGGGCATTCAGAACTATGAACAGAAACGGTGACAGTGGGGCATTCAGAACCACAACAGAAACGGTGACAGTGGGGCATTCAGAACTATGAACAGAAACGGTGACAGTGGGGCATTCAGAACCACAAAACAGAAACGGTGACAGTGAGGCATTCAGAACTATGAACAGAAACGGTGACAGTGGGGCATTCAGAACCATGAACAGAAACGGTGACAGTGGGGCATTCAGAACCACAAACAGAAACGGTGACAGGCATTCAGAACCACGAACAGAAACGGTGACAGTGAGGCATTCAGAACTATGAACAGAAACGGTGACAGTGGGGCATTCAGAACCATGAACAGAAACGGTGACAGTGAGGCATTCAGAACTATGAACAGAAACGGTGACAGTGGGGCATTCAGAACCACGAACAGAAACGGTGACAGTGGGGCATTCAGAACTATGAACAGAAACGGTGACAGTGGAGCATCAGAACCATGAACAGAAACGGTGACAGTTGGGCATTCAGAACCAGAAACGGTGAACAGAAAACGGTGACAGAAATGGTGACAGGGCATTCAGAACTATGAACAGAAACGGTGACAGTGGGGCATTCAGAACCACATACAGAAATGGTGACAGTGGGGCATTCACCAGAAACGGTGACAGTTGGGCATTCAGAACTATGAACAGAAACGGTGACAGTGGCATTCAGAACATTCAGAAACACAAATTCAGAAATGAACAGAAACGGTGACAGTGAGGCATCAGAACTATGAACAGAAACGGTGACAGTGGGGCATTCAGAACCATGAACAGAAACAGGGGCATGAACCATGAACAGAAACGGTGACAGTGGGGCATTCAGAACTACGAACAGAAACGGTGACAGTTGGGCATTCAGAACCATGAACAGAAACGGTGACAGTGAGGCATTCAGAACCACAACAGAAACGGTGACAGTTGGGCATTCAGAACCACGAACAGAAACAGTGACAGTGGGGCATTCAGAACTATGAACAGAAACGGTGACAGTGGGGCATTCAGAACCACGAACAGAAATGGTGACAGTGGGGCATTCAGAACTATGAACAGAAACGGTGACAGTGGGGCATTCAGAACCACGAACAGAAATGGTGACAGTGGGGCATTCAGAACCACGAACAGAAATGGTGACAGTGGGGCATTCAGAACCACAAACAGAAACGGTGACAGTGGGGCATTCAGAACCATGAACAGAAACGGTGACAGTGGGGCATTCAGAACTATGAACAGAAACGGTGACAGTTGGGCATTCAGAAACGGTGACAGTTGGGCATTCAGAACTATGAACAGAAACGGTGACAGTGGGGCATTCAGAACCATGAACAGAAACGGTGACAGTGGGGCATTCAGAACCACGAACAGAAACGGTGACAGTGGGGCATTCAGAACCACGAACAGAAACGGTGACAGTGGGGCATTCAGAACCACGAACAGAAACGGTGACAGTGGGGCATTCAGAACCACGAACAGAAATGGTGACAGTGGGGCATTCAGAACCACGAACAGAAACGGTGACAGTTGGGCATTCAGACCCACGAACAAAACGGTGACAGTGAGGCATTCAGAACTATGAACAGAAACGTAGACAGTGAGGCATTCAGAACTATGAACAGAAACGGTGACAGTGAGGCATTCAGGAACTATGAACAGAAACGGTGACAGTGAGAGGCATCTAGACCCACGGTAACAAAAACGGTGACAGTGGGAGGCATTCAGAACTATGAACAGAAACGTGGTGACAGTGAAAGTATCTCAGAACCACGATTAACCTTTTTACAGTATAGGAGGATTATATTGTCTAGAAACGTACAATTCATGCCAAATAAACAGAAACGGTCACAGTAACCTCTCTTTTCTTGAACTATGAACAAAAACGGTGAATATATGCCTTCTAAGTAAATAGAAACGGTGACAGTGAGGCATTCAGAACTATGAACAGAAACGGTGACAGTGAGAGGCATTCAGAACTATGAACAGAAACGGTGACAGTGAGGCATTCAGAATCCATGAACAGAAACGTGACAGGAGGCATTCATGAACTATGAACAGAAACGCAGACAGTGAGGTATCTAGAACTATGACAGTGAGGCATTTTCAGTACTAAACAGAAACGCCTTCGGAGGCATTCAGAACTATCAACAGAAACGTGAAAGGAATTCAGAACTATGAACAGAAATGGTGACAATGGGGCATTCAGAACTATGAACAGAAACGGTGACAGTGAGGCATTCAGAACTATGAATTCAAACGGTGACATTCAGTGGGTATTAACCAGAACCACGAACACGAAACGGTGACAGTGAGGCATTCAGAACTATGAACAGAAACGGGTGACAGTTGGGCATTCAGAACTATAAGTGAATGGTGAATTCTATCAACTAAACAAAAACGGTGAGCAATACATTTAACTATGAACAGAAATGTTTTCAGAACCACGTGACTCATTAGAACTTCAGAACGGTGGACAGTGAGGCATTCAGAACATTCTGACAGTGAGGCCCCTAATGAACTAGAAACGGTGACAGTTCGCTTACAGAACTATGAACAGAAATGACAGTGATAGAACTGGGAAACGAAACGGTGACAGTGAGGCATTCAGAACTATGAATGAACGGTGGACAGTGAGGCATTCAGGAACTATGAACAGAAACGGTGACAGTGAGGCATCTGTGAACTATGAACAGAAACGGTGGACAGTGAGGCATTCAGAACTATGAACAGAACGCAGGACAGGAGGCATTCAGAACTGTTAACAGAAACGGTGACAGTGGAGGCATTCAGACCTACCTAACAAAAACGGTGACAGTGGGGAGGCATTCAGAACTATGAACAGAAACGGTGACAGTGAGGCATTCAGAACTATGAACAGAAATGGTGACACTGGGGCATTCAGAACTATGGAACAGAAACGGTGACAGGAGGCATCAGAACTATGAACAGAAACGCAGACAGTTGGGCATTCAGAACTCACGAACAAAAACGGTGACAGTGAGGCATTCAGAACTATGAACAGAAACGGTGACAGTGGGCATTCAGAACTGAACAGAAACGGTGACAGTGAGGCATTCAGAACTGTGAACGAAACAGTGACAACAAAAACGGTGACAGTGGGGCATTCAGAACCACGGAGCAAGAAACGGTGACATTAGGCATGGAACTATGAAACGAGTGACAGTGAGGCATTCAGACCCACGAACAAAAACGGTGACAGTGAGGCATTCAGAACTATGAACAGAAACGGTGACAGTGAGGCATTCAGAACTATGGTGAACAGAAACAGAAACGTGACAGTGAAGGCATTCAGGGACTATGAACAAAACGGTGACAGTGAGGCATTCAGAACTATGAACAGAAATGGGCGTGCTAGGGGCATTCAGAACAGAAACGGTGACAGTGAGGCATTCAGAACTATGAACAGAAACGGTGACAGTTGGGCATTCAGAACTATGAACAGAAATGGTGACAGTGAGGCATTCAGAACTATGAACAGAAACGGTGACAGTGGAGGCATTCAGAACTATGAACAGAAACGGTGACAGTGAGGCATTCAGAACTATGAACAGAAATGGTGACAGTGAGGCATTCAGAACTATGAACAGAAACGGTGACAGTGAGGCATTCAGAACTATGAACAGAAACGGTGACAGTGAGGCATTCAGAACTATGAACAAACGGTGACAGAAATTCCAGAACTGACATGACAGTGATCAGAACTATGAACAAAAACGGTGACAGTGAGGCATTCAGAACTATGAACAGAAACGGTGACAGTTGGGCATTCAGAACTATGAATCTATGAACAGAGTGAGGCATTCAGAACTATGAACAGAAACGGTGACAGTGAGGCATTAACTAGAACAGATGACAGTGAGGCATTCAGAACTATGAACAGAAATGGTGACACTGGGGCATTCAGAACTATGAACAGAACGGTGACAGTGAGGCATTCAGAACTATGAACAGAAACGGTGACAGTGAGGCATTCAGAACTATGAACAGAAATGGTGACACTGAGGCATCCAGAACCTCGAACAGAAACGGTGACAGTGAGGCATTCAGAACTATGAACAGAAACGGGTGACAGTTGGGCATTCAGACCCACGAACAAAAATGAACAGAACGTGACAGTGAGGCATTCAGAACTATGAACAGAAACGGTGACAGTGAGGCATTCAGAACTATGAACAGAACGGTGACAGTGAGGCATTCAGAACTATGAACAGAAACGGTGACAGTGAGGGCATTTCAGAACTATGAACAGAAACGGGTGACAGTGAGAGGCATTCAGAACAGAACAGAAATGGTGACACTATGAACAGAAAGAAACGGTGACAGTGAGGCATTCAGAACTATGAACAGAAATGGTGACAGTGAGGCATTCAGAACTATGAACAGAAACACTGGAGGCATTCAGAACCTGAACAGAAACGGTGACAGTGAGGCATTCAGAACTATGAACAGAAACGGTGACAGTGAGGCATTCAGAACTATGAACAGAAACGGTGACACTGAGGCATTCAGAACTATGAACAGAAACGGTCAGTGAGGCATTCAGAACTATGAACAGAAACGGTGACAGTGAGGCATTCAGAACTATGAACAGAAACGGTGACAGTGGGAGGCATTCAGGAACTATGAACAGAACACAGATTCAGAACCACGAACAAAAACGGTGACAGTGAGGCATTCAGAACTATGAACAGAACATGACAGTGAGGCATTCAGAACTATGAACAGAAACGGTGACAGTGAGGCATTCAGAACTATGAACAGAAACGGTGACAGTGAGGCATTCAGAACTATGAACAGAAACGGTGACAGTTGAGGCATTCAGAACTACGAACAGAAACGGTGACAGTGAGGCATTCAGAACTATGAACAGAAACGGTGACAGTGAGGCATTCAGAACTATGAACAGAAACGGTGACAGTGAGGCATTCAGAACTATGAACAGAAACGGTGACAGTGAGGCATTCAGAACTATGAACAGAAACGGTGACAGTGAGGCATTCAGACCCACGAACAAAAACGGTGACAGTGAGGCATTCAGAACTATGAACAGAAACGGTGACAGTGAGGCATTCAGAACTATGAACAGAAACGGTGACAGTGAGGCATTCAGAACTATGAACAGAAACGGTGACAGTGAGGCATTCAGAACTATGAACAGAAATGGTGACAGTGGGGCATTCAGAACCACGAAACAGAAACGGTGACAGTGAGGCATTCAGAACTATGAACAGAAACGGTGACAGTGAGGCATTCAGAACTATGAACAAAACGGTGACAGTGAGGCATTCAGAACTATGAACAAAAACGGTGACAGTGAGGCATTCAGAACTATGAACAGAAAACGGTGACAGTGAGGCATTCAGAACTATGAACAGAAACGGTGACAGTGGGGGCTATGATCGGAAATATGAACAGAAACGGTGACAGTGAGGCATTCAGAACTATGAACAGAAACGGTGACGGTGCATTCAGAACACTGAACTATGAACAGAAACGGTGACAGTGAGCATTCAGAACCCATGAACAGAAACGGTGACAGTGAGGCATTCAGAACTGACAGTGAACAGAAATGGTGACAGTTGGGCATTCAGAACCACGAAACAGAAACGGTGACAGTGAGGCATTCAGAACTATGAACAGAAACGGTGACAGTGAGGCATTCAGAACTATGAACAGAAACGGTGACAGTGAGGCATTCAGAACTATGAACAGAAACAGTGACAGTGAGGGGCATTCAGAACTATGAACAGAAACGGTGACAGGAGGGGCATTCAGAACTATGAACAGAAACGGTGACAGTGGGGCATTCAGAACTATGAACAGAAACGGTGACAGTGAGGCATTCAGAAAACAGAAACGGTGACAGTGACATTCAGAACTATGAACAGAAATGGTGACACTGGGGGCATTCAGAACTATGAACAGAAACGGTGACAGTGGGGCATTCAGAACCATGAACAGAAACGGTGACAGTGAGGCATTCAGAACTATGAACAGAAACGGTGACAGTGGGGCATTCAGAACTATGAACAGAAACGGTGACAGTGAGGCATTCAGAACTATGAACAGAAACGGTGACAGTGAGGCATTCAGAACTATGAACAGAAACGGTGACAGTGAGGCATTCAGAACTTATGAACAGAAACGGTGACAGTGAGGCATTCAGAACTATGAACAGAAACGGTGACAGTGAGGCATCCAGAACTATGAACAGAAACGGTGACAGTGAGGCATTCAGAACTATGAACAGAAACAGTGAGGCATTCAGAACTAGAACAGAAATGGTGACACTGGGGCATTCAGAACCCCCGAACAGAAACGTGACAGTGAGGCATTCAGAACTATGAACAGAAACGGTGACAGTGGGGGCATTCAGAACTATGAACAGAAAATCGAACAGAAATGGTGACAGTGAGGCATTCAGAACTATGAAACAGAAACGGTGACAGTTCAGAACTATGAACAGAAACGGGTGACAGTGAGGCATTCAGAACTCGAACAGAAACGGTGACAGTGAGGCATTCAGAACTATGAACAGAAACGGTGACAGTGAGGCATTCAGAACTATGAACAGAAACGGTGACAGTGGGGCATTCAGAACTATGAACAGAAACGGTGACAGTGAGGCATTCAGAACTATGAACAGAAACGGTGACAGTGAGGCATTCAGAACCACGAACAGAAACGGTGACAGTGAGGCATTCAGAACTATGAACAGAAACGTGGACACACTGGGGCATTCAGACACAAACAGAAACGGTGACAGGAGGCATTCAGAACTATGAACAGAAACGGTGACAGTGAGGCATTCAGAACTATGAACAGAAACGGTGACAGTGGGGCATTCAGAACTACGAACAGAAATGGTGACAGTGAGGCATTCAGAACTATGAACAGAAACGGTGACAGTGGGGCATTCAGAACCAAGGAACAGAAACGGTGACAGTGAGGCATTCAGAACTATGAACAGAAAACGAAATGGGGCATTCAGAACCACGAACAGAAACGGTGACAGTGAGGCATTCAGAACTATGAACAGAAACGGTGACAGTTGGGCATTCAGAACCAAAAACGAACAGAAATTCAGAATCCATGAACAGAAACGGTGACAGGGGGCATTCAGAACCACGAACAGAAACGGTGACAGTGGGGCATTCAGAACTATGAACAGAAACGGTGACAGTGGGGCATTCAGAACTATGAACAGAAACGGTGACAGTGGGGCATTCAGAACTATGAACAGAAACGGTGACAGTGGGGGCATTCAGAACTACAACAGAAACGGTGACAGTGGGGCATTCAGAACCACAGAAACAGAAACGGAACAGAAATGGTGACAGTGGGGCATTCAGAACTATGAACAGAAAATGGTGACAGTGGGGCATTCAGAACCACGAACAGAAACGGTGACAGTGGGGCATTCAGAACCATGAACAGAAACGGTGACAGTGGGGTATCCAGAACTATGAACAGAAACAGTTGACAGTGGGGCATTCAGAACCATGTAACAGAAACGGTGACAGTGAGGCATTCAGAACTATGAACAGAAACGGTGACAGTGGGGCATTCAGAACCACGAACAGAAACGGTGACAGTGAGGGCATTCAGAACGATGAACAGAAATGGTGACAGTGGCATTCAGAACTACAACAGAAACGGTGACAGTGAGGCATTCAGAACTATGAACAGAAACGGTGACAGTGATGGGCATTCAGAACTATGAACAGAAACGGTGACAGTGGGGCATTCAGAACTACGAACAGAAACGGTGACAGTGCCACATTCAGAACCACGTGAACAGAAACGGTGACAGTGGGGCATTCAGAACCACGACAGAAACGGTGACAGTGGGGCATTCAGAACTACAAACAGAAACGGTGACAGTGGGGCATTCAGAACCATGAACAGAAATGGTGGTGACAGTGGGGCATTCAGAACTATGAACAGAAATGGTGACAGTGGGGCATTCAGAACTATGAACAGAAACGGTGACAGTGGGGCATTCAGAACCATGAACAGAAACGGTGACAGTGAGGCATTCAGAACTATGAACAGAAACGGTGACAGTGGGGCATTCAGAACTATGAACAGAAACGGTGACAGTTCAGAACAAAAAACGATTAGGCATCAGAACTATGAACTGATTCAGAACTAGAACAGAAACGGTGACAGTGGGGGCATTCAGAACCACGAACAGAAACGGTGACAGTGAGGCATTCAGAACTATGAACAGAAACGGTGACAGTGGGGCATTCAGAACCATGAACAGAAACGGGTGACAGTGAGGCATTCAGAACTATGAACAGAAACGGTGACAGTGAGGCATTCAGAACTATGAACAGAAATGGTGACAGTGAGGCATTCAGAACTATGAACAGAAACGGTGACAGTGGGGCATTCAGAACTATGAACAGAAACGGTGACAGTGGGGCATTCAGAACTATGAACAGAAACGGTGACAGTGATGCATTCAGAACTACAAACAGAAACGGTGACAGTGGGGCATTCAGAACTATGAACACAGTTCAGACCCACAGAAATATGAACAGTGACAGTGACAGGAGGCATTCAGAACTATGAACAGAAACGGTGACAGTGAGGCATTCAGAACTATGAACAGAAACGGTGACAGGAGGCATTCAGAACTATGAACAGAAATGGTGACAGTGGGGCATTCAGAACCAGAAACTGATGAACAGAAACGGTGACAGTGAGGCATTCAGAACTATGAACCAGTGAACAGAAAAACGGTGACAGTGAGGCATTCAGAACTATGGAAGGTGACATGAGGGCATTCAGAACTATGAACAGAAATGGTGACGAGGCATGACAGTGAAAACGGGCATTCAGAACTATGAACAGAAATGGTGACAGTGGGGCATTCAGAACTATGAACAGAAACGGTGACAGTGAGGCATTCAGAACTATGAAACAGAAACGGTGACAGTGGGCATTCAGAACTATGAACAGGTGACAGTGACAGTGGGGCATTCAGAACTATGAACAGAAACGGTGACAGTGGGGCATTCAGAACCATGAACAAAAACGGTGAAGTGAGGCAGAAATGAACAGGGTGACAGTGAGGCATTCAGAACTAAACAGAAACAGGGTGACAGTGGGGCATTCAGAACTATGAACAGAAACGGTGACAGTGAGGCATTCAGAACTATGAACAGAAACGGTGACAGTGACCCCATGAACAGGCACAGTGCATTCAGAACTATGAACAGAAACGGTGACAGTTGGGCATTCAACTATGAACAAAACGGTGACAATTCAGAACTATGAACAGAAACGGTGACAGTGGGCATTCAGAACTATGAACAGAAACGGTGACAGTGGGCATTCAGAACTATGAACAGAAACAGTGACAGTGAGGCATTCAGAACCACGAACGGTGACAGTGAGGCATTCAGAACTATGAACAGTGACAGTGGGGCATTCAGAACTATGAACAGAAACGGTGACAGTGGGGAACATTGACAGAACCATGAACAGAAACGGTGACAGTGAGGCATTCAGAACTATGAACAGAAACGGTGACAGTGGGCATTCAGAACCACGAACAGAAACGGTGACAGTTGGCATTCAGAACTATGAACAGAAACGGTATGAACAGTGGTGACAGCATTCAGAACTATGAACAGAAATGGTGACAGTGGGCATTCAGAACTATGAAAGAAACGGTGACAGTGAGGCATTCAGAACTATGAACAGAAACGGTGACAGTGACAGTGGGGGCATTCAGAACCACGAACAGAAACAGTGGGCATTCAGAACTATGAACAGAAACGGTGACAGGGGCATTCAGAACCAGATGAACAGAAAACGGTGACAGTGGGCATTCAGAACCTGAACAGAAACGGTGACAGTGAGGCATTCAGAACTATGAACAGAAACGACAGTGAGGCATTCAGAACTTGGTGACATTCAGAACCACGAACAGAAACTATGAACAGAAACAGTGACAGGGGCATTCAGAACTATGAACAGAAACGGGTGACAGTGAATTCAGAACTGAACAGAAATGGTGACAGTGGCATTCAGAACCACGAACAGAAACGGTGACAGGGGCATTCAGAACTATGCATTCATTCAGAACCATGAACAGAAACGGTGACAGTGAGGCATTCAGAACTATGAACAGAAACGGGACACTGGGGCATTCAGAACTATGAACAGAAAACGGTGACAAACAGAACTATGGTGACAGTGGGCATTCAGAACTATGAACAGAAACGGTGACAGTGGGGCATTCAGAACTATGAACAGAAACGGTGACAGTGAGGCATTCAGAACTATGAACAGAAACGGTGAACAGAAATGAACAGGGTGACAGTGGGGCATTCAGAACTACGAACATTCAGAACTATGAACAGAAACGGTGACAGTGGGCATTCAGAACTATGAACAGAAATGGTGACACTGGTTGAGAACTATGAACAGAAACGGTGACAGTGAGGCATTCAGAACTATGAACATGAACAGAAACAAAAATGACAGTGAGGCATTCAGAACCATGAACAGAAACGGTGACAGTGGGCATTCAGAACTATGAACAGAAACGGTGACAGTGAGGGGCATTCAGAACCACTATCGACAGAAACGGTGACAGTGGGGCATTCAGAACTATGAACAGAAACGGTGACAGTTGGGCATTTCAGAACTATGAACAGAAACGGTGACAGTGAGGCATTCAGAACCACGAACAGAAACGGTGACAGTGAGGCATTCTATGAACAAAATGGTGACAGTGGGCATTCAGACCCACGAACAGAAACGGTGACAGTGGGGCATTCAGAACTATGAACAGAAACGGTGACAGTGGGGCATTCAGAACTATGAACAGAAACGGTGACAGTGAGGCATTCAGAACTATGGAAACGGTGACACTGGGGCATTCAGAACTATGAACAGAAACGGTGACAGTGAATTCAGAACTATGAACAGAAACAGTGACAGGATGGCATTCAGAACCACGATTTCAGAAACGGTGACAGTGGGCATTCAGAACCATGAACAGAAACGGTGACAGTGGGGCATTCAGAACTATGAACAGAAACGACAGTGACATTCAGAACTATGAGGCACAGTGGGGCATCAGAACTATGAACAGAAACGGTGACAGTGAGGGCATTCAGAACCATTCAGAACAGAAACGACGTGACAGTGACAGGCATTCAGAACCACGAACAGAAACGGTGACAGTGAGGCATTCAGAACTATGAACAGAAACATTCAGAACCACGAACAGAAACGGTGACAGTGAGGCATTCAGAACTATGAACAGAAACGGTGACAGTGAAGGCATTCAGAACCACGTGAACAGAAACGGTGACAGTGGGGCATTCAGAACCACGAACAGAAACGGTGACAGTGAATTCAGAAATGAACAGAAACGGTGACAGTGGGGCATTCAGGAACCATTCAGAACTACAGTGAACAGAAATGGAAAACAGTGAGGCATTCAGAACTATGAACAGAAACGGTGACAGTGAGGCATTCAGAACTGTGAACAGAAACAGTGACAGTGGGGCATTCAGAACCACGAACAGAAACGGTGACAGTGGGGCATTCAGAACTATGAACAGAAACGGTGACAGTGAGGCATTCAGAACTATGAACAGAAACGGTGACAGTGAATTCAGAAATGAACAGAAATGGTGACAGTGAGGCATTCCAGAACTGTGGAAACATGAGGCATTCAGAACTATGACAGTGAGGCATTCAGAACTATGAACAGAAACGGTGACAGTGGGGCATTCAGAACCACGAACAGAAACGGTGACAGAAATGAACAGAAACGACAGTGGGGCATTCAGAACTATGAACAGAAACGGTGACAGTGGGGCATTCAGAACCACAAACAGAAACGGTGACAGTGGGGCATTCAGAACTACGAACAGAAACGGTGACAGTGGGGCATTCAGAACTATGAACAGAAACGGTGACAGTGGGGCATTCAGAACCACGAACAAAACGGTGACAGAATTCAGAACTATGAACAGAAACGGTGACAGTGGGGCATTCAGAACTACAAACAGAAACGGTGACAGTGAGGCATTCAGAACTATGAACACGTGGGGCACTGGGGCAACAGAAACGGTGACAGTGGGGCATTCAGAACTATGAACAGAAACGGTGACAGTGAGGCATTCAGAACTATGAACAGAAACGGTGACAGGGGCATTCAGAACCAACAGAACAGAAATTCAGAACTATGAACAGAAACGGTGACAGTGGGGCATTCAGAACCACGAACAGAAACGGTGACAGTGAGGCATTCAGAACTATGAACAGAAACGGTGACAGTGGGGCATCTAGAACTATGAACAGAAACGGTGACAGTGGGGCATTCAGAACCACAGAACAGAAATGGTGACAGTGGGCATTCAGAACTACAAACAGAAACGGTGACAGTGGGGCATTCAGAACCACGAACAGAAACGGTGACAGTGAGGCATTCAGAACTATGAACAGAAACATTCAGAACCACGAACAGAAACGGTGACAGTGGGGCATTCAGAACCATGCATGACAGTGAGGCATTCAGAACTATGAACAGAAACGATGAAGTGGGGCATTCAGAACCATGGTGACAGTGGGGCATTCAGAACGAACAGAAACGGTGACAGTGAACATTCAGAACTATGAACAGAAACGGTGACAGTGGGGCATTCAGAACCACGAACAGAAATGGTGACAGTGAGGCATTCAGAACTATGAACAGAAACGGTGACAGTGGGGCATTCAGAACCACGTACAGAAACGGTGACAGTGGGGCATTCAGAACCACGAACAGAAACGGTGACAGTGAGGCATTCAGAACTATGAACAGAAACGGTGACAGTGGGGCATTCAACCACGAACCAGTGGGGCATTCAGAACCAGAACAGAAACGGTGACAGTGAGGCATTCAGAACTATGAACAAACAACAGAAACGGTGACAGTGAGGCATTCAGAACTATGAACAGAAACGGTGACAGTGGGGCATTCAGAACCATGAACAGAAACGGTGACAGTTGGGCATTCAGAACCAGAAATGGTGAACATTCAGAAACAGTGAAACAGTGACAGTTGGGCATTCAGAACTATGAACAGAAACAACGGTGATTCAGTTGGTGACAGTTGGGCATTCAGAACTATGAACAGAAAACCACAACAGAAACGGTGACAGTTGGGCATTCAGAACTATGAACAGAAACGGTGACAGTGGGGCATTCAGAACCACGTGAACAGAAACGGTGAGAAATGGTGACAGTTGGGCATTCAGAACTATGAACAGAAACGGTGACAGTGGGGCATTCAGAACTATGAACAGAAATGGTGACAGTGGGGCATTCAGAACCACGAACAGAAACGGTGACAGTGGGGCATTCAGAACTATGAACAGAAACGGTGACAGTGGGGCATTCAGAACCATGAACAGAAACGGTGACAGTGATGCATTCAGAACTATGAACAGAAACGGTGACAGTTGGGCATTCAGAACCACAAACAGAAACGGTGACAGTTGGGCATTCAGAACCAGAAATGGGTGAACAGAAACATGGAAACGGTGACAGTTGGGCATTCAGAACCATGAACAGAAACGGTGACAATTCAGAACTACGAACAGAAACGGTGACAGTGGGGAACATTCAGTGGGGCATTCAGAACCACGAACAGAAACGGTGACAGTTGGGCATTCAGAACTATGAACAGAAATGGTGACAGTGGGGCATTCAGAACCACAAACAGAAATGGTGACAGTTGGGCATTCAGAACTATGAACAGAAGAAACGGTGACAGTGAACAGAAACATTCAGAACTATTGGGGCATTCAACAGAAACGGTGACAGTGGGGCATTCAGAACCACGAACAGAAACGGTGACAGTGGGGCATTCAGAACCATGAACAGAACAGAATTCAGAACCACGGTGACAGTTGGGCATTCAGAACCACAGAACAACAGAAACAGTGAAGTTGGGCATTCAGAACCACGAACAGAAATGGTGACAGTGGGGCATTCAGAACTATGAACAGAAACGGTGACAGTTGGGCATTCAGAACTATGAACAGAAACCATTCAGAACCACAAACAGAAACAGTGACAGTGGGGCATTCAGAACCACGAACAGAAACGTGACAGTTGGGCATTCAGAACCATGAACAGTGACAGTGGGGCATTCAGAACCACAAACAGAAACAGTGATAGTTGGGCATTCAGAACCACGAACAGAAACGGTGACAGTGGGGCAGAACCACAAACAGAAACAGTGACAGTTGGGCATTCAGAACCATGAACAGGTGAAATTCAGGTGACAGTTGGGCATTCAGAACCACGAACAGAAACGGTGACAGTGGGGCATTCAGAACCACAACAGAAATGGTGACCACAACAGAAACGGTGGTTGGGCATTCAGAACCACAACAGAAATGGTGACAGTGGGGCATTCAGAACAGAAACGGTGACAATTCAGAAACAGAAATGGTGACAGTTGGGCATTCAGAACTATGAACAGAAATGGTGACAGTGGGGCATTCAGAACTATGAACAGAAACGAACAGTTGGGGCATTCAGAACCACAAACAGAAACAGGTGACAGTGGGGCATTCAGAACCACGAACAGAAACGGTGACAGTGGGGCATTCAGAACCACGTACAGAAATGGTGACAGTTGGGCATTCAGAACTACAAACAGAAACGGTGACAGTTGGGCATTCAGAACTATGAACAGAAACGGTGACAGTGGGGCATTCAGAACCACAAACAGAAATGGTGACAGTGAGGCATTCAGAACTATGAACAGAAACGGTGACAGTGGGGCATTCAGAACTATGAACAGAAACAGTGACAGTGGGGCATTCAGAACCACGAACAGAAACGGTGACAGTGGGGCATTCAGAACTACAAACAGAAACGGTGACAGTGATTCAGTGGGGACAGTTTCAGAACTATGAACAGAAACAGTGGGGTGACAGTTGGGCATTCAGAACTACGAACAGAACATTCAGAACTACGAACAGAAACGGTGACAGTGGGGCATTCAGAACTATGAACAGAAACAGTGTGACAGAAATTGACAGGGGCATTCAGAACACAAACAGAAACAGTGACAGTGGGCATTCAGAACCACGAACAGAAACGGTGACAGTGGGGCATTCCACAAACAGAAACACAGTGGGGCATTCAGAACTATGAACAGAAACGGTGACAGTTGGGCATTCAGAACCACGAACAGAAACGGTGACAGTGGGCATTCAGAACTATGAACAGAAACGGTGACAGTGGGGCATTCAGAAATGAACAGAAACGGTGACAGTGGGGCATTCAGAACCACGAACAGAAACGGTGACAGTTGGGCATTCAGAACCACGCAGAGAAACGGTGACAGTGAAATTCAGAACCACGAACAGAAACGGTGACAGTGGGGCATTCAGAACTAACAGAAACGGTGACAGTGGGGCATTCAGAACCATGAACAGAAACAGTGACAGTGGGGCATTCAGAACCACGAACAGAAACGGTGACAGTGACAGGGGCATTCAGAACTACGAACAGAAACGGTGACAGTGGGGCATTCAGAACCACAACAGAAACGGTGACAGTTGGGCATTCAGAACCACGAACAGAAACAATGACAGTGGGGCATTCAGAACCACAAAACAGAAATGGTGACAGTTGGGCATTCAGAACTATGAACAGAAACGGTGACAGTTGGGCATTCAGAACCACAAACAGAAACAGTGACAGTTGGGCATTCAGAACTATGAACAGAAACGGTGACAGTGGGGCATTCAGAACCATTCAGAAATGGTGACAGTTGGGCATTCAGAACCACAACAGAAACGGTGACAGTTGGGCATTCAGAACTATGAACAGAAACAGTGACAGTGGGGCATTCAGAACCATAAACAGAAACAGTGACAGTGGGGCATTCAGAACCACAAACAGAAACGGTGACAGTGGGCATTCAGAACCACAAACAGAAATGGTGACAGTGGGGCATTCAGAACCACGTGTGGTGACAGTGGGGCATTCAGAACCACAAACAGAAATGGTGACAGTTGGGCATTCAGAACTACAGTGAAGTTGAGGCATTCAGAACAGTTGGGCAAAACCACGAACAGAAACGGTGACAGTGGGCATTCAGAACTACAAACAGAAACGGTGACAGTGGGGCATTCAGAACCACGAATGCAAGGAGGCGAACTAGAACAGAAACGGTGAATTCAGAAACAACCAATTTGATTCAGAACCACGAAGAAACGGTGACAGTGGGGCATTCAGAACCACAACAGAAACGGTGACAGTTGGGCATTCAGAACCAACAGAAACGGTGAAACAGAAACGGTGACAGTGGGGCATTCAGAACCACGAACAGAAACGGTGACAGTGGGGCATTCAGAACCACGAACAGAAACGGTGACAGTGGGGCATTCAGAACCACAAACAGAAACGGTGACAGTGGGCATTCAGAACTACGAACAGAAACGGTGACAGTTGGGCATTCAGAACTATGAACAGAAACGGTGACAGTGGGGCATTCAGAACCACGAACAGAAACAGTGACAGTCAGGGGCATTTCAGAACTATGAACAGAAATGGTGACAGTTGGGGCATTCAGAACTAAAGAAACAGAAACTATGAAAAAAGGTGACAGTGGGGCATTCAGAACCACGTACAGAAACGAACAACAGAAACGTGACAGTTGGGCATTCAGAACCACAAACAGAAATGGTGACAGTTGGGCATTCAGAACTATGAACAGAAACGGTGACAGTGGGGCATTCAGAACCACGAACAGAAACGGTGACAGTGGGGCATTCAGAACCATGAACAGAAACACACAGTGGGGCATTCAGAACCATGAACAGAAATGGTGACAGTTGGGCATTCAGAACTATGAACAGAAACACAACAGAACTATGAACAGAAACGGTGACAGTGGGGCATTCAGAACCACAAAACAGAAATGGTGACAGGTGACAGTGGGCATTCAGAACTATGAACAGAAAACGTTGGGCATTCAGAACTATGAACAGAAACAGTGACAGTTGGGCATTCAGAACCATGAACAGAAACGGTGACAGTGGGGCATTCAGAACCAAACGAACAGAAACGGTGACAGTTGGGCATTCAGAACCAGACAGAAACAATGAACAGAAACGGTGACAGTTGGGGCATTCAGAACCACATACAGAAACAGTGACAGTTGGGCATTCAGAACCACAAACAGAAATGGTGACAGTTGGGCATTCAGAACTATGAACAGAAACGGTGACAGTGGGGCATTCAGAACCACAAACAGAAACAGTGGGCATTCAGAACCATAAACAGAAACAGTGACAGGGGCATTCAGAACCACGAACAGAAACGGTGACAGTGGGGCATTCAGAACCACAAACAGAAATGGTGACAGTTGGGCATTCAGAACCAGAAACGAACAGAAAACGGTGACAGTGGGGCATTCAGAACCACGAACAGAAACAGTGACAGTTGGGCATTCAGAACCATAAACAGAAACAGACAGTGGGGCATTCAGAAACAGTGGGGCATTCAGAACCACAAACAGAAACAGTGACAGTGGGGCATTCAGAACCAGTTGGGCATTCAGAACAGAAACGGTGACAGTGGGGCATTCAGAACCACAAACAGAAACGGTGACAGTGGGGCATTCAGAACCACGAACAGAAACGGTGACAGTGACAGTTGGGCATTCAGGGCATTCAGAACCACGAACAGAAACAGGTGACAGTTGGGCATTCAGAACCACATACAGAAATGGTGAGAAACAGAACAGAAACGGTGACAGTGGGGCATTCAGAACTACGAACAGAAACTGACAGTGGGGCATTCAGAACAGAAACAGAAACAGTGACAGTTGGGCATTCAGAACCACGAACAGAAACGGTGACAGTGGGGCATTCAGAACTATGAACAGAAACGGTGACAGTGGGGCATTCAGAACCATGAACAGAAACGGTGACAGTGGGGCATTCAGAACCACGAACAGAAACAGTGACAGTTGGGCATTCAGAACAATAATGAACAGTTGGGCATTCAGAACTATGAACAGAAACAGTGACAGTGGGGGAACCACAAACAGAAATTGACAGTGGGGCATTCAGAACTATGAACAGAAAACAGTGACAGTGGGGCATTCAGAACCACGAACAGAAACAGTGACAGTTGGGCATTCAGAACCATGAACAGAAACGGTGACAGTGGGGCATTCAGAACCACGAACAGAAACGGTGACAGTGGGGCATTCAGAACCACGAACAGAAACAGGTGACAGTTGGGCATTCAGAACTATAAACAGAAACAGAAACCAGTGACAGTTGGGCATTCAGAACCACGAACAGAAAAACGGTGACAGTGGGGCATTCAAAACCACAAACAGAAATGGTGACAGTTGGGCATTCAGAACCATGAACAGAAACGGTGACAGTGGGGCATTCAGAACCACAAACAGAAACGGTGACAGTTGGGCATTCAGAACTATGAACAGAAACGGTGACAGTGGGGCATTCAGAACCACAACAGAAACGGTGAACAGAACCACAGAAACGACAGTTGGGCATTCAGAACCACAAACAGAAACAGAAACCCACGAACAGAAACGGTGACAGTTGGGCATTCAGAACTATGAACAGAAACGGTGACAGTGGGGCATTCAGAACCACGAACAGAAACAGTGACAGTGGGGCATTCAGAACCACGAACAGAAACGACAGTGGGGCATTCAGAACTATGAACAGGGCATTCAGAACCACAAACAGAAACGGTGACAGTGGGGCATTCAGAACTACGAACAGAAGTGACATTGGGCATTCAGAACCACAGTTGGGCATTCAGAACCACGAACAGAAACGGTGACAGTGGGGCATTCAGAACCACAGAAATAAACACATTCAGAACTATGAGCAGAAACGTGACAGTTGGGCATTCAGAACCATGAACAGAAACAGTGAAATTCAGGTGAACAGAAATGGTGACAGTGGGGCATTCAGAACCACAAACAGAAAATTATGAACAGAAACGGTGACAGTTGGGCATTCAGAACTATGAACAGAAACGGTGACAGTGGGGCATTCAGAACCACGAACAGAAACGGTGACAGTGGGGCATTCAGAACCACGAACAGAAACGGTGACAGTGGGGCATTCAGAACTATGAACAGAAACGGTGACAGTTGGGCATTCAGAACCACGAACAGAAACGGTGACAGTTGGGCATTCAGAACCATCAGAAACGGTGACAGTGGGGTTTCAGAACCACAAACAGAAACGGTGACAGTGGGGCATTCAGAACTATGAACAGAAACAGTTGGGCATTCAGAACCACGAACAGAAACGGTGACAGTGGGGCATTCAGTTGGGCATTCAGAACCACGAACAGAAACGGTGACAGTTGGGCATTCAGAAGTGACGACTATGAACAGAAAAGAACCACGAACAGAAATGGTGACAGTGGGGCATTCAGAACCACGAACAGAAACAAATTCAGAACCATGAACAGAAACGGTGACAGTTGGGCATTCAGAACCACAAACAGAAACGGTGACAGTGGGGCATTCAGAACCATGAACAGAAACGGTGACAGTGGGGCATTCAGAACCACGAACAGAAACGGTGACAGTTGGGCATTCAGAACCACGAACAGAAACGGTGACAGTTGGGCATTCAGAACTATGAACAGAAACGGTGACAGTGGGGCATTCAGAACCACGAACAGAAATGGTGACAGTTGGGCATTCAGAACTATGAACAGAAACGGTGACAGTGGGGCATTCAGAACCACAAACAGAAACGGTGACAGTTGGGCATTCAGAACCAAACAGAAACGGTGACAGTGGGGCATTCAGAACCATGAACAGTAACGGTGACAGTTGGGCATTCAGAACTATGAACAGAAATGGTGATAGTTGGGGCATTCAGAACCACGAACAGAAACGGTGACAGTGGGGCATTCAGAACCATGAACAGAAACGGTGACAGAATTCAGAAACGAACAGAAAATGTGACAGTGGGCATTTAGAACCATGGGGCATTCAAACTATGACAGTTGGGCATTTAGAACCATGAACAGAAACGGTGACAGTGGGCATTCAGAACCACAAACAGAAACGGTGACAGTGGGGCATTCAGAACCATGAACAGAAACGTCTGACAGTGGGGCATTCAGAAATTAACATTTAGAAATGGTGACAGTCAGAACTATGAACAGAAATGGTGACAGTGGGGCATTCAGAACAGAACAGAAACAGTGACAGTGGGGCATTCAGAACCATGAACAGAAACGGTGACAACATTCAGAACTATAACAGAAACGGTGACAGTTGGGCATTCAGAACCACGAACAGAAACGGTGACAGTGGGGCATAATCACGAACAGAAACGGAAGTAAATAAAATGACAGAGAACCACTAAAGAAACAATCTGCATTTTGAAAGAATTGTAGTGTATCCCTCAGATCAACAGTCAAAGTCGGTTTCCAACACTCAGATATAACCAGTGGTGGAAATTATAATCTAACATGGGAATAAATAAAAATGGAGAAACTAAACAATGAAGAAGAATTCCTTATTGCAAAATAAGTCTGAAGAAGAATGAAGAATTTTGAAAAATTGTTCCCATGGAATTTAGATTCCAAGCCGAAACAAAAAGAAGCCTCCTGGACATGTCTACCTTAGGCCTGATTGCAAGAAGGCAATCTGAATATATATATATATATATATATATATATATATATATATATATATATATATATATATATATATATATATATATGTATATGTATATTTTATATACTGTATATATACATACAAATATATATCACAGAATCCACATAAGAAGGTGAGTAAAAACGGGACTATGAACAAGTACTTTCATAATTTTCAAGTTCATACTGAATACAAAAGAAGTTGACAGAGCTTTATATATAAAAGCAGAGGGGGATGGGGTTACAGTTTGTTAATCTGGACAGCATGTTCTTTAAACAAAAAAAGACAAGGACAAAGGATCAAGGATAATCCAGGGTGTGGATTAACATTCAGGCTGCACATGGCTTCAATTAACACCTCCAGCAGATTCCTTTTCCGATGGTCGTTGACCTTGTAGATTGTCGATGACTTTTCCCAGTTAATCTCATGGTCTGCTTTAAGCCAATGATCCACAATGAAATTATTTGTTAAGCCTCTTGAAATGGCATATATGTGTTGGGAGCATCTCACTTTTAGTCCTTTTGATGTTTGACCAATATAAATCTTATTACATTCTTTGCAAGGAATACTGTATACAATATCGTTTGAATTGGGTGGGCTATTCTCAATTAGTTTATTTCTCAAAATATTATTATATTTAACTACTAAATTATTATCAATAATTTTTGAAATGGGCACTGCAGGAATGAAATTAGGATGAAATGGTAAACAGAGAATATTCTTAAGTTCTTTGTTAACACTGGTTGGATTATAATATGCCTTTTTTGCTTTATTTTTACAAAGTTCCGAAAAACATGGAGGGTAGCATAATGAATCTCCTATTTTATCAATAATTTTAAACTCCTCTTCCAAAACTTCAGGACTACAAATTCTAAGAGCTCTAAGATACATACTGGAAAATGTTGACACCTTAATTTGTTTAGCACGGTCAGAGTAAAAATGAATATATGACAAATTATTCATGGGTTTCCTATATATTTTAAAACAAAAACTGGTTTTATTCCAATCTGGAAGAGAAAAACACGATTGTATCACCTTCAATGGATTTAGTTAAAGGTCTTTTCTTTGGTTTGCCTCAAATACCTAATAAAATAGCGAATTTCCCAAAAAGGTTTATAGATGCAATTCATGAAACGATGAAAGATAAAAGTTTGCACATTACTAAAGCTGACAAATCCAATTGCTTTGTAATAATGGATAAAATTAGCTATGTTGAAAAATGGAAAACTTATTACCTGATTGTAGTACTTAGAGAAAACTACGGAAAGATCCATTAGCTGATGTCATAAAAATTTTCTGTTCTAAAATAAAAACTATACTAAAGGAATTTGGTTCAATAAAAGGGAAAGTGTCAACAATTGGCCCATCCTTACCTTACACTAATCAAAACCCATAAAAGAGATTTTCCTATTCGCCCCATTATCTGTTCAACTGGTTCTATTAGTTATAAACTTTCTAAATATCTAGTAAATCACTATCACCTATTCTGGGTACTATTTCAAATTCCATTTACAAAACTCTGTTGAGCTCTGTGATAGATTTTCTCATATTGAATTATCCAGTACTGACAAATAACAGTTTTGATGTGACATCTTTATTTACTAAAGTTCCTATTGATGACTTGCTTCAATATTTATCACAACATTTGGACTTCCATAATCTAGAATTACCTACCAATGTCATTATTAATTTGATATCCCTTTGCAGAAAAAATGGTAAATTCACTTTCAATGGTAATTTTCATGGACAGATATTTGGTATGGCTATGGGGAACCCTCTTTCGCAACTTTTGTCTCATATTTACATGGACTTCTTTGAGCCTAGACTTACTCCAAGATATATATTCTCTAAGGTATTTGGGTTAGATAAGTAGACGATTGTTTTTTTATCGTAAAAGACAATGTAAATATTCCTGACTTCTTGCATACTATTAATAATCTTGTACCGTTCAATAAATTCACAATAGAATATGAATAAAATAATTGTATACCATTTTTGGATGTCTTAGTTACTGGAAATGAGACCAATTTTTGTTTTAAAGTCTGTAGGAAACCCACGAATAATTAGTCATATATTCATTTTTACTCTAACCATGCTAAAGAAATTACGTGTCAACATTTTCCAGTAAGTATCTTAGAGCTCTTGGAATTTGCAGTCCTGAATTTTTCGAAGAGAAATTTAAAATTATTGATGAAATAGGAGATTCATTATGTTACCCTCCATATATTTTGGAACTTTGTAAAAAATAAAGCAAAAAAGACATATTACAATCCAACCAGTGTTAACAAAGAACTTAAGAATATTCACTATTTACCATTTCATTCCTGCAGTGCCCATTTTAAAAACTATTAACTTTAATTTAGTATTTAAATATAATAATATTTTGAGAAATAAACTAATTAAGAATAGCCCACCCAATTAACAAATAATGGCATTACAGATCATTGGCTTAAGACAGGCCATGTGATTAACTGGGATAAGTCATCGATAGTCTACAAGGTCAACGACCATCGAAAAATGAATCTGCTGGAGATGATGTTTATTGAAGACAAGTGCACCAAGAATGTTAATCTCCACCCTGGATTATCCCTTGATCCTTTGTCCTTGTCTTTTTTGTTTAAAGAGCATGCTGCCCAGACTAACAAACTGTAATCCCCGCCCAACTTCTGTTTTTGTATATAAAACTCTGTCAACTTCTTTTGTATTCAGTGTGAACTTGAAAATGTAGATTAAGCTACAAAAGTACTTCTCCAAAGTCTGGGTTTTCACTCACCTTCTTGCGTGGATTTTGTGATACTCTCAAGCACGTCTCCTCCGTGCTGCATTGGATATATATATATATATATATATTATATATATATATATATATATATATATATATATATATATATATATATATATATATATATATATATATATATGTATGTGTGTGTGTGTGTGTGTGTGTGTGTGTGTGTGTGTGTGGTGTGTATATGTGTATATATATATATATATATATATATATATCTTTATTATATATTAACTTTTCAGTATATAAAACCTCATCATCAGGCTGAAAAAACCGACAAGGATGAGAATCAGTAAAATTACGATAAAATGAATTGTCATAATAAATCTTCAGCAAAAATACTAACGAAATATATAAAATGAACAAGTAAATACAAACTAAAAGGGTGAGACATAAAATTAAAAACACAAACATAAAAATATGAAAATAAAACTAAGGTGAAATGTAAACAAACTACCACTCAAAAGTAAAAATCTAACGACCTAATTGAGTACCCTACTATGAAATTACACGATAGCTAGTTGAATACCAGACGAGTTGTTGTTCAATTCCGATTCATCTTTTTAATAGTCAGCGACTCTGAAATTAAAAGGTCAGTCTATTTGAACAAAACTGTCTTTTGTTCAAATAGACTGGACCTTTTAATTTCAGAGTCGCTGACTATTAAAAAGATGAAGCCGGAATTGAACAACAACTCGTCTGGTATTCAACTAGCTATCGTGTAATTTCATAGTAGGTACTCAATTAGGTCGATAGATTTTTTACTTTGTGAGTGGTAGTTTGTTTACATTTCACCTTAGTTTTATTTTCATATTTTTATGTTTGTGTTTTTAATTTTTCGTTATTTTACGTCTCACCCTTTTAGTTTGTATTTACTTGTTCATTTTATATATTTCGTTAGTATTTTTGCTGAAGATTTATTATGACAATTCATTTTATCGTAATTTTATTGATTCTCATCCTTGTCGGTTTTTTCAGCCTGATGATGAGGTTTTATACCTCGAAAGCTCGTACAATAAAGAATGTTCTTCCTGGTCTTGGCAATAATATATATATATATATATATATATATATATATATATATATATATATATATATATATATATATATATATATATATATATATATGTAAACCTTTTCCTGTTACAGGACGTGGCTCAAAGGAAGAACAAAACTATGGTGGATGCTACAATAATGATTTAACAGCTGATCTGTGGATGAAAACGCTATATAAATTTTCAGTAACTTTAGCCACTTCATAAATTTACACAGAAAGCTCATTAGTAGCAAACTGAATCCCCCACGAAAAATTGCACACTTCCTCTTTATATTATATACTTTCATGATTCCTAAACAGTGAGTCTGTTTATTACTAAGCAAAACTAATATAACTTGAATTTTTTTTCATTACTTTTAACAAATTTCATAAAAATTTCCAACGTAATAGACGGAGATCTATCTGATTCACAAAGCATAATTCTTTAAATATAAAAGGTTCAAAATTTAGCATATTTTTTTTATGCTAACACAAAATAAAAATCTAAATATGTTTTGCAAACTATAGGTTTTTACGATTTCTCTATATTTTTCCCAGAGTCCACACGAAAACTTCTAACCAAGTAAATTTTACAAATGTAACGCCATTTGTACAGAAGAAAATGGGATTCGATTTGCTTTAAATGAAGGAGCAAAAGTTAAAAGTCTCAGAACGATGCTTCTGAACCAGAATCATGTACACAGTGTCCTTTACCTCGGGCATAAGCATTGAATCTATTATGTAACAAAACTCCACAATTATATGAATAAATTGTATTCAAGTGCAAAAGATCAAACAAAGGCGGCGTTCCTCCTCAGTGTTGAACATAAACAGTGAAGAGGAATCAAAAGTCTTTGTTGTATCTTTTGCATATTAATACAATTTATTCATATAATTGTGGATTTTACTATATAACAGTTTATCACGATATTGTGAGTTTCTTAGCAATCAAGTCGCTATCCCAGTAAATCAAGATTTCCCCTCCAAGAGTGGGACTCTCAGAGCGCTGGCATAAACTGTTCTCACTTTCTTCATATGAAATTCACTTCCCTTAATTAGGTGCACCCGCAGTCACATTTTCACTCATTCCTCTTCAGCCGAAACTTCTTCCTTTTGCTTCAGTCAAATAATGAAACGATGTATTTCTGGCCACTCACTTTCTCACTGTCACAACAACCGTGTTCTGCCATGTACTCTGTGCTGACACATAATCTAACAAGGTCTCCTACCCTTGCTTCTCAATACATTTTATTACGAGTACTTCAGAGTGTCAGGAGATGGAACATGGCTTCAAAATAACCATTGTGGTTTACTCATGTCTTCTGACTGCTTTTCCACTTGAAGAGTAAAAAGTTTTATTTTCTTTTCTGCCTTACAAAGGCTGATATTGTAGCGAAGAAATCATAATTTCGTCATGAATCCAGCTGCTTTTGAGAAAGATCCATAAAAAACAAAATCCAGAATCTATGAAAATACTAGTTAAGTGGAAATGAAAGGAGTATAACATTCGGGGAACAAGACACGAATGGGATTGCTGACTAAACCACAGAGCAGTGCTGAAGTTTCTAGCGTTGTTTCCTATCAAAGGATTTCCAAAGAAATCCAGTGTTGATGTTATCCCACTGACAGAAATTCTGCGCCACAAATGAAATACACGGGATACTATTTAATATGAAAACCTCAGCTTAGGAACACCTACCAGCATTCTGTCACACTCATCGTCGCAATGATTTATATAAAATGTTAAAAGACCCAACACAGTCTTCGTTTTTACTTAAAACGATTGAGATAGGGGCAAGATTGTGCAATTTTTATGTTACAGTTAACTTTAAGGTTTGATTGGAGCACTGAGATTTGGTTCAGTAACTATAAAGCACAAAGCAGCTCTGCTTTCAACAACCTGATCCGTAAACTTCAAAACAGTTCCTCCTAATTCACAACTCTGGAGCACTGTCCCGGACAATTTCCAAGACAGACACCAAGACACAAGTTTGTCTGTCATTGATTATGAAAGTTTCCTCACCTTTGGCCTTTGATGCAGACAGGACCACCAAGTATCCCTCCGCATCCATATCCTCAAGTTTACTCAGGGTGGGAGGATAAGCGTTTCCACTCACATTCTCAAGATGAACACCCAAGATTTTCCACCTGCAAAACGTACAGTGTTTTACCTTTTCAGTTTATAATAATAAACAAGTAAAAAATGCGCCAAAGTTTCTTCTTTTTCTGTGCATCGTATAACCAGGGCCACCGAAAATAGATCTATCTTTCGGTGGCGTCGGTATAATACTGTATGAGCCGCGGCCCATGAAACTTTAACCATGGGCCGGTGGTGGCCTATCCTATATCGTTGCCAGAAGCACGATTATGGCTAACTTAAATCTTAAATAAAATGAAAACTACTGAGGCAAGTGGGCTGCAATTTGATATTTGGTATGTTTGATGATTGGAGGGTGGATGATCAACATACTAATTTGCAGCCCTCTAGCCTCAGTAGTTTTTAAGATCTGAGGGCGGTCAGAATAAAGTGTGGACAGAAAAAGTACTGACAGAATAAAGTGCGGACAGAAAAAGTGCTGACAGAATAAAGTGCGGACAGAAAAAGTGCTGACAGAATAAAGTGCGGACAGAAAAAGTACTGACAGAATAAAGTGCGGACAGAAAGTGCTGACAGAATAAAGTTTTCTTTTCAGAAAAAGTGCTGAAAATAAAGTGCGAACAGAAAAAGTGCTGACAGAATAAAGTGCAGACAGAAAAAGCACAGAATAAACAACAGAAAAAGTTATAGAAAACATGCAACAGAAAAAGTGCTGACAGAAAAGTGCTGAAGAATAAAGTGAGGACAGGCAAAGAAAACTAAAAAGAAACAATAAACAAGAAATTATAAAAACATGCAGAGTCCAGAAGGGAAGCGTTTGGAAAGGAACAGAAGAACTGAGACGAATAAGGAAGGGAATTTAAAAAGAAAGGAAGAAGGAAAAGTCCAGGCACAGAATCTGGTATAAATGAGAAGACGACGAAGAGGGAACAGAAAAAGCAAAATCGAGAAAGACTGAAGATTCTGAAGGCGTCACTAAATGAACTTACAGATAATACGTTTTTGCAACAGTCAGGACCCTACAGATTCATACACCCCTTCTTTCTAAACCTGTCGAATGTAGAACTGAATAGAGAATTTAGGCCAAAGGCCAAGCACTGGGACCTATGAGATCATTTAGCGCTGAAACGGAAACTGACAGTAAAATGTTTGAAAGGCGTAACAGGAGGAAAACCTCAAAGCAGTTGCACTATGAATCGATGTTAGGAGAGGGTAGAAAGTAAGATGGCAGAAAGAGAATATGAAAGGAGGTAGAGTAAAAGGAACGAAAGGGGTTGCAGCTATGGGCCAAAGGGACGCTGCAAAGAACCTTAAGTAATGCCTACAGTGCACTGCATGAGGTGCACTGACGGCACTAGCCCCCTACGGGGAAATCTCAACCTATCGTCCAGTCAAGATGAATTTTCGTCCCTCCACCTCTTTGTACACTAAATATTATATAAATTTATTGCTTTGATTATCTTTATCAAGGCAAATATATCATACACTAGTTTTCTTCATAATGAACTCATATTGACATGCTGCCAGTTGTACCATACAGCCAATATTTGAAACACCAGTGATATATTTGTGTCCAAAAGGGACGCTCACAGCAACACACACGTGTTCTAGGAACTCCAACATCAAATTACAGACTAAAATAAATGATGGAAGGAAAAACAAGTAGTTTTCTTGATAAGGACGCTTGTATATGAATGATTCTCGTTTGCAGCACAATAAAAATAACCACGAGTGTGTAATGATATATGAATGATGTAAATATAAGAGAGGGAAAAAGAAATGAGAGGAGAACCAGTGATAGAGAGAGAAAGAAAGAGAGAGAGAGAGAGAGAGAGAGAGAGAGAGAGAGAGAGACTGGAATAAAACGAAAAGAGAAGAGAGAGGGAATAGCAAAACAGGAAGTGTTATGACTGTGTCGTGTTTACATAGCAAAACACGGGTGCCAGTAATCTAACCTCAATCGTAACAAGGATATTTACTCGCCTCACCTGTGAAGCTTACCTGTTCAATCCCGCCGGAAATCAAGACTCCAGTGACGTAAAAAGAACCTTTCTCATAGGAGGGGTCAATCCAACTAAGCCACCCAAAAAGGACATCGTTAGATAAGCCACCAGCCAAATAGACTTCTACCAAGGGGCTGGACAGGAGCTATTGCCCGCCTATCATATGATGGGCATTCCATTTTGAAAAACCTTCAAAAGGGAAGGAAGAGAAGCAGAGAATAGAGAAGAACAGAGAGAAGCAGAAGAAGATCCTAAGAGCCTTAGTGGAGTGAGGACGATTGCCTCACCAGTTGTGGGTTGAGAAAAAGGAAGGCTCTCACTGACTCATACTTAGATTTGCTCAATTGTAAATAATATGTATATTTTAATTAGTGTGTCAATGAAGTTAGAAAGTTGCACTGTGTCTTTCTAAAGCCTCCTGGGCCTTAAACGCTACTATAACAACTATAACAACGACAAATCACCTATAAAAGAAAATAATAAACCTCTTTGCATGGGCAATGAATAAAATAAATTATAACAAGTTGAAGGTGGTACAAGAAATCATCACATAAAACGGTGATAATAACATATATATATACATTATATATATATATATATACACACACACACACACACACACACATATATATACATATATATATATATATATATATATATATATATATATATATATATATATATATATATATATATATATATATATATATATATATATATATATATATATATATATATATATATATATATATATATATATATATATATATATATATCCACATCCACTTCAAATGACTACACAAAAGGCTCATCAGTAGAGCATCGAACCCCTGCTTACGTTGTGCCATCCTCCTATATCTTGCATGCCCTCTGAAGCTTCCTAATTATCAGGGCCTACCATTCCCAAATCACTTTAATCCATCTATTCAACCCTTTCCATGTCTCTTTCTTCTCCTCCCTCCTAACACTTCGGAAGTACTGACTCTTTCCATCGACCTACATATCCAGAATAATATAAAATTAGCAAAACTGTGATGAAACGCCCAACTGGCAGCTTGATACAAACCCTTCATAATCCACGAATGCTCCCTCAGAACCACCAAGGAAGAGCATCGCAGGCATCAGGAGAAGCGCGACTGGATATGCTCTGCCTGGAGGACCCATCCTGAAATCAGTGAAATCATTAATACGGGTTTCATTGAAGAAGACGTTTTCTAGAAGCCATACTTAAACTATTCCTCTACTTTTAGAAACATGTGCAAGATGTTAACTGAATTAAATTGAATGTAGAGTTTAGGCCAAAGGCCAAGCACTGGGGACTATGTGGTCGTTCAGCGCTGGAAAGGAAACTGAGAGTAGGTAAGTCTGATAGGTGCAATAGGAGGAAAACCCCGCATTTGGACTATGAAACATTTGTTAAGAAAGGGTTGATAGCGAGTTGGAAGAAAGATAATATGAATGGAGGAACAGTAAAAGGCATGAAAGGGGGTTGCCGCTAAGGGCCAAAGGGATGCTGCAAGGAACCTTTAGTAATGCCTACAGTACACCACATGAGATGCATTGATGGCGCTACCCTCTTACGGGGGGAAGATGTTAGCCTGAGATCCGAAATCTATCCATTCAACTAGGACCAAGTGACAGAAGGAACTTCCGTGTTGTACAGGAAGAGGCAGAGAAGGCGGTGCCCATCACACACTTACACAGGTGTATATAGGTAAAATCACTTCCACTTCAATGTGTTCACGTTTGGCCACCTGTCCTGACAGGACAGTTGTGCAGTGATGTCAGATCAGATTTCGCAAGAGAACACTTGAGTGCCATGCTGTGTCGGATTTACAAGGAGGTTTCAAAATGAATTTAGTCCTATGAGTGCATTACACCAAGAAGTCGAGAGTAAATCGGCAATTTTCTACTTATTTTAGTAACAAATTAAAGAAATTATTCACGCAAAATAAATTACACTCCCGTAGATTAGAATATCAGGAATATTAATAAATGCACATTATTCTGTAACACAAGGGCGCATTTTCCAGCAGGAGGGAGTCACTGGAGCACCTGTGAAACACGTGTGAGTAGTGAAGCAGTGATATATTGTTGTAATTTTAAATCTGGGGTCTTGCTAGATAAATGGCGTGTACTAGGATGATACACAACTTACCTTAATTACCACGAAAACCTGGACTCCGACCTTGAGGTCAGCTAAAATTACAAACAACAAAATACAACTGAAGGCCTGCTTCAAGAGGGGAGCGATTAGATAAACTATGGGTTCTAACTTAATTCATTATAGGTACAAAAGAAAATATCAAAAGAATGGTAGCCTAATTATGGGGCAATGAGGCGAGAGCAAATGACGGGGAATTTCCTGGAGAGAATACAAATGGGTTGCCCGCTTCAAAAGATATTGATAACAAAGTAGTGACTGCTACACACCTAAGATGATTCGCAGATCCACAGCCGAATACTCCTAACCTTCAATCAGAACACTTACGGTTACTCAACCAAAACTAGCACTGTAATGAAGAAATAGAGGAATTGCATAGAAGATGCCTAGACTGAACTCTATACCAGTGACTCGTACATCATATGCTTACGTTACACCTCTCATAAATGCTTTGCAAGTCAAACACCACAAAATATAAGAAGCAACACAGGTCTCACTGTAGGTATATCACACTATGAAAAAAAAAGAAATTCGTTGTAGGCAAATAGGGTACGTAGCTGACAAAAAACCTTAAATCCTGGTGCTTAACCTTTTCTAGGAGCTGAAGTTCCCTTCTTATGAGGGCCAGTGAGAGGGAGGGGTAGTGACTTAGCTCACAACAAATGTTACTTTGGATACTACCAGCCACTTGTTGGATATAGGCAGTTTAATGGAGCAAGGGATGGACCTCCATTCTCTGGGGCCGCCAGTACAGTTCTAAGGCGAGCGTATCTCTCCAAGGCCCTTTATAACTTCGGGAATTACGTTTTTCTCCTTCTAGGTGGCATTTGGATTGTCCTGCCACATGGGAATGCAGGCAAAAGGCTGAACTTTCAAGATGGCAGGAAGCACATGTTCAACTCACCAGCTGACCTGCAATGATTACTCTGATCGGGTCCGCATCTGGAATTAAGGAATTCCAGCAGCATTTGGACAAGAAAGAGATTAAAGTGGTTTTCCCCCAAGATAGTTAATTTAAGTATACCTTAGTTTAACCAGACCACTGAGCTGATTAACAGCTCTCCTAGACTTATTTTACGTGGCTAAGAACCAATTGGTTACCTAGCAACAGGACCTACAGCTTATTGTGGAATCCAAACCACATTATACCGAGAAATTAATTTCTATCACCAGAAATAAATTCATCTAATTCTCGCAGACTCGAACTCAGGCCTAGCGGAGTGCTAGCCGAGAACTCTAACGACTCGTCCAACGAGGAACTCCACCAAGGCAGTGATGAGAGAGAGGCTGTAGAGGCCTATTTGCCTACAATGAATCATACTCAATCGAATGAATTAATTGCTTAGTCCTTTTTCTTTTCACTCATTGCATGGAAGATGGCATATGATAGGATATTCTTAACATATATAATATAATATATATATATATATATATATATATATATATATATATATATATATATATATATATATATATATATATTATACATATATATGTAAGAGCCCCCGACGCTGTCTCTTCCAAACACGTGTGTGTTCGTGTGTTCGTCGATCGTCATCATCGGAGTCGACAGGACAAAACAGGAGCGTCTCGTTTTCTTTCTCTACAGGAACGCGATTTCAACCATACAATATTTCCGTCTGTTTCTCCTAAGCAATGTTGTCTTAATGTATGTACAATCACCACTACTTGCATTGCCATGCAAGCATTCTAATCATGTACTCATAATGTTCCAACGAATCTTCTGTATCAAACTGTGCGTATGTTTCTGTTTGTGAAGACGCCAAAGGTCTCTCCATTTCACATTTATTATGCTATTGCATTGTATCCATTAATCTGTCTTGAATCTCATGCAATTGGCCACATGTAGAATTTCCTGGCCTTTCCACTGATGTATGTTTCATCACCGTATGTTAATCATGTCTCTTGATGTCGCCATCTGTTTGTCTGCCGACAAACACAGATGTCTGAACCTTTTATCTGTTTTACCTGTCCGTGTGTGGACGCTACATTACCGCTCGCACGCGTCAATAACGTCTTCGAAGATTCTGTACATTTATTTCACCTTCACATCAAAAAATGACTTACGGGCTGCTCCATGAGCAAGAGCCCGTGCTGGCATAAGGCCAGCTTAATAAAAAAATAAAAAAAATGTACATTTATCTCAGTAAGGAACAACCAATAAACCAGTTAACACCCAGCCAGTATGTCGCTCATACCCCAGTCCTTACATATTTATATATATATACATATTATATATATATATATATATATATATATATATATATATATATATATATATATATATATATATATATGTATATATATATATATATATATATATATATATATATATATATATATATATATATATATATATATATATATATATATATATATGTATATATATATATATATATGTATATGTGTGTGTATGTGTGTACATATACAAATGATGGAGGTCTCGATACTAGTTCTACTGACGTGGGCGTAGGCCTCGCCCAGGGGAAAGCAACAGTACCAAACCGGTGAACAGATCCCACTAAGATTTTTGATTAGCATGGTATCTAAGGTGTTCAAAAATCGTTGATGGACTTTTGGGTCACTTTTCTAAATAGCATTTTGGCGACCATCTTTAAAGATGGGTGCCGTTGTTTTACTGAAACGGCTACGTTCACAAAATCTCCCATAATATATTCCTGTGTTAGCCTGTCGAGCTGAAAATGGGCTCACAACATTCCTCTTTAAATTCTGAATCTTTTGATATGTAATTTATTGGGTTCCACATGTTTGCACTTTAGAAAAATTCAAAACAATCAATAAAAAACACATTTTTACGCATTTTGTTTGGAATTTTTTTAATGTTTCCAAGTTGGTCCCTTATTATGACTAATGTTCGCTGGCTGTCATTCTCATTTGGTCAGGACATCATCATTGCTGTTACAATCAGTGCTGTTACAAATGCATGGGTCCTTACTCCAAAGCATATTCTCCTACCCTGAGCTATAAAAACTTTGACTGGCAATGTTGAATTCATTAAGACATTGAATCGTCTTGGACACGGGTGTTCAAACACAAAACTACTGGAGACAGATACTGCCCTATACATGGAAAAGATGCAAAATGAAGGTGAAAACCAACAACCTCTTCCATCTTGGACACATCCACACATCCCAACTGTACTTGCCTTTGATGATATTGACAGACAGGAGAAAACACTCAGTGGAGCAGGCACATCCCATCATGTCAATGGGATTATTGTCCAACCTCAAACACAGACATGTGCACGGAGACAAATTCGGTTGTTGACAGAAAGGAGAAAAGGAAAACATTAGATACACCTGAGCAGCTCCTCTCAGTGTACATCTCTACCAAAAGGTAGAGCCCTCCACCATTAAGTATATCAAATCTACTACTTGAAGGTGTAATGGAAATGGCAAGGCAGAGAAACCTCCTGTGGTTGTTAGCACGTCTCCATGATACTGCAAACCAAACGGTAAGCTCTTGGACTGGCATCGGTATCAAAACCAGAGACAATGTAATGGTCAAGCCAGATAAAGTGGGATACTTACCTACTGTCAATGCACTGGCAACAGATTGTCAACTGTGCAAGAAATTCTCTCCCAGTCAGTCTGCATTCAACAGACTTGGTCTGGACAAGATTGCCGTAGTTGCAGATCAGGCTCTTTACGCAAAAGCAACCGAGGTTTAATGGAATCAACGCCAGAGATTTGAGAGTATCCTGTTGATGATGGGGAAATTTTCATATTATCTGCAACATGCCATTGATAATAGGGAAATGGTTTCGAGATGCTGGACTTAGAGACCTGGCAGTGAAATCTGGTGTGATAACTATAGGGTCAATTGACAGTGTACTAGAGGGTAAGCAGTATAACAGAAGTGTCCGCTCCATAAATTGACATATGAGGCTCATATGTGGTTCACGTGGAAGGGTTTCATTAAATTACTGGAAGGCAGTTGCACTTCAGAATTGACACATTTAGATGAAACACTACAGGTTGTGATGCTGATGCATGACGACACCTATGCTGCCTCCCTAGAACCTTGTCTGGCTAATGAATCTTGCCAGAGGGAGGGTCCTGAATTTGTTAAGAGGTTACTTAGACAGTCTGTGGTATAAAAGGGGGAACCTCTCTTCTTTTTGGATGATGTATGTTGACATTGTGGAGATACTACTCAGGTTAATAAGAGAAGATCGAGAAGGAGACTGGAACTTGCATTTAGCAAGCATAAAGGAAATGATTCCTTGGTGTTTTGCCATGGAGAAAACAAACTGCACCCACTACCTCCCAGTCTATTTTGCAGAAATGTCTCAACTCAAAGAGAAGCGCCTCAGAGGTGGATTTTCAGTTGAGACTGGGTCATCAAACCCATTTGGCAAGATTGCAGTAGACCAGGCACTGGAGGAAACTATCAACAATGACACTCAGACACCAGGGGAACCAAAGGATTCAGCTTACAAGAAAGTGTGCTCATGCATTACTATGTGATGGCTGAACACAGAGCTGAAGTGATGAAGCAACTTAGAGACTTGGTATCTGCATGCAGTCAATCAGGGCTTGGGTCACACTGACCTTCAGTCATCACGAGTCAAGAGAGATGAAAGTGACGTGATGTCCATTGTAGACATGCTGGAAAACAAGTGGACAAATCCCATTTCCAGTCAACCTTCTGATTTAGTTAGTCTGTCTAATGGTACAGCAGCAACACCAGTAATAAGCAAGGATCTCCTAAGTGCTTATGAAAAGGGGAAGAGGCTTTCAAGACATTTATGGAAAAGTTAGATGCAGGGTCTGGGTTCTATGATCCTATCAAGAAGCTGAATCTACAAACATTTAGTTCTTTGCAGAAAAGTGCTTATGGACAAATGCTCTTGTTTGCTTAAAACAGGAAGTTGGATATGAAAGATGTTCTTGAGTATCCTCTAGGACCAAAACCATGGGCATTGGCAAATGCAGATGGAACACTGAAAAAAAACTGGAAAGTTGGCATTAGGGAAGAGGGTTGAGAAAGATGTGGCAAACGTTGAATTACCAACTGGACCAAGGGCAACAATAGTTGATACCATGGCAATTGTGCAAGCATTTAATGGCGAGAACCTAACCTTTAAGGAACTGTCTGATACAATTCTAAAGAAAGTACTAAGTGATGGTCAAGGGAGTGATTGCATTGATGTAGTGTTTGACATCTACAGGCAGCAATCAATTAAGATTGCTGAGCAGACGAAACGTGACTTACAAGATGGCATAATGTTCAGTGAGATGAAGCCAGGACATCGTATCAAGAACTGGAAGAGAATGTTGGCTAGCACAGAAAGCAAATCTAAGTTCACCATGTTCCTTGCAGAAAACTGGAAAGAAGAGTGCAAAAGGGAGAAATTTGGTCATGTGACATTGATGGTAACTGAGGTTATCAAAAGATGATATCACAGAGATTGTTGAGTTGAGATCAACACAGGAGGAAGTTGACACTAGGATGATGATCCATGCAAGACATGCAGCCACCAGTAACCAGAAAGTTGTAGTGATCTCTGAAGACACAGATGTCCTTGTCATCCTTCTCTCCCTCCATTCACAGATTCCAGCCAGGGTATTGCTGAGAAGAGGGAAAAGGAATGCAGTGAGACTGATAGACATACATAGACTAAGGGTCATAATTGGAAAAGGTGTTTGCACTGCCTTGATTGGTGTTCATGCCTATACTGAATGTGACTCAGTCAGCTCCTCTTCTGGACATGGCAAAATCAAAGCCCTCAATCTGATTAACAAGAACAATGAATACAGGAAACTGTTCACAGTATTTGGTCAAGAATGGCAAGTCACAGAAAATGTTTTTTCAGACCATTCAGGCATCCACTTGCAGCATGTATTGTACCAACACAAGCATCAAGCTCGTGAACGAACTCAGATGTGAAATGTTTTGTGCTAAAAATGGTGACATATCATCTGGACAGCTCCCACCATGCAGTGATGAACTGAGGCAACATACAAATCGTGCTAATCACCAAGCAGCCATTTGGCGAAGGAGTCTTGAGCATTCACAAAGAGCTGAAACTCAAACTCCATTTCCCTGAGCACTTCGGTCACCT